>NC_058134.1:73462738-73691500 GCF_016433145.1 Gracilinanus agilis | reverse complement strand
ATATATATATATATATATATATATATATATATATATATACTCAAACCTCCCATATGTTCCCTTCCCCATCCCCCAGAAGGAAATCTTGCTTCATATTTCACTGAAAAAAATTGAATGTCATTAGCTGAGAGTTTACCATTATTTCTTCTGTCACTACATCCTTCATCTGTGTCTCACACAAAGAGGTAGTCCTTTTCCTTGTTCTACATGCACGAATGATCCCATTCTATCCTATCTTCTCCAGTAAATTGTCATATTATTTCTACTTTCTCATTAATCTTTAATCTTTACCTATTTGCTGATTTCTTCCTTACTGTCTAAAAACACACCTGTTTTTCCCTTCCTCAAAAAACCTTTACTTTTTTCTGATCCCCACTATTGTTCCATAGCTCTCCTCCCTGTTGTAGCTAAATTCCTAGAGAAGACTATCCATAACCCAGGCCTCCCCTTCCTCTTTTCTCACTCATTTCTCTGCTTCTGACTTCCCTCTGGCTGCTGACCTCATAAGTCAACTAAAACTACTCTCTAACATTATTAAGGATCTCTTCATCCCCTTTATCTTTTTATCTCTTTATACTCTGTCTTGAAGATCTCAGCAGTATCCATGAGTTCAAGTATAATCTTATGTCAATAGATCCAAAATCGATCTATTCCAAGTCTTTCTTCTAACATCTAACCACACATCATAAGCTGACTACTAGAGATCTTTTCCTGGATGTCCCTTAGGTATCTCAAACTCTCAACATATCCCCAAAAAAACAAAAACAAAACAACTTTAATTAACTTCTCTTCCCTTCAAACCTACTCTAAACCAAATTTTGTCATTTCTGTTGAGAGCACAACCCACTTCATCTCTTCACTCTTTTTTACCCATCAAGCCAAGTTTTATTAGTTCTATCTCTGTAACATGTCTCATTTCCACTCCTTTTTTTCTGGTCAGACAGCCACTACCATGTTCTGGGCTCTAATCATATCATCTCAATCATTGTAACAACCTTCCTACTTAATATCCCCTCCCATTCATCCTTCACACAGATAGAAAAAGTCTTCCAAAGATACAGGGTACAGGCCCTTGCTCGAAATAAACATTTATTAAGTGTCTACTATTTTCCAGGAAGGGAGTTAAGCACAGTCAGTCAGTCATTCAGATCATGAAAATAAATATTATGTGTCTATTATCTGCCAGAAACAGTATTAAGTGCTGAGGACAGATGCAAAGAGAGGCAAAAGGCAGTGGCAGCCCCTGCCCTCTAGTAGCTAACAATCTACAGGGGGAGACAGCAAGTAAACAGATGTACATAATCAAGCTACATACAGGCTAAACAGGAAATAATTAAGAGAGGAAACAACTGAAATTAAGAGGGATTGGGAAAGCCTTCCATAAATTTGGGTTTTAATTGGGTCTTGAAGAAAGCCAGGAGGTAGAGATGAGGGAGAACATTCATGGCATGGGGATAGACATCAGAGTCTGTGAAGATCATGTACCAGGATTATTAATTAGGTGGCTTAGTGAATAGAGCACCAGGTCTGAAGATAGGAGGTTCTGGGTTCAAATCTGACCTCCAACTCTTCCTAGCTGTGAGACTCTGGGCAAGTCACTTAATCCCAATTGTCTAACTCAGTGATGGGCAAACTTTTTAAAGAGGGGCCAAAGGAAAGGAAATGCTCATCTGTCAGTCTGTTTCTAAGGCAACTCTTTTGAAGTTTCATTGTTTTGAATCCTACTCATTGTCAGATTAGGAATAATGTCACCAGGCTGGATAGAACATTTTAGGGGGCTGCATCTGGCCCTCAGGCCATAGTTTGCTCATCACTGGTCTAACCTTTAGCACTCTTCTGCTTTGGAACCAAAACTTTAAACTCTTAGCCCTCTATCTTAGAATCAATATTTATTTGGAAAATAAAAACACTCACTGTTTAGGCCTCTGAATCTTTCAGTGACCTAGACATACCTTGTGGGTTTATTCTGGTAGAATTCTTTGCTAAATTAATTGCTAGAAAAGGGTAGTACAAGTATCTCTTCCACATCTCAACTTTCTCTATTACAGTTTCAGCATAAGACCTATTACAGGTCAGCATAAGAAATTAAATGGGAATTTGGGGGGCGTCTTACAGAAGCCTCAGACAACACATGAAGGCCAGCAGACAATACTGAAAAAGTTTAGAAACTATAGAGCCTATGACCAAATACTTAACTCAAATTTGAAATTTTAATTTATATTTAAAATAAATAACTACAAATACCCCATAAAAGAAAGAAAAAATTCAGACTTCTCTGGTATAAAGCGATGGCCAAAAATTGTTACTCAGATTTTCCAGATCACAGAGGTGCTGAGCCCCAAAACCTGCCATGTGGAAGGGATACTTGTATTTGGCAGGTTAGACAGAGCTTGGCAAGCTATTCATAACTCAAAGAAGCAGCACACCTTCTGGTCCCAGCCTGGTGCCTGGCATTTGTTGGCACTTTATACTTATTGATTGATTAAAGAATTGACTATTATTCCCAGGTCCCAAATGGCTGCCTCTATACCCCCTGGGCAGACTCTCACTAGCTACAATTCAAAATATTACAAATACATTATCATGCATTATATTGACATAGGATAACATGTTAGTAATAACAATAGCTAGCATTTTAAAGTGATTTTAGGTTTGTGAAGCACTTTACAAATATTACCTCATTGACTCCTTACAATGACCCTGGAAGGTGCTATTATCGTGTCCATTTTACAGATGAGGAAACTGAAGCAGAGGTTAGTCATTTGTCCAGTCACACAATAAGTATCTGAGGCTAGATTTGAACTCAGGTCTTCCTGACTCTGAATCCAGTGCTCTAACCCCTGCACCATCTCACTGATGTATAGATATAGACAGACACACACAAATATGTATATACATGCATGTGTTTACATATACATACATATATATGTATATGTGTGTGTGTATGTGTATATACACCTTTAATGCTGTTTTCTCTATTAGACAGACTGTGAGATCCATAAGATCAGACACTGGTTTTTGCCTTTCATCGTATCTCCGGTGCTTACTTAGCACAGTGCCTGGCACGTGGTTGAGCAATTAGCTCAATAAAGGCTAGTGGATGGACTGACTGCCCGGTCAACTTTCTCCATGACATAATTTTCTGTCCCTGGAGCTATTCTAGCAGGGTTGAATGGCTGCTTCTCAGGAAGGTTGTAGGAGAACATTCGTATGTCAGACAGAGTTTACTTTCTAAGATTTTTTCCAAAAATAAAATCTACAATTCCACCTTTTATAATTTTAGTAGCAACATTCTAAGCATCCACAAGATGGCAATATTTCCCATATATATGTATATGTATATGTATATATATATATATAACATATATATATATATATTTTTTTTTAAACTGCGTTTGCTAGAGTGACAGAGATTGAGAAGCTAACTGCTAAAATAAGGGAAAATACTGAAGATAAAAAGCCAAAACTAAAAAACAAAAAAACAAAAAACAAAAAAAAACCTGCACAGTGATTAAGGCAATGGTCTACTTGAGGACAAGGAAACAACTTAAGACAGGCCTGCTTCATTCTTTCTTTCAACAATTCTTTCCCCAAAGAAATGTGGGAGTAGAAACACAGAAGAAAATCATGATTTATCACTTGTTTATATGGGTATATGAAATGGGGTTTTGGTTTTTAAAAGATTATCCTATTTTTAAAATGAATAATATGGAAATAGGGATCAAGTAATAGCACATGTATTACCCAGTGTAATTGCTTATCAGCTCTGGGGAGGGAGCAGGGGGGTGGGGAGGAGGACAGGGAAGGGAGACAACATGAATCATACAACCATGGAAGAAATATTTTAAAATAAAAAAAACTTTAATTAAAAATAAATAAAAAGAAAAAGAAGAAAAAAAGATTCTTTCCCTAGAAAGTCAGTCTTCCTAGGAAATCAAACATGTAATAAGAACTAGGGAAGCTCTTCTTACTAAAGGTTATATGTTCTTTCAGATAAGCAAATAGCAGATGTGATAGTCTCACTAAGATGAGCAAGTCATAAATAAGTTATCATGTATGGTTATTGGAATAGACTAAGACATATTCCAGATAGGCTATGCTATATAAAGTTGGGCCATGCTCTTCCTTAATCAAAGAAGCCCTAGTAGAAGATTGGCCAAAAAAAGTCTACAGAAAAAAAGTTTTAAAAACATTTCTACACTACGTTTTATATCTGTTTCTTTCTTTCCAATCCCCTTGCTACAACCACAGTTCAAATCCTTACCACTTAATTACTACAATAGTCTTTCAGTTGATTTTCATGCCTTCTGTGTCTTCCTACTCAAATACTTAGCATAAACCAATATCCACAAGAAACTAATTATTTCCTTCAGAGCCTCTCCACTGCCTAAAGCATAAAGTCAAAATTCCTTTGTATAGCATTTAAGACTCTCTGCAGTCAAGACTTAATATATCTTTCTCTTTTATCTTTTTCTATACTCCCTACACAAACCCTCTCTTCTAATCAAATTAGACTTTTTATTGCTAATATACCTAGCATGCCACCTTTGTGCTTTTGAACAAACAAACTGTTGAAATATCCATTTCTCACCTCTCTTATTTACACAACCTTCAAAACTCAACTTGTCACACTGAGCTTGTCATAGTCACAACAAATTTAGCAAATGGTTAGAAGAAATGCTGAAAAATATTAAGGAAAAGATAATTGAATAGCACAAGATTATTCCATTGCTCTGGGAAAAAGTAAAAGAGAATGAACTGGGGGCAACTATCAGTGGAAAGAGAGCCAGGACTAGAGATAGGAGGTTATAGGTTCAAATATGACCTCAGACACTTCCTAGCTATGTGACCCTGGGAAAGTCACTTAACCCCAAATGCCAAGCCCTTACTGCTCTTCTTCCTTGGAACCAGTAGTTACTATTGATTATAAGACAGAAGGTATGGGTTTAGAGAGAGAGAGAGAGAGAGAGAGAGAGAGAGAGAGAGAGAGAGAGANAAGAGAAGAGAGAGAGAGAGAGAGAGAGAGAGAGAGAGAGAGAGAGAGAGAGAGAGAGAAAAGAAAAGAAAAGAGAAGAGAAGAGAAGAGAAGAGAAGAGAAGAGAAGAGAAGAGAAGAGAAGAGAAGAGAAGAGAAGAGAAGAGAAGAGAAGAGAGAGAGAGGAATAGAATATCCAAAACAGTAAGAGATCAAGCTGCAAATCAAAATGACATAACTTATAAGACTAATCATAAATGAAAAGAAAAAAAGACCTCAACAAAGGAGATGCATTTTGAAGTATCCCTGGGGAAAAAACAAATCTGAACAGACTATATATTTTGCAGATACCCCAAATAAAAATAGAAGAAAGGCAAATAAGTATGGCAAGAAAGAATAGATAAGAAAGAAACAAAGGAAGGGATTAACAAAAAAATCAATTTTCCTATATTTAGAGATTACAGTTTTAAAACAAACTAAAAAACTGACATACAAAGTTAGAAAAAAAAGAATAAATAATCATCAAGGGATGTAAAGGGAAAAAAGGGGCAAGAGAAAAAAGAGAGGCCAGAGAAAAAGAAAGAGATATGGATGAAGCAATTAACTGTTGTTATTAAATTATTAAGCACTTAATCTGTGCTAGGCACTGTGCTCAGTGCTCAGGCTAAAAACACAAGCAAGCAAGATAGTTACATCCCAAAGAGCCTAAATTATCATGGAGGAAAAAAAGAGAAACTGAACAAAGAGTCAGGAAATACAATGGGTCATAAACCAGTCAGCCATCCAGGACCCGAAAGGATGAAAAAGCCAGAAGGCTGAGGAAACTGAATTGTCAAAAAGCAAAGCAAACCATCATGATCTACACATGAAGGAAATGGGATGGAGCAAAAAGGAGAGCACTCATGGGAGGTTCTTTCAGGGTTGTCCATTTTCCTATGAACATATAGCCAAACTCTGAGAATTATAGACAGGAGAGAGTACGTGGTTAGACTCAGTATATGGTAAGAAAAAAAAATTCTGATCTATCAAGTCTAATTTCTTTGTGGAACATAAATTCTTAGATATATACCGTCCACAGGGGATTAAAAAAATGAAATGTATTTTCTGGATAGTAGTGTATTCCCTCTCAATGGTGGTCTTCAAGCAAAGACTAAATGACTCATGTCAGTATTGAAAGCATTCTTGTTCAGGTATGAATTAGACTAACCACATGGCCCCCAAAGTTCCAATTCTGAAATGCTGTCATTCAATATTACCCCACAAAAAATTTTAAGACAGAAAAGTAAGAGACAAGCATAACCTAAAATACAATAAAAATTATATATATATATATGTGCATATATGGGGATTCATCTATAAAGATATGACACATATAGAGACAACTGCAAAACATTTTTATAGAACTATATAATTGTAGCAGTATTCAAAGTCATGGTTAGGTGACAGTATCCAAATTGATCTAGAGATCTATACTCTCAAGACCCAAATAATAATTTAAAACAGCAATTATTAAAACTATTAAACACAGGATCTTTACAATAGTATTTCTAACACAAAAGAACTTAAAACAGGACTTAGTAACTTATAACTACCGTTACATTCTGCTGAGAGGCGAACACAGACTTCATCAGAACATAAGGGTGGTTTGTGAGGTTGCTCTTGGGATAAATTTAAAACTTCTCTGTATGATATTTAAAACCCTTCATAATCTGTCTTTAGCCTATTTTCCCATATACAAGTAGGACCTTGTTTTACATAGCAGATTATGAACTTTGCCATTATTTTTTAAAATCCTTACCTTCTGTCTTAGAATCAATATTGTGTATTGGTTCCAAGGGCAAAGAGTGGATAGGTTTAGGCAAAAGGCATTAAGTGACTTGCCCAGGGTCACCCAACTAATAAATGAGGTCACATTTGAACCCAGAACCTCCCTTCTCTGGTCCTGATTTTCAATTCACTGAGCTACCTCACTGCCCCCTGAAGTTATTTTTGATGTATGATAAAAATAAAGATTAAATATCTATTGTTTAAGGCACCTGGGAAGATAGTTTACATAAATTCCTGCCTTCATGGAACTAACACCCTCATTTCAGGGAGGATGAGGAGAGAGGAGAGAAGATAAAATACTAATTACTAGCATACACAACTATAATATTCCATATTATATGATGAGTATATTTACAAATTATAAAACCAAGTTCTATGTGAGGTGTGGTAGGGAAGGCATATATACCAACTGGGAGAATTCTAGAGGAGTAAGGGCTTCCTAGGGGAGGTGACATTTGAACTAAAGAATGTATAGGGATTCAATAAGTAAAGAGAGCAAAGAGAATTCCAAGTCTAGGTAATAAATAGTATGAGCCAAAGTACATAGCCATGACAGTGCCATGGTCAAGGGAGAAAGAATAGTAGAGGCTCAGCTGAAATACAAAATACATGGAAGCAATGTAATTTTTAAAAATTATCCTTTATCCTGTTATTTCTTACCTATCTGGATCTCCAGTTTTACTTAAGTCTTTGGATGATCTTCTTTCTGATCTTTTAAGGCCTTGTGGATCTGACAGTTTCCTTTCTCTCTGTAGCAATTGCTAGATAATGATAAAGCCATAACAAATAATCACATATGATATTTTGGATAAATTATAGAAAATCTTCATATGATGCTATCAGGGGATAAGTTTTCCATTTTATACTTAGTCAATACTGGAGCCAAAAATAGAACATGATGATTAGGGCTTTGCCTCAAAAGAGAAAAAATTTCCCAGGGACTAAAATTTGCTCCAGGAAATTTAAAGGGCTGGCAGTGCTTATTCTCCCTTAAAGGAAAAGACCAGATCAGACACCGTTGGTTGGGTGAAAAGAGAGAAAATAGAAACCATCTACAGTTTGTAGGACACAAACTAGGAGAGGAGAGTAGTGACCCTAGCCTATGGAGCCAATCCCCTTTCTGACCAAATCAGTGATTTTCACAAATCTCCTCATTGACTAGAGGGAAAAAAGGAGGGAATGCTGAAGGATCATTCCTTCACGGGCACTCTTCTGTGTTCTATCTCAAGTATCTCAAAATATCTACTGAATCAATTTAAAGTTTCTAATGAAATAAAGAGTAGGGGCGAATTTGGGGCTAGGGCATACCTAAGATGTATATTTTCTGAGGATGAGATTTTCTCTTGCTCAGTAGTTTATATTGATGAATCCAGACTGTGGCATACCAGGTATATTATCATCTTGAAAGTATTATTGATGTATGGTTATTGTACCCTATCTGCTCAAGTATCAGACTCATGGTCATTTTATTTCTTGATCATTGTATGTAATTGGCACTCTGCAAATCCTGACCACTCTCCAAACTATATGGTCAAGAGAATTCCTGTGCAGAGACGGCTAACACTTTATTAGACCACATTCCTTTACAGCTCATGTGTTTGATTAACCTCCTCCTCTTTGATCATGTGGTTGGCTATTGAGCCAATGTTAAATCCTTTATCATGTCACATGTTCATTAGCTATCTCCCATTCCACATTCCTTGATACCACAATAAAAGTTTGGGAACACATGCAACTCTCTCTACCACCATTAGAAGAGCAAGCACACTGAATCCCATGTTCCTGAAGCCATTGTCTGAGTCTTTTTTCCTTTGTTGTGTTCCCTCTCTTTCTTTTTCTATTTTCTTCACTCATCTTCTCTCAGTTTCCAATTCTCTTTCTTATGTGTCCACCCGCAAATATGTTAATGTGTAGACACAGACAAGCACGCAGACAGTCATTGTTCTGTAAGTCAGTGCCTCTCCAGGAAGAGGCCAAATTTCAAAAGGTCAGTTCAAGAAACACTGGGCTTGAAGCCAAGAGATCTGGGCTCTTGTTCATATTTTCACACTAATCTAAGTTTATATTTTCTTCTCTGTAAAATTAGGTGTTTAGACAAAATTGTCTCTAAAATCCTTTCTAGCTCCAATATATGAGCTAGGAGAATTGGCTTCGATTTACCCTTTAGCTCAGCTCAGCATCAATTTCAGAAAAAGTCAATCTTCCTTTGATCTTGGCCAAGTCATTTCCTTTCATTCAGTCCTCTTCTCAAAAGCATCTATTTATTTGCAGTGAGAGTTACCATTCTACCTTCACCCCCTCAGTAATCAGGCTCCTTATATGTCAAATATGATTATACAATTGACTTAGTTACCCCAAAATAATGAGTTAAAGTAGGGGCCTATCACATGGCCTAATTCTAGGAGTAGGTAGTTTCACCAGCATTGGTTGGCTCCATGAGATCCTAGGGTTTCCCATCACAGTGTGATGGGAAATCACCTCATTTCTCCCCTCCAAGACCCCTCTTCCTCTACTGAGGGTGTCTTTTAATCCATTTAACCTAAGAATTGTTTGCTCAAGAGCAGAAATCCTTGTTATTCATCATAATGAAATAGGGGGACAGTACTAGATCATTAGTATAATAGAATCTGTGATGTGGTAAGATGTTTAATGGGAATATTTTACTCTTTGTCCTACTGCATGTCTTAAGGAAGCTAAATAACCATTTAACAATGGTTTGCTAAAAATGGTTTAACAATGTTTGGTAAACAATGGTTATTACAACTTTATTTGAATATTATGATGAATTGGTGATTTCATTGATGTTGATGTGCACTCCACAGAGCCTCTCTACACTTCTCACCCTGTGTGATTTTTATTCATGTTTCCTCCTAAGCCCTCCATAGAGGATCTTCCCTGTGTACTGGGGTTACACTCTCTTACTGTCTGGGTATACTGATAGAGATAGGCTATCCTTTCTTTTTCATTACTTGACTGGTGGGCAACTTTTCCCATCTATATATGTCCTCAAATAATGTCTTTTACACTGATTCTCAGGCACCATCTTTGGTAACACTATAGGGTGATTATACTTACCATGTATCTTTGGGCAACAAAAAATTTATAGATGTAAAAAAAATACTCAATGCTTTAAATATTCTAGGAAAAATCATTCTTTTATTCATTATATCATATGATTACAACATTTAGATTGAATAGGCAATGTAACTCCCAGCAAAATGCCAGATGGGTTTTTGTCCCTTAGGGCATACCTTTAACCAGAAATCAGTGTGTCAAGAATACCCAATTTTAACCTGTGACCACCCATCAAATAGTACCACCAATGTCATTACTAATGACAATAAGCCCTGATTTTCTTAAAGTCCTTTTAGTCCAACCCAATATAGGCAAATGTCTATCTAGGTTCCTTTCTATTTTGTTTTTTAGCCTGCAGCTGTGATTTCCATTGATATCAAGTAGTCTTAGTGTATGTCATGTCTTTAGAATAAAGTCTACAAGGCCTACCATTCTATTCTGCTCTGCCAGTGCTAGGTGCATTTTGTCATTCAGTTAATTACTATGGTAATTATTTTCATGATGATAGCTTACAAAGAACTAAGATACAGGGAAAACACAGCTTTCCATTTTAAAAGACCATGCTTTATCAGAATATTTATATCCACGTACCTGTTTCTAACATGTTCTCTATTATTCATTTTTTCCTTCAGTTTTGGGCCACCTACTTTGTATAAGACTTTGTGTCAAGTATATTTTGAAAATCTTTTCTTGATATTCTGAAAGCCTCTAGTAATTAGTAATCCACAAAAAATTAGTTACATATCTCTATGTCTCTACCTCCTTTTCTCTCTCTCTTCCAATCTCTCTCTCCCCTAGAACTTTCAGGACTCACTAAAGAATGCCCTTTACTCCTCAAGACTTACCTCTCTACCAAAATTGTAACAGAAAGTACTTCCTGAAGGTGCTGCCAATTTCAAGCTCGAAAGCTCTAGGAGCATCACCAGATGTATAGTTTATGTAGCATGCCTTTAAAAGGAGAAAAGGAAAGCAGCACCAGAAATACTACATAATAACAACAATATTTACATAGCATCTTAAGGTTTGCAAATTGCTTTTACAAATAATATCTCATTCTATCCTCACAGCTACTCTGGCTAGCTATTCAATTATTATTCCTATTTCGCAGATGAGAAAACTGATACAGATAAAAGTAAAATGACTTTCCCAGAGTTATGCAACTAGTAACTGTGTTAAGGCTATATTCAGGTGTCCTTGATGCCAGATCTAGAATTCTATCCATTGTACTACCTGCATACCTCAATAAACATTCATTAAGCACCTTTTGTGGTTCAGGAATTGTACCAGGTGCTGAAAATACAAAGATAAAAAAGAAAAGAGTCTCTGCTTACTTTCTCCATGTGGGGAAAGGACATGTAAAAGTATATACACAAAGTCAATATAAGGTAATTTGGGACATGGGGAGACACTAGCCTCATGGAGGAGGCTGAACACAGAAAGAAGTCAAGAATTCCAAAAAGCAGAAAGAGAGAGACTTCCAGGTCTGTGAAAATATGGGAAATGAAGTGAGTGAGAATCACCTACAAGGTCAAGTTGTCCAGACCACAGTTTGTGATGGGGAATAATATGTGATAAGCCTGGACAGATAAAGTAGAGATAAATTATGAAGGATTTTTACGTCAGGGAGAAGAGTTGCTTATTATTAGTTACTGTAGGGTGATGGATGTACTTGATTCACATATGCAATCTGTTAACAAATCTTATGATTTTTACTTCCCCAAACATCTGTCCATCATCCTTGTACCTTTTCACCTTTTGCCTGGACTATTGCCATAGCCTTCTGCTTGGTCTCCCTGCCTTCAATATCTTTCCACACCAATCCATCCTCCACTCAGTTGCCAAAGTAATCTTAAGGCTCAGGTTTGATCATCTCACCCATCCTCCAAATCCTCAACACCACAAACTCCTCGTTTGCATTGAAAGCCCTTCACAAGTGACCCCTTTCTATCTTTCTAGCCTTCTTTCATGGTACTTCCCTTGATGCCTTCCATCATCCAAGTACACGGGCCTAATTCCCCGTCCTCACATGTGACCTGCCAACAAGGGTCAGTGCATTTGCACTGGCTCACTCCCCAAGGCTACTTTCTGCAGGAGACCTTACCTGGCCACATTGTTACTATCTTTTTCTCTAATCTCCTATTTACCTTGAATATATCCTTTAAAAAAACCCAATCTTTATCTTCTGTCTTAAAATCATACTAGTATTAACTCTAAAGCAAAAGAGTAGTAAATACTAGGCAGTTGGAGGTCAGTGACTTATCCAAGACTACACAACTAGGAAGTGTCTAAGACCACATTTGAACCCAAGACCTCCTACCTCTAGGCCTGGTGTTCTATCCATCGAACCTTGCTTGCATCTTTTAAGTACGTCCTTATTGGCATGTGGGTCCCACCGTTAGAATGCTTCTTTGAGACAGGGACCATTTTTTAGTCTTTAGTCTTTAGGTTTTTTTGAGTCTTTGTTTCTGTTTCGTCCTATTTTAGCCTTTCTTTGTATCCCCAAAACCTAGAATAATGCCTGGGACAAGGTCATCGTTTCATCAGTGTCTTGAGATTTGCTGCCCGATACTTGGCAAAGGTGAGGGATGAGGGCTAGCGGGGCGAAGAGGGCACAAGTAGAGGCGGCGGCAAGGTCATTTCGTAGGCTGAAGGTACTGCGCGGGAGATTTCCGGACCCGCTACAGACCAGCTATTGTTCCAGCCTGCAGTCCTTGGAGAATGACCGGAGCGCTCAGGACTGAACAGCCAACGACATAATTAAAGGCTTACTATGGGCAAGTTAGTAGCGCAGAAGTATTGGCACGCATGCGCCGATGGCAGGGGAAGGGGAGCAGCCGCTCCCTCTTCCCAGCGTCAGAGGACGTTTTGTGCATGCCCCGCCCCTATGTCCAGCCGCCCAGGGCTCATGGCCTCCCGCGGCTCTCTGGGATGGGGGGGCGGGGGGCTCACAGGCGGCTTGAAGCTGCAGTTTAGTCACTCGCACCTGAAAACCTTCGTCAGCGGCGCTCTAGGGAGAAGAGAGCTGAGCTCGGAGGTGGGAAGATTCGAGTATTGTAGCGGAGAAGTCCTGTGTGGACACATTTATCCCATGTAGCCTGTCACCTTCTATATCACGTGTAACAGTGTGCTCTGGCTTTATATCTTAATACCACATACATGTACTGCGTGCCGTGTACAATATATGTTATAACCGTATGTGCATATCACACGCACTGTATTCGCTAAGCTTTTACACACATTATCTCCACATGCTATGTCTCCGCTGTGTGTCTATAAACAATCCTCTCTCTCTCCAGGAGCCGCGGTACGGGCTCCAAGGTCAGCTCTCTTTCTCCTAGAGGACTTGCCCTGCTAGCTTGCACATTGTAGGCATTTATTAAATGTTGAATGAATGAATAAAAGCTATTGTAAATGTCGGCAATATTATTTTAAGGGTTTGTTGTTGTTGTTCAGTCAGTCATTCGTGTCTAACTTTTCATGGTTCTGTGGAGTACTGTCTGTGGGGTTTTCTTGGCAAAGATACTGGAATGGTTTGCCATGCCATTCTTCAGCAGAATTCGGCAAACAGAAGGTAAGTGACTTGCCCGAGGTCACATGGCTAAGTAAGTGTCTGAGGTCACATTTGAATTCAGGTCTTCCTGACTCCAGGTCCAGAGATCTATCCACTATGCTTCCTAGCTGCTTCCTTTTTTAAGTTTACCTGGTAGTGAATATCAACTGATGAAAAAACATTAGTCTGAGATAGTGGCGTCTTATTTCATGATTTTAAAAGCTGAACTGTTTCAAATAGACATGTTAGGGATAACCAAAAATATTTCTTGAAACAACTTTCTGATGACCTGCCCCAAAATTACTAGTAAATCATTATTTTTAAACTCTAAAATCATACTAACCTCTATTTTTTCAGGACCCTTCATTCTTCGTAATTCATTCTCAAAAATCATTCTGTCCTCTGTTACCATATCTAAATCAGATTGAATCATCTTGTATTTCTAAAAGCAAATGTTACATTTTTATGGAAATGAAAAATACAAGATCTGAAATGATAAGTTTTAAGATAATAATAAGAAATTAATGAAAAAACAAGGCTTAATTTCCTATCTTTAAAACAAGCAGGCAAGTTAGTCTCCACGTTACCCATTTGGAACACTTGCTACCTAGTTCTGTATCATAATGCTTGATGTACAATGCTTTCAATACAATTACATAACTGGGAGTCCTTCACCTTCAATACTTCAACTTATCTATGATTTCATTATGGATATTCTCTCTATCAACATATTGCAAAAAGCTTATGCATGATCAGAATATTTTCACGGGCTACTTCAGCCAAGATAAAAAATAATCATTTGGTGGCCAAAAATCCTGTGGTAAAGAGTCTTTCTAATAGATATGATAATACACAGATGATAGTACCTTGCTGGGCTCCTAGTGGGAACCTCTTCAAACTGAACAGAACCTATCAGGGTTTGCATTCCACAGACAAAGATGTTGAAAACTCAGGATCACCCATACACTGTGGTGAAGTAGAACTTTAGTGGAATGTAAATGCATTAAATTTTTTTATAAAATGTTAAATTTTGAGATTTATTTCTTTAATTACCAATTCCTTTTAAAACATTAAATAAACCTGAACAAAACTAGGAGAGGAAGGTCTGTGATTCTACATTTATGGATCCTATGTAAATGTTACGTGGAAAAGTCTCAAATTTACTTCACCATGGGGCAGCTGGGTAGCTCAGTGGATTGAGAACCAGGCCTAAAGATGGGAGGTCCTAGGTTCAAATCCGGCCTCAGACACTTCCCAGCTGTATAACCCTGGGCAAGTCACTTGACCCCCATTGCCTACCCTTCCTACTCTTCTGCCTTGGAGCCAATACACAGTACTGAGTCCAAGACGGAAGGTAAGGGTTAAAATTTTTTTTTACTTCACCAACTTTTTATCCTACTTATATTCATCAGGTTTACTGTAATATCTTCAAAATGAAAAGAGTAATTTTTGCCTTGCTCATTTTCAATAGCTTAATAATTACTTATTCATCAGCTATATCAAGCTGGGGACATTTAACATATAACCTCCTCCTCAAAAAAAAATCAACACATATATTACCTCCCCCTTTAAAAAGTGGCCTGTACATGCAGAAGTAGTGAATAAAGGAAAATGGATTACGTATTTAAGGAATAATTTTTGTTCTATTTTTTAGGAGAAGAGAGTTTGGGAAATTTGACTCATTTTTATGTATAAATTTACCAGTAGTTAATCAAAGTATCTTTTCCAAGCACCTGTCAAAAGTCTTAAGAACATTGTGCTTATTCTGTAGATTTCTGAATCTCAGAGTGGTCTGAGGAATGCTAGGAAAGTCTTCTAAAACAGTTCCAATATGAGCAAGTTGGAATCAGTGGCCTTTAATCTATGATCACATTGTAACATTGTACAATGTGATCAATACAAAACATATGGTAACATTGAGGAAGAAATTCAAAATATTTTCATAGAAGTATTTCATTTCTTCAAATTAAATTTTATTAAATAATAGCTAGGAAATATAAGTGTTCCTTAGAACATAATTACTTCTTATATCAACAGTGGGTAATTTAATTTTGATAATGAGACAGAGGAAAATAGAATGTGTAGCCTAAAAGTAGGAAAAACCATGATTAAAGAGGACATTGTAACAGATTAGAGAATTTGGACTCACCACAATATTAATAATACAACATTTTATTGTAATAACTATACAAATATCTTGAATATTTTTATTTGATCAGATAAGAGGTTTATCCACATCCAAAATTTAGCAATATGAGAAATAATCTTTAGTAAAATCTTAAATTTAAATCTCCAAGTGGCTCATTATTACTGTAGATATATTCAGCTTTTACTACATTAGAATATCTGTTGTTATTCTGGTTAACAGCAATAAATTTACACCTAGTAAAGTTGTGACAACTAGTCACAAATAGAAAAAAAAAAATCTATGAAACAGTACTGTGTTTCCAAGTCAACAAATCTACTTGAACTGCTTACCAACCAGGTCTATAACTCACAAGAATCTATAACTGACTCTTCATAATGAGGTGTCAAGCCATTCCCAGGAATTTTTCCAATACAGAACTTACTCCCGAGTTATAGAATTACAGAATCTCGGAGTTAGAATGAACCTTAGAAATCATCTAGTCCAACCCCCTCATTTTACAGAACAGGAAAATTGAGCCCTTTCCTAAGTGTGAGAATCACTCTGATCATCTTGGGCCACAATTCCAGCACCATTAGAAACTATAAACCCAAGATCATAGTTGCAAAGATCTGAAATTTCCTACCCAGAAAAACAGAGTGGAGAAGTATTCTAAAATCTGTATCTTAAATATGAAAGAAGAAGCTATCTCAAAAATTATATATATATATATGTATATATATGTATATATATATATACACATAGCTGAATCAAAAGATTTAACCATAAGACCTAAACAGGAAGTCTGTTGCTAATTTAAGAATTTCTGAGCTTAAATCTTGAATTTGCATAAGATGCTCTTCATTGGTATAAAGAAGATTATTCAGTGTTTCCTACTTGTCCTTTCTAGGATTTCCCCATCTCCACTCCCCATGTAAGCCTGGAATATCAAGTAACATTAAGTAATCAATCATTCTCTCTACTAATGAAGAATCTTATGCAAATGAAAAGCCTGAGCCCTAGGCTACACCTTTACTACTTACTCTAAGAGCTACATGGCTCTATTGAGGAATCTCTTCCAAATCACTAGAGAGCCTTGGACCTCTTGTGTTTTATAGGTGATCTAATCAATTCTAAGATGAGGTAGAAGACAGAGTGCTGCTAATGCACTTACTAAAGGAAATTGACAATTTTCATTTGAAAGTAAAGCATACTTACATAGTCCAGATTATCTAGTTCAGTCATCATTCTAGAGAGAAAAAAGCAAATTTCAAAATGAAATATATTTTCCATTAATAATTGTTGCACAAAACCCAAATTTCCACAGAAGGGAATCTTCTGAATACCCTAAATTAAATTTAAATGTACCACCAACATTCAAGTAAATAAGTTTCTTAATTAAATTTGCAGGCTATTTTTAGTATTTTTTTCTTTTCCGCCTACTCTTTCCTGTTTGCCTAACTAACTGGTAAACTTACTAACACTTCTGCCATAACGAGGTGAGGGGTATATAAAACAGTTAAAACTTAGAATGGACAATTTTATTGCTTTGCTCATAAAAAGTAATGAAATTATTTATTGATGTATTTTAAGAGTCTTATGTGAATTTCCATGCTGTCTCTCATTATCTTTTTTTTAATTTAATAATTTTTATTTTTTAGAAAAGTTAACATGGTTACATGATTCATGCTCCTACTTTCCCCTTCAACCCCCCACATTCCCCCCCCCCATAGCCAATGCACATTTCCACTGGTTTTAACGTGTGTCATTGATCAAGACCTATTTCCAAATTGTTGATAGTTGCATTGTTACAATGTTCTTCTGGCTCTGCTCCTTTCACTCAGCATCAATTCCTGGAGGTCTTTCCAGTTCACTTGGAATTCCTCCAGTTTATTATTCCTTTGAGCGCAATAGTATTCCATCACCAACAGATACCACAATTTGTTCAGCCATTCCTCAATTGACAGGCATGCTCTCGTTTTCCAGTTTTTTGCCACCACAAAAAGCATGGCTATAAATATTTTTGTATATGTCTTTTTCCCTATGGTCTCTTTGGGGTACAACCCCAAAAATGCTATGGCTGGATCAAAGGTGAGGCAGACTTTTAAAGCTCTTTGGGCATAGTTCCAAATTGCCATCCAGAATGGTTGGATCCGTTCACAACTCCACTAGCAGTGCATTAATGTCCCAATTTTACCACATCCCCTCCAGCATTCATTGCTCTACCCTTCTCTCATTTTAGCCAATCTGCTAGGTGTGAGGTGATACCTGAGAGTTGTTTTGATTTGCATTTCTCTAATTATTAGAAATTTAGAACACTTTCTCATGTGTTTATTGATAGTTTTGATTTCTTTATCTGAAAATTGCCTATTCATGTCTCTTGCCCATTTTTCAATTGGGGAATGTCTTGATTTTTTATACAATTGGTTTAACTCCTTGTATATTGGAGTAATTAGACCCCTGTCACAGTTTTTTGTTATAAAGATTTTTTCCCCAATTTGTTGTTTCTCTTCTGATTTTGGTTGCATTGTTTTTGCTTATACAAAAGCTTTTTAATTTAATATAATCAAAATTATTTATTTTACATTTTGTAATTTTCTCTGACTTGCTTGCTTTTAAAATCTTTCCTTTCCCAGAGATCTGACAGGTATACTATTCTGTGTTCACTTAATTTTTTTATAGTTTCCCTCTTTATATCCAAGTCATTCACCCATTCTGAATTTATCTTGGTGTAGGGTGTGAGATGTTGATCTAAACCTAATCTCTCCCATATTGTTTTCCAAATTTCCCAGCAGTTTTTGTCAAATAGTGGATTTTTGTCCCAAAAGTTGGGTTCTTTGGGTTTATCATACACTGTCTTGCTGAAGTCACTTACCCCAAGTCTATTCCACTTATCCTCCCATCTGTCTCTTATTCAGTACCATATTGTTTTGATGACTGCTGCTTTATAGTATAGTTTAATATCTGGTACTGCTAGGCCCCTTTTCTTCACATTTTTTTCATTATTTCCCTTGATATTCTTGATCTTTTGTTATTCCAAATGAACTTTGTTATAGATTTTTCTAATTCAGTAAAAAAGTTTTTTGGTAGTTTGATAGATATGGTGCTAAATAGGTAAATTAATTTGGGTAGAATGGTCATTTTTATTATGTTAGCTCGTCCTACCCATGAGCAATCAATGTTTTTCCAATTGTTTAGATCTACTTTTAATTGTTTGGAAAGTGTTTTGTAGTTGTTTTCGTATAATTCCTGTGTTTGTTTTGGTAGATTCCTAAGTATTTTATATTGTCTAGTGTGATTTTGAATGGTGTTTCTCTTTCTACCTCTTGCTGCTCTGATGTGTTGGAAATATATAGAAATGCTGATGATTTATGTGCATTTATTTTGTATCCTGCAACTTTGCTAAAGTTGTTTATTATTTCTACAAGCTTCTTAGTTGATTCTTTAGGATTTTTGAAGTAGACCATCATATCATCTGCAAAGAGTGATAGCTTAGTCTCCTCCTTGCCTATTTTGATACCTTCAATTTCTTTTTCTTCTCTAATTGCTAATAGTAGTGTTTCTAGTACAATGTTAAATAATAGAGGTGATAATGAGCATCCTTGTTTCACTCCTGATCTGACTGGGAAGGCTTCTAATTTATCCCCATTGCATATGATGCTTGTTGATGGTTTTAGATATATACTTTTTATTATTTTTAGGAAAGGAGTCCTACCAAATTCCTTTTATGACACAAATATGGTACTGATTCCAAAAGTAGATAAAAAACAGAGAAAGAAAACTACAGACCAATTTCCCTAATGAACATAGATGCTTATTATATCAAATAATTTGTATAGTATTGTTCTTTGAATGTTTGATAGAATTCACTTGTGAATCGATCAGGTCCTGGCGATTTTTTCTTAGGGAGTTCTTTGATGGCTTGTTCAATTTCTTTTTCTGATATGGGATTATTTAGGTATTCTATTTCTTCTGCTGTTAATCTAGGCAATTTATATTTTTGCAAATATTCATCCATATCACCTAGATTGCTATATTTATTTCCTGATAATTGGGCAAAATAGTTTTTAATGATTGCCTTAATTTCCTCTTCATTGGAGGTGAGGTCTCCCTTTTCATCTTTGATACTGTCAATTTGGTTTTCTTCTTTCCTTTTTTCAATTAGATTGACCAGTACTTTGTCTATTTTATCTGTTTTCTCAAAATACCAGGTTCTAACCTTATTTATTAATTCAGTAGTTCTTTTACTTTTAATTTTATTAATTTCTCCCTTGATTTTTAGTATTTCTAATTTAGTTTTCATATGGGGATTTTTAATTTGCTCACTTTCAAGTTTTTTAAGTTGCATGCCCAATTCATTAATCTCGCCCCCCCCCCCAATTTGTTAATATATGCACTCAAGGATATAAATTTTCCCCTGAGTACTGCCTTAGTTGCATCCCACAGAGTTTGGTAGGATGTCTCACCATTGACATTCTCTCCAATGAAATTGTTGATTGTTTCTATGATTTCTTCTTTGACTAGATGGTTTTGGAGAATCATATTGTTTAATTTCCAATTAGTTTTTGATTTACCTTTCCAGGTGCCCTTACTAATTATTATTTTTATCACATTATGATCTGAGAATGTTACATTTATTATTTCTGCTTTTTTGCATTTGTTTGCAATGTTTCTATGCCCTATTACATGGTCAATCTTTTTGAATGTACCATATGCAGCTGAAAAAAGGTGTATTCCTTTTTGTCCCTATTTATTTTTCTCCACATATCTGTTAAATCTAATTTTTCTAGGATTTCATTCACCTCTCTTACCTCTTTCTAATTTATTTTTTGGTTTGATTTATCTAGATCTGAAAGAGGAATATTTAGATCTCCCACTAGTATGGTTTTACTATCTATTTCCTTCTTGAGCTCTGCCAGTTTCTCCTTTAGGAATTTGGATGCTATACCATTTGGTGCATACATATTGAGCAATGTTATTTCCTCATTGTCTATACTGCCTTTTATTAGGATGTAATTACCTTCCCTATCTTTTTAAATCATATTTATTTTTACTTTGGCTTTCTCAGAAATCATGATTGTCACTCCTGCCTTCTTTTTCTCATTTGAAGACCAAAAGATTTTGCTCGAGCCCTTGACCTTAAACCTGTCTATGTCCACCCACCTCATATGTGTATCTTGTAGACAACATATGGTAGGATTTTGGTTTCTAATCCAGTTTCCTATTTGCTTCCGTTTTATGAGAGAGTTCATCACATTCACAATCAGAGTTATAATTATCAGTTGTGTATTCCCCAACATTTTGTTATCCTCTCTTAGTTCTACCCATTCTTCTTACACTATTTCCTTTTAAACCAGTGGTTTGCTTTAAGCCAGTAACCCTGTCCCCTCTCTTGATTTACTTCCCTTTATACCCCCTCTCTTGTTATTCCCCTCTTTTTTATTTTTAAGGCCTAATGAATTCCCTCCATCTTCTTCTCCCCTCCCTTTTTTGACCTCTCCACTCCCCTGTTCCCCTTGGTTTATCCCTTCTGACTTTCTCAGTAGGGTTAGATAGAGTTCTATGTCCCAATGGATATAGCTACTCTTCCCTCTCAGGGTTAATTCCATTGAGGCTTGTAAGATTTAAATATTACCCTCTTAATGCTCTCTTCCTCTCCTTCTTATAATAGTTTTCATCCCCTCCCTTTCCCATGCCCTCTTCGTATGTAATAGAATATCCTATTTTTCTTATTCATTCAAGTTTCTCTTGGTGTTCTCTACTATTTACCCCCCTCTTTTCCACCTCCATATCATCTTAGACCATATAGTACTCCTACCTCTCCCTATGAATAATTCTTCTAATTACTATAATAGTGAAAACTATAATAGTGATTAGAGTTCACTACAGAGAATTACACATAACATTTCTCCACATAGGAATACAAATAATTAGATCTTATTGAAGCCCTTAAAGAGGCAAATTTAAAAAATAAGAGTTTTCTTTCTTTCTTTCCCCTCTGTTTATTATTTACCTTTTCATGTTTCTCTTGATTTTTGTGGTTGGATATTGAACTTTCCATTTAGTCCTGGTCTTTTCTGTGCAAATACTTGGAAATCTTCTATCTTGTTGAATGCCCATACTTTCCCCTGGAAGCATATAGTCAGTTTTGATGGGTAGTTGATCCTTGGTTGTAGACCCAGTTCTCTTGCCTTTTTGAATATCATATTCCAAGCCTTGAGGTCTTTTAGAGTGGAGGCTGCCAGATCCTGTGTGATCCTGATTGGTGCTCCTTGATATCTGAATTATCTCTTTCTGTCTTCTTGTAAAATTTTTTCTTTTGCTTGAAAGCTCTTGAATTTGGCTATTATATTCCTGGGGGTTGTGTTTTCAGGGTCTAGTGTACAGGGTGATCTATGGATCTTTTCAATGTCTATATTGCCCTCTTGTTGTAGAACTTCAGGGTAATTTTGCTGAATAATTTCTTTTAGTGTGGAGTTCAAATTTCTATTAATTTCTGCTTTTTCAGGAAGACCAATTATTCTCAGATTGTCTCTGTTTTCTTCATCTGTCACTTTCTCATTGAGATAAAATTTTATCAGTCTTTTGACTCTGTTTTATTTGTTCTTGCTGTCTTGAGAGATCATTAGCTTCTAATTGCTCAATTCTAGCCTTTAGAGACTGGTTTTCAGCTATAATCTTTTGGTTTTCCTTTTCATTCTGGTCGTTTCTGGTCTTCAATTTAATTGCCTCACTTTCCAGCTGGGAAATTCTGCCTTTTAAACTGTTATTTTCTTGCCTGATTTCCTTTTGAGGTATTTCCCATTTCTCTAGTCAAATCTTTTCCATCTTTCTTGTCATCTCAAATTTGAACTCTTCAAGAGCTTGTGACCAGTTTTCATTATTTTGGGAGCATTTGGATGTGATTGCTTGTTTGTTCTCCTCTTCTGTTTGCTCTGTTATCTGGATTTTCTGTGTGTAAAAGTTGTAGAGTGTTAAAGATTTCTTCTTGTTAATCTTTCTCTTCTGGGGTTCCTGATTCTGGCTTGCCATTTTTAGCACAGAGCCTTCTCAGCTTTATCCTCACACTCAGGGTCTGTCTGTGCTCTTTAGGCTCCTGAGGTCTCAGGTCTGGTTGTTCTCAGGGTCAAGCCTCCTGGTGGTCCATCTTGCTTGATTTTCTGCCAGAGGCTCCTTTACCAGTCTCAGGGTGCTGCTTCCACAGTCATGCATCTGTCTACACTGTTTCCCCACTCAAGGTTTCTGAGGCTTCACTTGCGCCTGCATCAGCGCCTTCACTCGCACCTGCACTCAATGTCTGTGTTCAAAGTCCGCACGCATTCTTTAGCCTCTTGGGGTCTTAAGTCTTGCTGCTCTCAGGAGCATGCCCTGGAGTTGCCAGTGACTTAATGGGTGCCCCAAACTTGCTCTACTTCTTTTGCACTGGCTTTGGCACTATAGGTGGTGTGGGGGGGACAGAGGGGGTTGCTCAGCTCATGATTTAGTGAAAGCTGTTTCACCCCTTTATAGCATGGAAATGCCCAAACCCACATACCTTCAATGCTGCGCCCTGTTGTGGGGTCCCTCCATTCATCTGGATTTGTTTTTATGTCCCCTTGAGGAGTCCTATATGTTTTGGTTAGGAGAGGTTAAGCATCTGCTTTTTACTCTGCCGCCTTCTTATCTAGGAAGTCTCTCATTATCTTTTAATAATTAAAACTGGCTTATTGGTATGTGTCTGGATTGGTTAAAAGTGTGTTAACTTGAGCTCATTAATTTGGTCCCTTTTTGTTCCAGTTAGTGTTAACTGGAGTACATGATCACATCCTGCATTTCTAATTTCTTGATCAATTGTGTTGATCACATACAGACTGTAGGGAACAATACAATTGTTGTATTGAACTAACTCCAACAACTACCTGCATAATGATCACTTATCCATGTTCTGAATTTCTGCTTTTCTATCGAAGTGCCTATTTGATAGTGATTAGTTTCCTTTGAATCCTAGAAAAATCTCCTCCCCACCTGACCTCTAAAGACTAGGTCTATACCCTATCACAAATTATAGACACTTGCTTCCCTTCAAGATACTTTACACTTGACCACAGATGGAAATGTCACAATGAGACTGCCAGTATTCTTTTCCAATTATCCTTCCTTTTGAGTATAAAACCAAAGGCATAATGAATGATTCATTACATAGAGGATTGGTCTTTACTTCTACCTGAACATTTCCTGGTTATTTTACTAAAGGGATTTTCTATATTCCCCATAATTGAATATCTAGAATTGGGTGACAAATTGGAGTTGGGGTTGCCTAGGCAAGGTTTACTGGACTTATACCACCAAATCAAGAGACTGATAAGTAACACCTACTCTTTTGTATCTTTTCAATAAACCATATCTATACATCTCTTGCATGGTCACTTTATGTATCTCTTAGTGTAGCATCTAAGACTAATTGGCTACACTTGGAATGGAAAAACAAACACATGAAGCTGGCAACAAGAAGTATTTTCAAAGCAAAGAAAACATAAAACCTGAAGACTCTAGAAAATATATGCCTGCATACGTTTCCTAGCTTCATCAAGGGTCAATGATTGTTTCTCCTAGTCATTTCCAGGAAGCCTTGGGAACATGACTATTATATTAAAATATTTTCACACAATGTGCCAGATGAAATCTTAAGTCTCTATTTTCTCTTACAACTGCCATATCATACAGGTCAGTCATTATAAGCTTAAAATCCAATAAAACTTTGAGATAATTTTTTACAGGAACAAAAGGATACCCACAATAATATATCTTACAAGTAGTCCCCAGTCATTAAGAAATATAAGGAGGCATGGACCAACATCTCACACCATACACCAATATAAATTAAAAATGGATACAGGATCTAGAAATAAAGAGCAACACTATAAACAAATTAGGGGAACATGGAAAAGTCTTACCTGTAACAGGTAAGACTTATGGATAAGTGAAAAATTTATGGCCAAACAAAACAGAAAAAACATTATAAAAATGAAATATACTTTTGATTACATCAAATTTTAAAAAGTTTTGTACAAATAAAACCAATTCAACCAAGATTATAAGAGAAACAACAAATTTGGGAAAAAATTATAGCAGGTATCTCTCATAAAAGCCTCCTTTCTCAAATATATGTAAAGAACTGAGTTAAATTTATAAGAATGCAAGGCATTTCCCAATCTAAAAATGAATGATCAAAGGATATGAACAGGCAATTCTCAGAGGAAGAAATTGAAAGCATCCATAGTCATATAAAATTGCTCCAAGAGATACCAACTTACACCTACCAGGTTGGCTAACATGAACAAAAAGGAAAATTATAAATGTCAGAGGGGATTTGGGAAAATTGAGACACCAATACACTGTTGGTAGAACTGTGAACTGATACAACCATTTGGGAAAGGAATATGGAATTAGGCTCAATGGGCCACAAAACTATGCATACCCTTTGACCCACCAATACCACTACTGCGTTTATATCCCAAAGAGATCAGAGATAAAGGAAAAGGACCTACCTATACCAAAAACTTGTTTAGTAGCCTTTTGTTGTGGCAAAGAATTGAAAACTGAGGAGTTTTCCATTACTTGGGGAAATAGAAGAAAACAAGTTGTGGCATATGGTTGTAATGGAATACTATTAGCCATAAGGAACAATGAACACAATTAGTTCAAAAAAATCTGGAAAGACTTATATGAGCTGATGCAAAGTGAATTAAGCAGAACCAGGAGAACAATGTATATGGTAACAGAAATCTTAAACAATGATCAACTGTGAAAAACTAAACCACTGTCAGCAAAGCAAGTCTCCAAGATCACTGCAAGGGAGTCATGATGAAAATGCTATCAACAACCAAAGAAGAAATTGTTGGAATCTTAGTATAGATAAAAGCATTCTATCTTCCACTATTTTTCCTTCATGAAATTTCTATTGTATATGTGATATGTCTTCTAGTATGACATATGGAAATATGTATAGTCATCCCTTGCCATATCATGGTTCACTTATTGCAGCTTCACTGTATTGCAGGTTTTTAAGTATATATATAATTCTTATCACAGAGTTTTTGCTATCTTGCAGGATTTTGTTAAATTTTTTAAAAAATTTAAAAAATGGTTTAAAAGTATAGAAAGTGTTTAAGAACATATGAAATATTTATAGGAATGTGGGAAAGGTTAATAGGAGTGTTGAAAAGGTTTATAAGAGAGTGGAAAGGGTTTATAAAGCCTTAAAATATATATAAATGATAAATATAATGCTGCTATTTTGCAGATTTTCATCTATCACTGGGGTCCCTGGAACTCTATAGGTAAGGGATCACTGCATTACATGAAAGTATGGGTATAACCTGTTTCAGATTATTTGTTGCCTTAGAGTGGGGGGAGGGAAAAGAAGGAGAAAATCTGAATTTTGATATATCAAAAATATTGTCACAAAGTGTTTCTACATGTAGCTGAGGTGGGGGACAAAATAGTGCATATTCAATGAACAAGCAAGTAGGTCATTTTGGCTAACCATAGAATATGTAGAAAAAGGTTGTTTGAAATGAGGCTAGACAATTAGACTGTCTCAAAGAATTTGGATTTTTTTTCTGTAGGTAATAGGGAGTCAAGGAAGGGTGTTGAATAGGGAAGTGTTGATCAAATTTATGCATAAAGAATAATAATTTAATGTATAGAGGATATATTAAAGAGAGAACAATTGTGAGGGAGACAAGGCAAATAATACTTGACAAAGCACTGCAGACATGCATCATCTCCCCTGAGTCCTCGCCACCATCAAATAAAGTATTAATATTAACACAAGTAAATAAATAATCAACATAAATAATTTTTAAAATGAGCATTCTCAGTCATCCTGGCTTATCCAGGGAGTTTTTCCTAGAAATTCATCTCTCAATCACTTCTCATCTCTGGCCTCTTCATTATTTCAGCAACTGCTACAATCCCTTCTGGTTCTATCACAGATATTCAACACTTACTCCATCAAAAGTTGTTAAAAAAAGACAAAAAAAAGCTTTTTGTTTTATAAAAATATTCTAACCCAAACTAAAGCATATTACATGTATTATTAACATATTATGATAATAAATAGTAGGCAGTCAATAAATATTCTTGAATTAATGAATAAACATTAAAGTAAAAAATTGCCCAAAATAATTAAAACCCATGAACACTGCTTTATTAGAAATTGATCTTAAATTTTCTATAATGCTTAGCCTATAATTATTTAATATGTTGTTTTTCAGTCATGTCTGATTCTTTATACCCCATTTAGAGCTTTCTTGCAAAGATATTGGAGTGTTCTCAATTTCCTTTTCTAGCTTATTTTATAGATGAAGAAACTCTGACAAACAGGGTTAAATGACTTGCCCAGGGTCACTTGTACCACCAGCTCCCTATTATTAGTCACAGTTATCTCACTAGGAAGTATGTGAGATCAAATTTGAACTCAGGAAAAGAAATTTCCTTACTCTATGCCTAGCCCTTTATACTTTACACCATCTAATGGCCTTAATAATATGCAATAGTGACTTTGAAATACTTAATGTTTAATCTTGTTTTTTGACTCCATAATTCTTTTACCATGTACGAAATGATTATTGCTTTATCCTAAATTATTATGCTGTAGATGAAATAATATTTATTCAATTTAGAAGTAAAAATCCTTAGAAGGAGAGAATGCAGAAAAGTTCAGAAAAATGCATCATTGGTGAAGTTGTGAACTGATCCAACCATTCTGGAGAACAATCTTGAACTTTGCCCAGAGGACATAAAACTGTGCGTATCCTTGTGATCCAACAATACCATTATTAGATCTGGATCCCAAAGAGATCTTAAAAGAAAGGGGAAAGCAGATTGAAATAAGCAGAACCAGGACAACATTGTATATAGTAATACTGTGGAATGATCAACTGTGATAGACTTGGCTACTCTCAGCTATACAACAATTCAGAATAACTCTGAGGGATTTATGACAAAGAATGCTATCCACCTCCAAAGAAAGAACTATTGGAGTCAGAATGCAGGTCAAAACATATGATTTATCACTTGAGTATTCAGGTATATGTTTTGGAGTTTTGATTTTATAAAACACCTTACAAAAATGAATAATATGGAAATATGTTTTGGGTGACAATACATGGTTAAACCAGATTGAATTGCTTGCCAACTCTATAATGTGTAATAAATAAATAATAATAATTAAAAATAAATTTAAAAGGGAAAGCATATATTTATACAAAAATATTTATTGCAGTTCTTTTTGTGGTAGCAAAGAATTAGAAATTGAGGGGTTGTCTATCAGTTGGCCAATGGTTTGAACAAGTTGTGAACATATGATTGTGATAGAATACTATTGTGCTATAAAAAATGATGAGCCAAAAGAAAGGGTGACTTTGGAAAAACTGGAAAGACTTATATGAACTAATGCAAAGTGAGGTGATCAGATCAGAATACTGTACACAGTTCACAACAATAATTTTTTATGAACTTTGAATATGACCTAGTCATTCCCAGCAATGTAACGATCTGAGACAATCCCAGAGACTCATGATGAAAAATGCCATTCACCCTCTGAGAAAGACCTGAAGGAGTCTGAATGCAAAATGAACCATACTATATATTCCATTTCCTTTCTTCTTTTTTCATTTGAGATATTTTCCACAAAATGACTAATGAAGAAAAATGTTTTACATTATTACACATGTAAAATCTATATCAGATTACTTACCATCTCAGGGAAAAGGGGAGGCAGAGAGAATGGGAGGGTCAGAAAAAGGGAAAGAATCTGCTTTAAGTCCTAAATATGTTTTTAAATTGTTTTTACATGTAGTAAGGGGAAAAATATAGACTTATAGACTTCTACTTGCAGAGAACAATTTTTCCCTAACCTTCCTTTTCTTTTTCTCCCTAGTGTACTATTCTTTTTTTTTCATTCTTCTTTTAAGATCAAGACATAAGAGAACCAACCAGGCCTTCTAATTAGAATCACTCTATCATCTAATTTATTCTTCATGGTAAATCTATATTCTTTGCCTTCTGAAATAGCACAGTCCAAGATCTCCACTCAGTGATGGTGGCTGCTAAATCATGTGTGAGTCTGACTATAGTTCCTTGGTATTTGAATTCTTTCAATTGCTTACAGTAATTTTTCTTTGACCTGGAAGCTATAGATTTCTTTCTATTTCCATTTTGTCTCTTGAGCACTACAAGAGTGGGGTAATTAGCTAGTGACATTTGTGAAAAAAGGACGGAGGTACTTTGACATGAGATTTTACATCTGCAGCCTCGAGGACAAACTCCAGGATTTTCTAGACACTGGAGAAGCAATCTGCTATGAGATTGCACTGCTAACTTATCTCCACAAGATTTTGTCTATTATGCCACAAAAATCTTTTCACCCTGAAAGCACACTCCATTCCTGGGCTACCTCTTATGTGTTTTTTCACACTAGAAGTATTCTCTCCTCCTATGATCTCTCTCTCTATTTGGTTGGTTCATCCCAGAACTTCCAATTTAAGGAGGCCCCCACCCCAGGCCCACCATCTCTTTATTAGTTTCTAGACTGCCAACACTATTGGACATTCTCTATAATTTCTTTCCCTACCCCACCCCAGCTCCGATTTGCCATTCCTTTTTATATTTTCAGCTTTCTTCATTAAAGGAAGATTGTCTTTCTTTCTATTTCTATTTGTACTTTCATCCCTTAGAACGGTGCCTAGGGTTTAGTAAATACTTATTGTTTGATTCCTTAGTTCTTCAAGATCTGGACAGTTTATGATTTCTTGAAATATGCTATCTAAGATTTTTATTTTGGTCATTAATTTCAGATAGCCCACTGATTCTTAAATTTTTCTCCTTCTGCTTTCTAGGCCAGTTGTTTTTACTGTGAGATACTTTATTCTTCTATTCTTTCCAATCTTTTGATTTTATTATTTCTTAGTATTTTAGGAAATAATTGGCTTTTCTTTGGTTCATCCTAACTTTCAGGTAGTTTGCTGCTTAAGTAAGGGTTTTGTGCTTCCTCTGCTGAACTATTAATTGACTTACCAGTTCTTTCTTCAATAGCTCTTATTTCTTTTCCAATTTTTCCTCTAACACTATTCCATATATTAAAAATATGTCAGCTTTTTATTTAAAAAATCTTGCTTCATCTCTTTTGGAAATTCTAGCTAAATTTATGCCCAAGCTGTGTTTTTGAGACTTTGCTCATAAATGGTTAGGAGCCATTTCCTTCCACTTGGCTGTGTCTAGTACATTCTTTCACCATATTGGCTTTTTATGATAAGATTCTTTTTGATCATTTTTCTAGCCTGCTTTCTGACTTCAGACTTTATGTTAAGTCTGGGTTCTGTGTACTTTTGGAGGGAAAGTCTGAGTTGGTCATCTTACTACTTTCATAAAATATCATGTACTATGTTTTTCTAGAATCTTAGGGATAGTCCAGGCTTCCTGATCCAGGGAAAAGTCTGAATGCTGTCCCTTTGTCTTAGCTCTCTAAGTTTCTGACATGGTTATTCCTCTGTAAACTTTAGACTGGGTTAGAAGCTAGAACTGAGACCTTGCTCTGCTCTTGGGGTCAGAGCTACCTCACTGTTGTTTGTATAGGCTAGGCTAGGGATTGCTACCTCTAGGCACAGATTCTCTTCACAAACTCCCCTGGAACTGTGACCCAGGACTCTGAAAAGGGCAACAAGACTACCAGTCGGAATGCATTCTTATTGTCCTTGTATGGATCTGAAACCTCCTCTTGCCTTGATACACAACTTCTCCCTGTACTGCAGTGCCCCATGAGTGCTAATGATCAGACTCAGTCCCTAGAATCCACAGACCTCTCTGCCTATCTCTCTATACCACATTGAGCTGGAAGAGTGACAGTGTGTGACTTGTAATGAATTTCCTCTTTAATATTCTGTCTGGGTGTGTTAATTATTTAATTAAGAATTAATATTCTTGATCAGTTTAGGAGTTTTCACAGGGATCTCACTGGTACTCCTCCCTGCTACTCTGCCATATTTGTTTCTGCCCTGAGGCAATCTCCTGATTGTCAAACTGGAAGGTTTGTAGCTAGTAGCTAGTAGCTAGTAGAATCTGATGTAGTCAATAATACATTCCTTTTCCTCCCTTGTCTACTAATTTAAGAGATAATAAAAATTATCTATCATCATCATTATAATACAAATCACCAGTAAACAAAATTTTAAAATGAAAGAATATTGCTGGCTGTATGAGGCAATAATAAAACAAAAAGGGAAGGAATAGCAGTTGCAGCCATTTTCATCTCTCCTGGGCACACTCTTGCCAGAAAGATTTGAAAATTGCTGCTGCAGAGGAAACTGCCATCAGTTTTGATCTCAGAATAGTTTTGTCTCTTCTCAAACTAGGAAGATAGCTCTCATGGTCTTCAGCAATTTATTCCCTTTTAAAAGGAATCCAGTCTAAGCCTTTCCTGAATGGTTGTTATATGTCAACCCCACTGGACTCTACTTTCTTCTCTTTAAAAAAAATTGCAGCATCTTTTCTCCAAAGTCTTTTTGTTGGTTGTGGTTTTTAAGCTTTTAAATTGCAACCCAGCTAACATTTCCATACAAAACTAAAAAAAGAAAAAATGATCATACACAAAGCCATGAATTGGTCACATGAACAGTTTGCTTTTTTTTCTTTAAGACTATGATAAATTCAACATATTATAGCTATGAAGTTGATCTGCTTGTCTGCATTTTCCAATGACCTTCATTCTGCTTTCTTTTATGCATTTTTAAATGTTTCATCGACCCTTTTCTCTTTTCATTTTTCACTGTGGTAATCCTATTGCTAATCCCTCTCCTTCTAAACTAAAAGAAAAATAAAATAAATTCCTTGTATCATATAAGTATAGTCAAGCAAAATGCAAGATAACTCTCATGCTGGCCATGAGTGAAAATGTAGATCTCATTCTGTTACCTTGATTTCTTCATCTCTCTGCCAGGAGAAAGGTGATGCATTTTATCATTAGCTTTTTTGGAATAAGAGCTGGTTCACTGCATTAATCAGAGTTCTTAAGACTTTCAAAGTTGCTTTTTCTTTATAATATTTAACTGTAGAAACTGTTTCCGGGTTCTGTTCAATTTTCAAGTCTTCTTGATTGTATCTGAAATAATCTCTTTAATTATTTCTTCCATCACAATAATATTCCATTAAATTATGTGATGTAGCAATGTTCTAATGGTTCTACCACCATTCCCATGTAACATAGAGCTGTTTTTCTTTTCTTCTTCTTTTTTTTAATGTATTTAAACAATCCTTGTTTGGGCATTGGGGCTAATGATTCAGGTCATCTGTGCACAAAACATCCACAAGGAGTTCCAGATATTATCTTAGGTTTGGCAGATGGATTATGATGGGAAACTCAGAGATATGGCTGAATTCAGCTACAGCTGAATCAACTCAAGATGTCATTGATGCCTCCTCCCACTGCTACAGTTAAATAAAGCTCCTTTTGTTAATGGCTGAATGGCCTACAAAAGTCTCATTTCATGATACTATCAGGGCTAAACTACTTATGCCCTCATTTGTTCATCTGTTCACCAGTGGATAAGCATTCCCTTAGTTCCCCATTCTTTAACACTACAAAAAGAGCTACTGTAAATTTATGTTACATATTTTCCTGTTTCTTTGATACCTTTGGGGGAGCAGGCCTAGTATCAGTGTCTCTGGATCCAAAAGTATGTATAGATTTGGGAGTCACAGTTCCAAGCTGTTTTTCAGAATAGCCAGACCAATTAGCAGCAACACCAGTGTGGAGAGTTTGTCATCCCACAGTCTCTCCCACAATTGTCATTTTCATTTTTTTGGCTTCCTTGCCAGTCTGGTAGATATGAGGTAGAATCTCAGTTGTTTTAATTTTCATTTCCTTAGTTATGAGTGATTTGAAGCATTTTTTCATATTTTTTATTATTTTAAACCCTTACCTTCCACCTTAGAATCAATACTATGTATTTGGTTCCAAGGCAGAAGAGTGGTAAGGGCTAGGCAATGGGGGGTAAGTGACTTGCTCAGGGTCACACAGCTAGGAAGGGTCTGAGGTCAGATTTGAACCTAGGACCTCCCGTCTCTAGGCCTGGACCCCAATCCAGCTGCCCCCTTTCATATTTTTAAAATGAGAATACGGTCTTTAATTATCAGACATGCATGAAAGAAAATCAAGTTCCTCCACTACTCTTAGGATTCCTTTTCATTTGCCATAAATTGCCACAAAATAAACTTTAAGTTATTTCCTTTTTTAAGATAATATTTTATTTTTCCCCATTACATATAAAAATAATTTTTAACATTTATTTTTTTAAGTTTTGAGTTCCAAATTCTTTCCCTTCTTTATATTTTTAAAGTTTATTTAATTAATTAATTTAGAATATTCCTTCCTTATATTATTATTGAAAGCTTGGATTTCTTCCTTTGATAACTATCTATTCATATCCTTTGAACATTTATCCATTAGAAAATGGCTGTTATTATTACATTTTGAGTCATCAAACTATAATATTGGCATATTTGTTCAAATATTGATAATATATTTTGGATATTAAATATTGTTAGAAATTTGTGACAAAAATTTTTCCCAATTATCTCCCTTCTAATTTTAACTACTTTGATTTTATTTGAGCAAAGAACTTTTCAATTTTATTTTCCATTTTATTTTCTGTGATCCTCTCTAGACTTTGTTTAGCTATGAATTCTCCCACAAAAAACCACAGGTTTATGGTGGAAATATTTTCTTGCTGCTGTTCTTTCTATGACATTTCATTGAATGCATGTTCTTTGAAGTGGGTATTTTGTCTATTAAAGACTCAAATACTTTGAACCTGAGATAGAAATCCACTGGGATACCCACTCTAAAAGAATTTTCTTGTCATGTGTCCTATCCCATCAATTCTCATGGATAGTTTTCTCAATGTTTTCTAACTTCTCACACTTCTTGAATTCTTGAAGTATTTAACATTGTTGACCCATACTCTGTCTTTTGGTGTTTATGACACTTCTATTTCCTGATTCTTCTCCTGTTTGACCAATTCTTCCCATCACCTTTTGCAAGATCATTATAAATGATCCATCTCTTATGTGTGAGTATATCCCAGAGGCCTTTTCTACACCCTCCTCTCTCTTTTTTCTCTAGTGATTTCATTAAATCCCATTGATTTAATTATTATCACTAGGCAAATGACTCCCAAGTCTACATTTTGAATTCTCTTCTCTCTCCTGGGTGGCTGGCCTACATGTTTAATTCCCTGATATACCTCTCTTATCAAGATAACTCATAGATACCTCAACATTAATTTTTTCCAAAACACAATTTATTATTCTTCTCCCTAAGACCATTCATTTCCCTTTTTCAATCTCAGTCATCATTAATTCTCTACTCTCTCTCATCCAGCACATCCAATCAGTTGCCAAGTTTGTTTGTTTGTTTTTTCCATTCTATTTACACAATATCTCCTATATTTATCCCTTTCTCTCTATTCTCAAGGCTATGGTTCTAGTTCAAGCCCTTATCTTCCCTCTTGTGGACGATTGCAATGGTCTTCTAAATAGTCTCCTTGCCTTTAGTCTCTTCTGTCTTCTATCCATCTTCCACATAGCTGCCAAGTTCCTGAAATACGGCCCTAAGCATGCTACTGCCCTGCTCAAAAGTTTTAACAGCTTTCTATTGACCCTAGCATGAAAAGCAAACTACTATTCATGTTCATGAAAATAGTCAAAGGATATAAACAGCTTCAGAGGAGAAAAAAAGTAAATAAACATTGAAATACAATCAACTTCACCAATAAAGTAAATGAGTACACATTAAAACAATCAGGAAATAACACTTCACACTCATTTAATTAGCAAAATTAATTAAAATTTTAAAACTTATTGATTAGGTTGAGAAAATATTTATGCATGGCTAGTAGCAAGGCAAATAAAAGTTGGAGTTTTGTTTTTCTCTGAGGTCCTACATCTATAATCTGTGGCATGTTAATAAATGTTAATAATTCCACCATTAGAAAATTACAACTATAAAATGTGCATTTAGAGAAGCCTCTCTAGATGTATTAAGGTACACAAAAATAATGATTTAAATACATTAAGTACAACTAGCTAGAAGTTATATTTATACAATCATAAAGGATCTGAAGAGGTTATGGTTTGGTTTTTTTTTGTTGCTGTTCATGTTTTTTTTTTATTATGAGGTTTATTTAATCTACAACAAAATAAGAAAGATGCTACAAATACAGTTATAGTTACAAGGCATAAAATGTTTTAGCTACTTTAATATTTAAAGCTTACCGTTGCAACTTATTTGCCTGTTTTTCAAATATTTTAAACATTTCTTGAAACTGAAGATCCTTTGTTTCATTATTTTCTGAAGGGGAAATAATGACAACCAAAAAAGTTTAAAGATATAATAAATGTATTATTTAACATGAGAAGCAGGGGTTGAATTCTGCACAGAGCTCATTTGAAGTCAAAATGAGCAAAAATAGGCATGTGGACAGAGAAGATACTGTGGATACAAATGCAAAAAAGATATTCATTAAGGAATCCTTATGGCTAATCTAATCTTGATATGTCTTAAGGAGAAAGTCCAGAAGGTTATTAAAGTCTTACTCTGTTTGATATTGAAAGATCAGTATGTCTTTTAAAAGAAATCTCTCTGGCATCCAAGACTACTGATTGAAATTCTCAATGTATCAAGTAATTAAAAAACTAAATTAAAATGTACAGTGCCTACCTAGCACATAGTAGGCACTTAATAAACATCTGTTGATTGATTGGTGCCTTTTTAAAGGAGAAGGAACAGGAAGATCCAAAATTTCAGCTTTTAATAAGACTCATTCTTTCAAGATCCTATATTCTTTCTCTAGATGCTCTTCCCTAGTCAAAGGAGAAAGAGCTGTCAGATGATATTCTCAGGTACATGGTAGCCAGCAGATTTGAGGATGAATAAACTCAGCAGCAGATCTCCCCAGTGATTTCTCTGTCTTGAACAGATTTCATAGTTTCCTTTAATAATCCCTCAGACACAAACAAATGAAGTCTCTCCAGAGCTCTTCATTCCTACCACTCTTCCCTTGAGATGGAAAATGCTAGGGAGTCGCACTAACCTCACGTGAATTCTAACTTAACCAATGTTTATGCAAGACAATTGGCATCAGCATCTCCCCACTTAGTAGGATGGGAATCCTATTAAGGATAACATTCCATGTTATACTCTATGGGAGTGTGTGTATGCACCTCCCCTGGGTTTTACCTGCACACACTGTGCTCAGATCAATGTCTTCCTGGGAGATTGAAGACCTCTGGTGGGGGGCTTTGGTAGTTCATATTGGACATTGGGCTGTATTCTGTCAATAATCAAAAAGTGTGTTGGGTACTGTGATAAGCATTGGGATTACAAAGAAAGACTAAGGCATGGGCCCTGTCCTCAAGAAGCTCCATTCTAATGGGGAATCAACATATAAAAAAGTATGTAAAATATATGCTAGGTAATGGACTGTCATCTCTTGGGGAAGATATAAGCAATGAGGGAGACCAGGAAAGGCCTCTTGAAGAAGGTGAAATTCGAGCTTAGTCTTGAAAGAAGCTAGAAAAGCCAGGGGACAGAGGTGATGAAAGAGAGCATTCCAGGCATGGGGGAGAAAGGTGAAGAGTCTGGGAAAAGACTGTCATTTGGAAGGAACAATAAGAAAGTCAGTACTGCTGGATTATAGAATATGTAGAAGAGAGAAAACTATTAAAAACTGGAAACTTAGTAAGGGGTCAAATCATGAAGGGTTTGAAAACTCAAACAGAGGATATTATAATTTGTTCAGTTATTTCAGTCATGTCAATTCTTCAAGACCTCATTTGGCATTTTCCTGGCAATTTGCCATTTCTTCCTTCAGCTCATTTTAGAGATGAAGAAACTGAGACAAACTCTGACTTACCACATACAGTCACATAAGTAGTAAGAGTCTGAGTCTGGATTTGAACTCATGTCTTCCTGACTGTAGGCCCTATAATCTATCTGCTGTGCTACCTAGCTGCCCATTGTATTTAATTCTAGATAAGAGAGAGTCACTTGGGTTTATTCATTAAGGGGTGACATATCAGACCTGTACTTTTTGGAGATCAGTTTAGTAGCTCAGTGAAAAATGAACTGAAGTAGGGAAAATCCCAGGAAGGAAGATTCAACAGGTGAATACTATAGCGATAGTCTAGGCTTGAAGTGAAGGCTTATACCAGGAAGGTAGATGTCTGTGTGACTAGAGAGGAGGGGCTATACATGTGGCGACAGACTGGATACATGGGTGAATGCTAATCAGCAGAAGGAATTAGGGATCTGGCCTGATACATATTAGGTTGAAAAGAAAGAGGTATCTTCACAAACCTGACCCCCTGAACCAGAGGACTTGCTAGAAATACAAAACCCTCCATGAGCCTCAAATCCAGGCAAAGAATGTGGAGCTCTGCCTTTGCTATGATGCTTAAGGGTCTTGGGCAAATTAGAATGATTCCTAGTTTTCAAACTTTAACTTTAACCTTTAAATGGCCAGAGAATTATTCTTAGATATACCCTCTATCAACTCTAGTCCTAGGTAGCCAAGGATTTAAAACAAAACAAAACAAAAACTCAGAAATCCAATAGTTTCTGTCTTCAGAGCAACAACTTACATATAGCAACTAATGATCCTGTCTTTGCCTTGGCTTAAATTCAGTGTCTAACCACCCCATGCCTAGTTTTCTGATCTATCTATTTTCTCTTCCCCTTATATTGTCTAGTACTTGGCTGACCTAACCTTTCTGCCTGATCTAAAATCTTGAACCTTGCTAGAGCACTAGCTTTGAAGCTAGAGCACTAGATTTGAAGTCCAATTCAATTTCGCTAACTACTGATTCAAATCTTGATTTTGCTAATTACTTATAACTCTTTGATCTTAGGCTACCCACAGATTCCTGAGCCAGTCCTGAAACAGTGGGTGCTGCCCTGACAGATACTTCTATGGAAGCTATGAGAGAGAAGCAAATGAGAATATAGTCATCACATTCCAGCCTCTGCCCTGAATGGTTTATAGCAGTCTCAGTTAGAGGAGACAACAATGGACCCCAGTGCCAAGAGGTCTGAGTCAAATGTGATTCAAATGCCTATAGATCATTGCTCAGTTATCTCCATTAAGTGATTCCATACTTTTAGGGAATGTGCCTTTTCCTTTAATCCGCAAAGAACTTGATCAACTGGGCCAATTTACAGTCCTTGAAAAGGGAAATGGCAATAGCTATGAGTAAATGTGGATTCATCAATAACAACACTTGCTTGACTTAACTTCATTTCTTTCTGACAGAGTGATTAGATTGTTATATCAAGAAAATGCTATAGAGGTAATATCCAGAGAGCTCAAGCAAGGCTTGTGTCAAAGACTTGCATTCTTCACTCACCCTCTGACCTTCATGATATCCTTATGAACAAGATGGAGAGAAGTGGTCTAAGAGAGAATATAAATAGATATATTTGAAACCTAAAAGACCAAAGAAGATCCAAAGACTCTGGATGACTACTTTGCAGAAGATTCATGATCAGATATAGGTTAGATTAGATGTTCTCTTAATGTAATCCACCTGGGTCTATACCAACTCTGAAACTCAATGATTACATGTTTTACTAAATATTGAATAGGAAAGAATTTGTAGAAAAACATGTTACAAATAGTCTGTTTCGAGTCTCACAACATCCCTATAGGATAGTCTGGGCAAGTATTATTATCATTAAGGAATAGATGAGGAAACTGGGGCTCAGTTTTTAAGTGACTGGTCAAAAGTCCCTAAACTAGTAAGTGATACAACCAAGACTTGAACCCATATATTGGTTTGGTATTATTTATTGTCATTATTTTCATATTCTTTGATGAACAGACTTATAGAATCTCAAAGCAGGACAGGTCCCAAGAGGCCAAAAAGGGAAACTTATATACCTTGATCAAGAATGCCATATAAATTCAAGCTCCACATATTACAAATTAGGAAACTAAGGCTCAGAATTATTATTTAACTTGCTTAAGCTCTCACAACCTAGTTAATGGCAGAGCTAGTATTTTAACTTCCAGGGTTCATAATTATATTGTTTCACAAAAATAACTTAAAAGGTACTGTGGCATGACTTTCTAAAGGTCAGTTTTTTCAAGGTCAGTTATTTTTTACTAAATTTAATTTCTACCTATCTTACTGAGCTATTCATTAAACTATAAAATACTATATATAGATGAGTTATTATTAATGTTATTATAATTATTTTCATTGAAATGGTAGTAAACCACAAAACTAGGTCAGACAGGTGGTGCCATAGTACATAGACAAACTGGGCCTGGAGTCAGGAAGACTCACCCTCTTAGATTCAAACCTGTCCTCAGACATTTACAAGCTGTGTGACCTTGAGTAAGTCACTCAACCCTATTTGTCTCAGTTTCTTCAACTGTAAAATCGGTTGGAAAAGGAAATGGTAAACCACTCCAGGATCTTTGCCAAGAAAACTCCAAATGGGATCACAACAAGTAGGACACAAGTGAAATAAATGAACTGAAACAACTACTAAGCTACATATATTCAATGAACTATAATTAGCTCAGTGACAAAATTTTAAAATCATCTGATAGCGGCAGCTAGGTCGCTCAGTAGATAGAATGCCAGGTCTGGAGTTCAGTCACTCCCTGGACAAGACACTTAACTCCAACAGCCTCACCCTTACCACTCTGTTGCTTTAGAACTGATATTTGTAACAATTCTAAGTCAGAAAGTAAGGATCATTTTTTAACTCACCTGATAAAAACACTTTATTTGCAATGTCCATGATATGTTCTATGAACTCATCATTTTCATTAGTTGCAGCAAAATCTGGAAGAAAATGAAATGAAATTTTCATTTTACTACTTTTTACAATTTCCTAAGAGTAATAATCATAGGGATAGGGAATAGATGTGATCTTATTGGTACAGGAAACTCCCAGGTTAGGAAACCTCCTCTGCCAATGCAGGTCAGCATCTTCTCTGTAACTTGTATAGTTGGAAAATCTTGAACCCCCTGGAACTGCATTGCCCAAAATTCCTTTCTGTATTACCCACAATTCCTTTTGCCTTTCGTATTTGTGCATTGTTATGTGGTCTGTATATAGTTTGGGTTCACTCTGCCATGCTCTTTCTCTTCCACATGAATTGAGTGGTGAGCAGTACCTGTGTTCTCTAGCTCTCTAGTTAAATATTAATAAATCTTTATAAATATTAAACTTTGGAGATACTGAATATTAATTTTAAAATCTACAGACTGATAGCTTTAGAGAGGTACTCAGAACACTGGGAAATTAAGAGACTTGCCTTACAAGGGCATGTAAAAGAAATAAATATATAGTCCTTATCCTCAAAGAGTTTACATTCTCATTGCAAAGACAAGAGTAATGCATATGAAGCAAAAACTAATATATGTTTGAGTGTCTAAGAGATCCTAATTGACTATATAGAGAAGAGAAGTTTCATAGAGAAGTTAAGCCCTTGAAGAATGTTAGTATTTGGCTAAACAGATAAAGAGGAAGAGAAAAAGATAAAAAAAAAGCAAATGATGCCCTAGAAAATGTGCCATGGCTTCTGTGACACTGGACTCCCTTCCTTGATTGTACTGCCTGAAATCTCCCTACAGACTCATTTGCTGGATCATGATCCTTCATCTCCTGATCCCTAACTATTATCCCCCAAGGCTCTGTTCTGGGTCCATTGCTCTACTCTCTCTACTTTTCTACACTAGTATCTTATCAGTTTCAATGAGATCAATATCATCCTTATAGAGATCATTCCCAAATGTACATACTGAGCACTCAACTCTCTCTGAATTCCACTCCAATTATCTATTGGATGTTGTAACTGAATGTCTCATTGTCATCCCAAACTCAATAGGCCAAATACCCCAAATCCTTTTGCCCTAAAACAAGTCCTCCACATTTCTTGATGTCTACTGCGCACATCATTATCCTTCCAGTCACCCAGGTTTGAAATTTCCTCAACTCTCCACTCCATCCACCATCTAGCTCTAATCCACTGTCAAGCCTTCTTAAGCAAATCTACATCCCATATATGCCCCCTTTCTTTCCACTCCCTAAGCCACCCTCCTTGTTCACCATCTCTGACCTTGACGATGATAATAGCCTTCGAATGAATAATACTAGCTAACATTCTATAGCACTTACTATGTGCCAGGCACGGTGGCACAAAGTGCTTTATTATTATTATTATTATCTCTTTTGATCCTCACAACAACCCTTGGAAGAAGGTACTATTGTTATCTTCATTTTATAGATGAGGAAAAACTGAGGCAAACAGAAGTGAAGTGACTTTCCCAGGGTCACACAGCTACTATTTTGAACGGTGTCCAGGCCTGATGCTCAAACATCTGGGCCACCTAACTTCTCCATTATTGGTTGCCTTGTTTTCAGTCTCTCCTGTCTCCAATCCATCCCCTCCACCAGTGATGGGCAAACTATGGCCAGGGGGCCAGATGCAGCCCCCTGAAATGTTCTATCCAGCCTCACGATATTATTCCTCATCTGATGAATACAATGAGTAGGAAACAATACAATGAAACTTAGAAAGCGTTGCCTTAGAAACAGACTGACAGATGAACATTTCCTTTCCTTTGGCCCCTCTTTAAAAAGTTTGCCCATCACTGCCCTACACAACTGTCAGAACAAATATCCTAAAATAGAGGTTTTACCATGCCATTCCCATGCTAAAACAAATAAGTAATGACTCATTATTGCCTGTTGTTTAAAATAAAACTCCTCAGCCTGCCAGTTAAGGTCCTCCACAGTGTGGTTTGTTTCTGTCGTTATGATTTTATTTAACATTACTCTTCCTCAGACACTCTACATTCTAGTAAAACGAATCATTTTCACCTGGACTTGACATTTAATTTCTTGCCTCTGTGCTCCAGGCCTAAAGCATACTTCTCCTCTCTGCCTCTCAGGATCCTCACCTTCCTTCAAGGCTCACTTTATGTGTCACCTATTCTGTGAAGCTACCTTAATCTCTCAGTTGTTAACACTTTTTGCCCCACCAGAGTCTCCTTTATTTACTTCAACGCCCTCACCACACTCCCAACCACTATCCTGGTGTTGACCATCTATCCTGTCTTTTTAGTATTAATTTCTTTTTATTATTAAGTTATTATTATGTATTGTACTGTTATTTGTATTATTAAGTTACTATTATAATCTCTCAAGTTCTCAAACATGTATTAGGCTTACATTAGCCTCTGCTTCATATGCATTCATTTCATCTTTCCAATGAGAGTATAAACCCTTTAAGGATAAGGGTCATATACGGTATTTCTTTTATATACGCTACAAGAGGCACAGTGTGATATAATGGATAGAGGGCTGGCGTTGACACCAGGATAGCACTGGTCAAAGTCCTGCCTCTGACATATGCTACCTCTGTGACCCAGAAAAGGTGCTGACTTGCATGGGCAGAGCAGGTCTTCTCACCTGGGAATTGGCTGTCTTAGGCAATAAAAAAGGTCCAGAATGTAGCATTCCCTGAAAGTTTATGAATCTTTGTGACTGGATAAAATTGCTGAGAAAGTATTCTAAGCTATTATTTTCAGAAAGGACATATACTTCTGTCCTTTGGCTCTTCCTTTTTATCTGGGAATATATGAATTTTAAGATTGACCTAATCAAAAAATACCTTCTGAGTCCCCACCTTTGTCAAACACTGACTCTTCCCTGCACTTACCTTTTCCTGAGCCCTAATCACATGATTTTGGTGCATTGGGGTTGATTTTTCACTGTAGAGTCACTATAAGCAGCATTTCCTCTTAGCATTAACCCATTAACATAAATATTAGGAACCAATGTGGATTTATTGAGTCCTCCAGCAAACAGATTTCCACACACACAGGCAGAGACTCACCAAAAGAACAAAAGAACAAAGTTTATCAAGTTTTCAATTTGGGCAGGAGGTGTTTGGATATGGGATACCTCAAGATGGGATAAAACTACTACTGGGGGGCCGGGGTGTTACAAAACACAAAGGGCAGGTTGTATCCTTCAATTGGACAGGCTTGTTGCTGGGAGTTAGTAACCAGAAAAGCTCTTCTTTAGGTTAGCTATTTCATGCAAACCCACCCTAACAGATAGGACTTTCCCTGCTGTTTTAGCAATAAAGAAAAATTTCAGACAGGACAGGAGTTGCAATACAAATAGAGAAAAAGATAAAAGAACTATACACAAAATGTATTGGTTTTAGCTTCTTCTACTACCCACAATTCCTTACTTTGAAACTATGGATATTTTCACAATTTTTTAAAACAATTCCCAAATCAGTATCAGTCCAAGCAGAAATGACAATCAGCTTGCAGAATAGGGAACTGTTCTACAGCAAACAGAGAATTAATAAAGCAAACAAATAAGGAAGGAAATCCAAAATAGCTGTAGCTTTAGGAGTGTCGGGTCCTTAGGCAGTGTTTGTGACCTTCAGGTGTCTGGCAGGCACCTCCTATGCATCTCTCAAGCATCTGTGCATGGATCTGGGCAGGTTTATGAAAATATTTCTCTGACCACTTCTAGGTTCCAAGTCACTTGAGGAGGCTCTCTGGATAATACAGCTAAAGACTTCTAGGGAATAAGACTTATAATTTAGCAAAACTGACAAAATCTAATTATATTGGCCTTCCAGTAATTAGTTTATGTGGTAATAACTTAATCAGACTTTATGTAGCTAACCTTATAAACAACAGAGCTGTAGAAAGAACATCAAATAGGTTACACAATAAGGTATTTTGTATTTGAAGCCCATTATAACAATCCAGAGGTACTGGGGTATTATAACAAGAAGATTCATTATATTTTTAAAAAGTATAGTTTCATCTGCATAATTGTAATAACACCAAGACTAGGCCTCCAAGCCTAAGACTAAGGGCATATGGTGACTTAAAATAGGTATAACAGGATCCTTAATTCTGTTTGATTTCAGATAAGTCACATTTAATTTTTTGGAACAGCCAATCATACCATAAAATTCCACAGTATTCACAGAGCAAAATAACCAGGCTCACAATAAACCCATTGGGAAACATTTCTATTCCAAGAGGAAATAAGATATGGGCAATAAGACTATGAGTCAAGAGGATTCTGCCTTTGCCTATACAAGATCATCTCCTAAACTTTCCCACACATAGACATCCAACAGTAGCAGTTTTTGGATCACACTTCCTTTGAGTAGCTTATGACATTTCCCTCTAATGGTGGATTACTGACAATGAAATATTGAAAATTTAATCATGAATTCAAAACTCAGAACAGTATCAAATTATAGTCCCAAGAGATTTTGACTCCAATAGCAAGTTTCACTAATCATGGCTTAGGACTATATATAACTGTTATTATTTCTCTCAGGATGTTGTAGTAACTGTTAACAATAAAAAGTTTACCAGGTCTTTCTAGAAAAATTATTCCACATCATTTTCTTCTCCATTTTTTTAAAATTTAAACTCATCCTGGTATAAAATCAATCATTAGAAGTAAAGAAAACAATTACATTCTGGAATTTCACAAAATAAATATATTTCATTCGAAACCCAGAAAAACATTGGCTACTTCCAGATATAATTTCATAATTTTCATAAGCATATATATATATGCATATATATAATAGATCACTTTTATACTATTAGCAGACTTGTAAATTCTTCCCTCCACTTTGGCAAAGGTTATTTCTGATGTAAGATAAGATCTCATTTCGTCAGTAAGCCAATTCATTACTTAAGAATTTCCCACATTTAGCAAGCTTTTTCATAGAACCAATACTATTTTATGAACTTTCCCAACCAGAAGGTCCCAAGAAACCTGGAAAGTTTATAAATAAGAAGATTTTACATGATCATCTTCTTTTTTCCCTTTACCCAAAAAGTAATTATTATTCTTCCCTTTTAAAATATACTCATATAAATACTTGATAGGTTTTTTAATTTTGACAGCAGACTCTAATAGCAATTAATAATTTTACAATATTGATCAAAAGGAGTTAAAATTTCCATTGTCACAATTGCATCAAACATTTAATAGTATTTCTTATATAATAGGTTTTTCCAAAAATTCACAGTATAAGAAAATTTAGGAACACAATAATAACATACACAATGTCAAATATTTTAAACATGAAACAAAGCCTTATTGTTTATCAAATGACATCATTTCAATTGACTGCATCTCCAAATTATCTTACATAGAAAATCAGTTCATTTTATCACTTTTGGCATTCGATAATGATTACATTTAAGATCAGCAAAGAGTAATTTTGATCAAATTATACCTTTAACAAAACATACTTTTGTATATTCTAAACACATTGCCTTAATTACAAATATTAAGTATCTTTTCTGTTAAGGCCTAATTTTCTTATAGAGGATCAAATATCACGATTATCCTAAGAGAACATATCTCACTTAAAGAGTTCTTGTATGGGCAATTGTCCATGTAAATAAATTCAATCACATCTGGATCTATTTTTATGAATGGAACCATACAGAATCTCAATTTTCCCATGGGCCATTTACTACCAATATTTCACACTACAGAGCAGTTAGTATACTACCATAGTTTTAGCAATCTTGAGTTCTTACCCCTCTTTTAGGGCCAAGGAAGATTTCATATTCCTCACCTAATGACTAAAACATATTCTTTAAATGGTCTTTCCAGGACAGGCTTTTGGTAATCTATCCTCAAATAGCTTCATGCTTCATATTTCTCTGTTTCCCATATCAAAAAGAATAACTACATAAAGTTTTCTTCAATCTACCTTTTATCTCATTGAGATAAAAAACCCCTCAAATCTCTCTTTCTAAAACTCCAAACCTTTTACTTTCAAACCCTCCATTCAGTGAAGACTCGGACTTTTTATAGCTTTCTACTGTAAGAGTGAAAACTGGGACTTAGATCCTTAGAATGTTTATAAAATTTATTTAAATTACTTAGATAGGTAAAGGCACAGAAATAGAGAGAAAAAGCCTATTATAGCTAGCCACATAGGTGGTGTCAGCCTGGCTACTGCAGCAGCTCTCCCAGTGCTGTCACTTGAGATAGAGGAGCATAGAGCACTTCCTCCAATACTTCTTTTATTCTTTTCCCTTTACACCCAGATCGATTTCAGAATCATTTCTGGATCAACTGAGTAGGTCACTGTCTGGTGACCCACACTTGGTGGTGTCAGTGATGCAAACTCACATAGACTCAAGTGACCTAATTCTCTCACACCATCCTGGCTTCTGGGTCAAATGTTTGGCAGGAGTTGAGGTCAAGTGTGTGACCCCAGAAAAGTAAATTTCCCTCACACACTACCTATTCTCCTCTCATCCCTACATGCTTAAACTTCCTTCTTTTCTTTTTATATCCATCCAGTGGACTTTGATTAAAATCCTTCAAAACTGCCCTTTTTAGGTTTCTTTAACATTCTGATTTGATACTTGTCATACTTTCTTCTACTTTCTCAATTCCATCTCATCTTTATTTCCCAATCATATCCTAGACAATCTATAGAACATGTCTTCACTTCACTGAATTTCTCCTTTACAATTTAATACATTTTTTATTATACACAACGATCAATTGCAATAGTGTTACCATTTGGGGGTTCTTAAAAGCTTACAAAAACATGGTCCATTCTAAAATCATTAGGTATGGGGATTCTGGGAAGATGGCGGCTTAGATAGAGCAAAACTTCAGTGCCCTACCACACCGAGATAAAAAACAAAGCATTTCAAGAGGAAAGAAAACCAAATCTAACAACAGGACAGAGCAGGGGAACCCTACTGCTGGACAGCTCAAGAGGTATGCCAAGAAAAAGGCCTGAATTGTTGAACTGTTGGGTTTGAGAGTAAAGAATAAGGGAAATCCCAGGACCCCTCCCCAATGTGCTGTGCTGAGTTTCTAGCAGCTCCTGAAATCTCCGGGTGGGAAAACACACTAGCCCAGAGAGAGGGCCTTGAGGGCACCGTAATTAGGGACCTAGGGAGCTGAACACAGACTGCAGGGAGGTGGCTAGAGGAGAAAGGCAGAGAAATACAGCAAAAACACTCCATCTTGCCCCTCCACCCACTTTTGAGGTTTTATCCCCAAGGCACATCAAGCTCTACAGAGCTCTGCTTCCTGGCTTAATTCCCTCAATTGGACAGATAAGAAGTCTTCAGATGGCAGAGAAACTCCAACACCCCTCCCCCACAGACTGCAGAGAAAGTAACTACAAGCAAACTCCTGTTGCAACTGGGGGAAGATCTTCATCAAAGCTCATTAAAACCATCAGCTTAACTTAATCAGCCAACAGAAGAAGGGAAAGAAGGAAAAAATATGAGTAAACAAGAGAAAAAAAAGAAATTACAATTGACAGCTTCTTTCTAGGTAGTGAACAAAGAGCAAATGAAATAGAAGATCAAGGAACTCCATGCAAAACCATAGAACCTTCAGCGAATTGGACACAGTCTTTGGAAGATCTCAAAAATCAATTAATTCAAGAATCAAAAAACAATCAAGAAAGGCTAAAGACAATCAGAAAAAGGAAATACATGAACTAAAGCAAGAAAATAGTGTCTTGAAAGCCAAAATTGACCAGCTTGAAAATGAAGCAAAGAAGGTGAAAGATGACCTACAAAGAAAATCAGACCAGAAGGAGAATGACCACAAAGCCAAAATGAAATTCAGTCTTTAATAATTAGGATTCAACAACTAGAAGCAAATGACTTCACAAGGCAGCAAAAATATATAAAACAAAATCAAAAGGATAAAAATTTTGAAGAAAATATGAAACACCTCATTGGCAGAACCTCAGATTTGTAGAAGAGATCTCAAAGGGACAATTTAAGAATCATTGGTCTACCAGAACATCATGATAAAAGAAAAAGCTTAGACATCATCCTACAGGAAATTATCCAAGAAAACTGCCCTGACTTTCTTGAACAAAAAGGAAAAGTAGAAATTGAAAGAATCCACAGATCACCTACTACATTTAATCCACAACTGACAACCTTCAGGAATATTATAGCCAAATTCAAAAACTACCAGACCAAGGATAAAAATACTACAAGCTGCTAAGAAGTCATTCAGATACCAGGGAACCACAGTTAAGATGACAGAAGATCTGGCTGCATCTACATTGAAGGATTGGAATGCATGGAATATAATATTCTGGAAAGCAGGGGAACAAGGTCTACAACCAAGAATCAACTATCCAGCAAAACTGACTATATTCTTGCAGGGGAAAGTAGGGGCATTTAATAAAATTGAAGACTTCCAAGCATTAATAAAGGAAAAAAAACAAACTTATACTGAGAATTTGCTGCCCAAACAGAGAACTCAAGAGAATCACCATAAGGTAATGAGGGGGTAGGGAACAAAAAATCTTTTCTTTAAGGGACCCAATAAGTTCAATTGATTTGTATCCCTATAAGAAAAGAAGATATTGGTAAAAATTAAAAATTGTTATCATCAACAGGGTAACTAAAAGAAGTTTGCTTAGAGGGAACAGTGACAAACTGCATAGGATGAAATATATATGCATATATATGTGTATGTGTGTGTATGTATAAATATATATAAAACTAGAGGGGGGAAAGGAGATAATATTAAGAAAAATGGGAAAACAGACAAAATGGAGTAAATTTATATTCCATAAAGCAGCCCATGGGGTGAATAGGGGAGAAGATCAATACACTCGAAGGGTAAAGAGGTTGGAGAGAGGAAGTACTTAATACTTAAGTGCATTGAAATTAACTTAAAGAGGGAAGAACATTCAGATCCATTGGGGCAGAGAAGTGATTTGTGCCCAATAGAGAAGTAGAAGGGTAACAAAAGGACTAGTGGGGAGGGAAGCAACACAAGGGAGGGAGAGGGCAGGGAGGGGGTAGCTTAAAAAGACCCAAAAGAAGAATAAGAGGGGAATAAGAAGGGAGAGGGGAGAAAGAGAAATACAATAAGGGAGGGAATCAGGGGAACTGATTAAAAACAAAACACTGGTATAGAAGGAAATAGTGAAAGAAGGAAGGGCAGGACAAGGAAAGAGAATCAAAGTCTGGGAATACACAGTTGATAATGATATCTCTGAATGTGAATGGGATAAGCTTGCCCATAAAATGGAAGCAAATAGCAGAATGTTTTAGAAACCAAACTCCTACCATATGTTGTCTATAAGAAACACACATGAGACAGGCAGACATACATAGAGTAAAAATGAAAGGCTTGAGCAAAATCTATTGGGCTTCAACTGAGAAAAAGAAGGCAGGAGTTGCAATCATAATTTCTGAAAGTAAAAATAGATCTGGTAAAAAGAGATAGGGAAGGTATTTACATCCTGATAAAAGGTAGTATAAACAATGAAGAAATAGTAGTACTCAACATGTTTACACCAAATGGTATAACATCTAAATTTTTAAAGGAGAAACTGGCAGACCTCAAGGAGGAAAAAGATAATAAAGCTATACTAGTAGGAGACCTGAACCTTCCCCTATCAAATCTAGATAAATCAAACAAAAATAAAAGAAAGAGATAAGAGAGGGGAATAAATCCTAGAAAAATTAGAGTTCATAGATATATGGAGAAAAATGAATAGGGACAAAAAGGAATATACCTTCTTTTCAGCAGCATATGGAACATTTACAAAGATCAACCATGTACCAGGACATAGAAATGTGGCAAACAAATGCACAAAAGCAGAAATAATAAATGCAACCTTTTCAGATCATAATGCAATAAAAATAGCTATTAGCAAGGATACAGAGAGAGGCAAACAAAAACTAATTGGAAATTATATAATATGTTTCTCCAAAATAAGATAAAGAACAAATCATAGAAACAATTAATAATTTCATTGAAGACAATGACAATGATGAAACTTCTTGCTAAAACCGATGGGATGCAGACAAAGCTGTATTAAGGGGGAAATTTATATCACTGAGGGTATATATTAACAAATGAGGGAGGACAGAGATTAATGAATTGGGCATGCAACTTAAAAAACTAGAAAGTGAAAAAATAAAAAATCCCCAGATGAAAACTAAATTAGAAATACTAAAAATCAAAGGAGAAATTAATAAAATCTAAAGTAAAAGAACTATTGAATTAATAAATAAGACTAGAAGCTGGTATTTTGAAAAAACAGATAAAATAGACAAAGGACTGGTAAATCTAATAAAAAAGGAAAAAAGAAAACCAAATAATAGTATCAAAGATGAAAAGAGAGACCTCACCTCTAATGAAGAGGAAATTAAGGCAATCATTAAAAACTATTTTGCCCAACTATATGGCAATAAATATGGCAATCTAGGTGATATGGATGAATATTTACAAAAATATAAAGTGCCTAGATTAACAGCAGAAGAAATAGAATACTTAAATAATCGAATATCAGAAAAATTAATTGAACAAGTCATCAAAGAACTCCCTAAGAAAAAATCGCCAGGGTATGATGGATTCACAACTGAATTCTATCAAACATTCAGAGAACAACTAATCCCAATACTATACAAATTATTTGACATGATAAGCAAAGGAGTTCTACCAAATTCCTTTTATGACACTAATATGGTACTGATTCCAAAGTGAGGTAAACCAAAAACAGAGAAAGAAAACTACAGACCAATTTCCCTAATGAACATAGGTACAAAAATCTTAAATAGAATACTAGCAAAAAGACTCCAGCAAGCAAACGTGTGGGATTTATACCAGGAATGCAAGGATGGTTCAACATTAGAAAAACCATCCACATAATTGACCATATCAACAAGCTAACCAATAAAAATCACATGATTATCTCAATAGATGCTGAAAAAGCCTTTGACAAAATATAGCACTCATTCCTATTGAAAACAATAGAAAGTATAGGAATAGAAGGACCTTTCCTAAAAATAATAAACAGTATATATCTAAAATCATCAACAAACATCATCTGCAATGGGGATAAATTAGAAGCATTTCCAATAAGATCAGGAATGAAACAAAGATGCCCATCAGCACCTCTATTATTTAACATTGTACTAGAAATACTAGCAGGAGCAATTAGAGAATAAAAAGAAATTGAAGGTATTAAAATAGACAATGAGGAGACTAAGCTATCACTCTATGCCAATGATATGATCGTCTAATTAAGGAATCCTAAAGAATCAACTAAAAAGCTAGTGAAAATAATCAACAACTTTAGTAGAGTTGCAGGATACAAAATAAAAGCACATAAATCATCAGCATGTCTATATTATCCTAAAACCTCAGCAGCAAGAATTAGAAATTCCATTTAAAATCACCCTAGACAAGTGATGGTCAAACTTTTTAAAGAGGGGGCCAAAGGAAAGGAAATGCTCCTCTGTCAGTCTGTTTCTAAGGCAACTCTTTCGAAGTTTCATTGTATTGTATCCTACTCATTGTTGTCAGATTAGGAATAATGTCACATGGCTGGGTAGAACATTTCAGAGGGTCTCATCCAGCCCACAGGCCATAGTTTGTCCATCACTGCCCTAGACAATATAAAATACTTAGGAATCTATCTACCAAAACAAACACAGGAATTATATGAACACAATTACAAAACACTTTCCAAACAATTAAAACTAGATCTAAACAATTGGGAAAACATTGATTGCTCATGGGTAGGATGACCTAACATAATAAAAATGACCATTTTACCCAAATTAATTTAATTATTTAATGCCATACCTATCAAACTACCAAAAAACTTTTTTACTGAATTAGAAAAAAACTATAAAAACTTCATTTGGAAGAAAAAAAGATCAAGAATATCAAGGGAAATAATGAAAAAAAAACCATAAAGGAAGGTGGACTAGTAGTACCAGATATTAAGCTATACTATAAAGCAGCGGTCATCAAAACAATATGGTACTGGCTAAGAGACAGAAGGGAGGATCAGTGGAATAGACTTTGGGTAAGTGACATCAGCAAGACAGTTTATGATAAACCCAAAGAGCCCAGCTTTTGGGACAAAAACCCACTATTTGACAAAAATGGCTGGAAAACTGGAAAACAATATGGGAGAGATTGGGTTTAGATCAACATCTCACACCCTAGACCAAGATAAATTCAGAATGGGTGAATGACTTGAATATAAGGAAGGAAACTATAAGAAAATTAGGTGAACACAGAAAAGTATACTTGTCAAATCTTTGGGAAAGAAAGATTTTAAAACCAAGCAAGAGTTAGGAAAAATTACAAAATGTAAAATATATAATTTTGATTACATTAAGTTAAAAAGGTTTTTTACAAACAAAACCAATTTAGAAGGGAATCAACAGATTGGGAAAAAAATCTTTATAACAAAAATTCTGACAAAAGTCTAACTACTCAAACATATAAGGAGCCACGTCAATTGTACAAAAAAGCAAGCCATTCCCCAACTGATAAATGGGCAAAGGTTATCAATAGGCAATTTTCAGATAAAGAAATCAAAACTATCAATAAGCACATGACAATGTGTTCTAAATCTCTTATAATTATAGAAATGCAAAATGAAAACAACTCTGTGGTACCACCTCACACCTAGCAGATTGGCTAACATGACAGCAAAGGAAAGTGGTGAATGTTGGAGGGGATGTGGCAAAATTGGGACATTAATGCATTGCTGGTGAAGTTGTGAATTGATTCAACCATTCTGGATGGCAATTTGGAATAAAAGACTGTCTTCCCTTTGATTCAGCCATACCACTGCTGGGTTTATACCCCAAAGAGATCATAGGGAAAAAGACATGTACAAAAATATTTATAGCTGTGCTCTTTGTGGTGGAAAAAAAATTGGAAAACAAGGGAATGCCATTCAATTGGGGAATGGTTGAACAAACTGTGGTATCTGTTGGAGATGGAATACTATTGTGCTCAAGGAATAATGAACTGGAGGAATTCCATGTGAACTGGAAAGACCTCCAGGAATTGATGCAGAGTGAAAGGAGCAGATCCAGGAGAACATTGTACACAGAGACTGATAAACTGTGTACATTCGAATGTAATGGACTTCTGTACTAGCAGCAATGCAATGATCTGGGTCAATTCTGAGGGACTTATGAAAAAAAAAACGCTGCCCATATTCAGAGGAAGAACTATGGCAGTAGAAACCCAGAAGAAAAGCAATTGCTTGAACACATGGGTTGATGCAGATATGAATTTGAATGTAGACTCTAAACCCAGTGCAATTATCAATAATGTGGAAATTAAGTCTTGATTGAGGACACATGTAAAAACCAGTAGAAATGTGCTTCAGCTGTGAGAGGATGGGGGTTGGGGTGGTTGGAGGGGAGAGTAAGAACATGAATCATGTAACCATGAAAAATTTTTCTAAAAATAAAAATTGAAACAAACAAAAACAAAATTTTTAAAAATCATTAGGTGACTGTGTTTCTAGTTTACCTAAACAATTACATTTTGTTTTATCATTCACAGAAGAAAATCATATTGGTAACACAAAGCATTTTTTTCCCACATTACACTTTACGTACTTTTAAGTTGGAGAGAAGCTTGTTTAAATCAAGGAGCAACTTAAACGTAGGTAAACAAGCTTCTCTCCTTTCAGAGTCAAAAGTTATTAACAGGCAGTTCTTTTTTTGTTGTTGTTGCCTAAATGTAATTGAGGTAAAACATGTAGATATAGATAAGTATAAACAAAGTAGATATTAGATGCAAATTTTTTTGCTGTTGGTTGTGGGTGAATATGTCAATAGCTGTGAGGGATCAGGAAAAGCTTTCCATAGAAGGGAATTATTGAGCTGAGTTTTGAAGGAAACTAGACTTTTTAAGAAGTAGAGATGAAGAGGAAAAGCATTCCAGACAAGACAAGGTAGCCTGTACTAAAGACAGAGATCAGAGATATAGTGTGTAGGAAAAACCTTGCATGGAGAAGGATTTTTGGAATGTTGCAAAGAGAGAGAGAGCTGAGTGACAGGAGAGATGGAAGAAACAGCAAGGGGTTTCTGGGAAAAGAACTCAGGGGAGTTGGTCCTTGGTGGTGACCAGAGGACAATTACCTCACCTCAGGATTCAAATCCTTGAATACCTGGGGATTTTCCTAACTTTGCCCTTCTGCCTTGAAGTCCTGAGATTTGACCTGTTTTCTCCTGAATAACAACTAAAGAGACTGGCTGAACAGTTTACAGCGCCTGGAGGGGTTTTGGCCAGGAAAGCAAGCTGAGCCAGCCCCAAAACAATTAATCTTCTCCGTGCCAATAAAGAAAGACATTGCTACCTGTCATTAGATTATGTTAGCAAGCAGAATAGAGAAAGGGATAAAGAACATTTTCAGGTCAAAGCCTTTGGCTTGGCTTAGGTCAAAGAGACCCCGTATCTCCTTTTGTGTTAGAATAAGGATTCCTAGTCCCACTCTCCTAACCCTTCCTTGATCCTGTGTTAATAAACCACCCTGTTGAGATACTACCTAGTCAGATAAGATTTCTTTGGAAAATAACTGGGAAAATAGAGGGTGAAAAGGGAAATTCGGGGAGACAGTTCTAAATAAACTTCAGTTACATCAAACCCTAAGCCGCCTGCCATTACTGTCTCCCTGATAGGAACTGTGTCCAGAGGGGACTTCTAGGAGGCCAGGCAAATTCGTTAGGCCCTGGCAAAACATCCAGTGGTTCCCAAACGTTTCTGACCTACTGTCCCCTTTCCAGAAAAAATATTACTTAGCCCCCTGGAAATTAATTTTTTTAATTTTAATAGCAATTAATAGGAAAGATAAATGTACCTGTGGCCATCACGGCTTCCCTGAATCGCTGCAGCACCCACCAGGGGACAGTGGCTGCCACTTTGGGAATCACTGATCTACACCATACCCCATAGAAGTCCTTTATCTGAATACTGGTTCCTGTCCATCCCTGTTCTCAATACCATCACAAAGATATACCTCTTGAAGCTCTCAGGGTTAATAAGGAGGAGGGTAACCTAGCTAGGCTTAAACACACACTCAGACTAGCAAACTAAAGCATATTTAGGGTTCCCCCTCTATACTTTTAACAAGTGTCATGTTATGTGAAGATAACAATAATAATAGTTAACATTTACATAACTCCTACTATGTGCTAACCACTGTGTTAAGTTCTTAACATCTTTGTTTCTTCTCAAATTTTTCTTTCTATAAGAACTAAAAATATTCTTGTAGAATCACTCCCCTTAGTCTCAGTACAGACAGTTCTCAAACATTAGATAAATTCAAACTGCAAACCCATTTTCTCCTTCACTTTACTAGCTTCAGTTCTTTTTTGTTCCCTCTAGTTGATAAAATAGACTTCTCTTGCACTAAAACAATAAATCTGTCATTATCCAAGTTGAGTGATAAAAGGTTTAAGTGTAATTTCCAGAGAACCTTCACAAAGTTTTCATCTCATTTTTACTTAAAACAAATTTAAAGAGTAGTACCTCAGAACTCATTAAAATATTTCAACATTTATAAAGACATTCAAACCACAATTTGGAAATTTGTAGTAGAGAAATTTCTCAATCACAAATTTAGTTCCTAATTAGTTTGCAGTGCCAAAAATTTCTGTAGACTTGGGAAGAAGATTTTTTTTTCTCTTATCCGACTTGTATGCATCCCCTTCATATCCAGAGTTAGAATTTAAGCAAGAGAGTTTCTTTAGAAACTCTGAAAGTTTCATAAAAGTTCTTTCCTCTTTATCCTTTTTTTCACTGGCTGATTAGATGTTATGCCAAGACACAAAACAAAGACGCTACTAACAACATACTGGATATTACAAAAGTACAAACACTTAGACAAAAACAAAGATAAGACAGACACATAGATGCATTCATTGGCGAAGTCTTTCTAATTAATTCAGAACCAGTTTCTAACTCAGAACCAAACCATCCAAATGGTCAGATTAGTAAAGATTGTAATTTATGGATCGGGGTGTCTTGGCCAATCTTTATCCACCCAAGTACAAATACTCACCAGGCTCTCAGCACTGACCAAAGAGATCTATCCTGGGCAAAGGAATCCAAGGCACTTCCAAATCAGAACCCCTGGAATACCATTGGTCTGCCCATCTGGAAATCCCTCTACTGCCATCATTTATTATAGGTAAAACTGTCAGTGATACTGCAAAGCAGAATCAGAACCAATACTGAAACCCAAAAGCACACCCCAACCTAATACCACAAACTGAGGAACCAGGGAGCTCCCACCCACACAGGCAAAGACTCCTTGAAGAAACAAAAAGGCAAAGTTTATATTGGTTTCAATCTATGCAGGAGCTGAATTGAATATGGAGTACCTCAGGTTTGGACAAGACTATGACCGAGCAGCTCTCACAGGGTAGGAATAGGGCAGGTGGCATCCTTTGGTTGTACAGAAAATCTGGACTCAGGGTCTTGACTCAGCTTAGGGTTCAGAATTTGGATCTGGTACATGCTGATAGCTAGAAGAAACCTGACAAATTCTGGCCTTACCTAGGCCAACTTGGAGTTTCTGGAATGGCCTTAACAGCCTATCAGACCAGGAGTACCCTACTGTCTCTGCCAGATGTCCACTCTCCACCTTTTATCACAGTAATACTTAGGATGCTCCTTTCACTGTCTCTATCACTTGCTTACTAGGCCAAAGCCCTAATGTTTTTTAAAACAGAAGAAGGGTCAGATAAATGAAAAAGTAGCTGCACTTATCTGTGTTCTATCTCCCAAGGAGAATATAAATTCCTCGAGTGTAGTTATCACTTAATTCAGGTCTTCATACCCACAGCACGGATCATACATAGTGCCTTACATATCACAGTTATTTAATACATATTGAGTATAATTATTTGAATAATATATGGAATAGAAAAGACCTCCTTGACTAAAATGGGAAATATGTTGGGATATATGGTAAATAAAGTTGAACAAATAAGGTTAGATTATGGAAGGCCCTAAAAGCCAGGTACAAAAGTGAGACTGACTCTCTTCTTGTCTAGGAAATTAAGTATTTGTTAAGAGCATATCTGAAATACTGTAACACAACTAACTGAAAAGTGTTTATTCAGTCTTTTATTTATGATATCCAGTTAGAGGGAACCTCCTTTAGCCCATCACATTTTTGGACAGGGTTAATAGTTGGAAAGTTTTCCCTTATTTTATGCTTAAATTTCTCTCTCTGCAAATATTAACTATTACTTCTTAGTTCTGTTTTCTGGGAACAAGCATAGTTAATCTGATCTTCTAATCTTCTTAAATATATAAATCCTTGGAATATTTCAAGATAGTTTTCATGATCCACTCTAAGATGTTCTCCAGATCTTGTTTTCTCTAGCCTAAAATCCTTAGTTCTTTCAATTAATCCTACTTTGGGATAAACTCTAAGTCCATCACTACCCAAGTCACCATCCTCAGCACCTCCTCCAACTTGTCCATGCCCTTCCTAAAATGTGTTAACACAGAACTAAAAACTATAGGAGATAATTAATTCCTTAATATTAGAAGTCTTCAAGGAAAGACTGAATGACCACTTTTCAGGGGTGTTACTAATAGAATAATGAAGGGTAACACTTTTTTAAAAAGCTTAGAAAGAGAACCAACTAAATCAATTATTTTTAAGGAACTTAAAGGTAAAAATGAAGGAAAACAAACAAGAAAAATGGAAAAAAATCTGCAAAGACGTGTATAACTATTTTACTATAAAGGACAAGAAAACAGCCACAATTGAATTCTAACAAGTCCCAAAGGTAATTTTAGAGTAGGCAGAAATGGCACTAAAGAGAACAAAAATAAGAAAAGAAGCAAGACTAGAAAAAGTCAACATTATATGCTAGAAGCAACATAATTTTCAGGACCTTGAGGGATCAGTTTGTAAGCTGAATAAAGGAGAGAATAACAATAAGAGAATGGAAAAAAAAAACTCAGACCTTATTTAAACAGGAAAAGACAACTGAAAAGTATAATACTAATTTTCCAATCTACATGAAATTTTTATCAGAATAAAACTGTACATATATTGGATTCATCCTTAACAAGGGAATGAATGGGGAACAAACAAGCTTTCACAAATGATACTCCCATAGTAAACTATATCTTTGTTATTGTACCATTGACCAAAAGATGCAGAAAATGCAAGATTCCACTGTGCTTCTCATTTTGTAGAGTTTGAAAAGCATTTGATTCAATAGAACAAAATTCCTCCTGAAAGGCTCTTTTCCAAGAAGGTAACTCCCCTATCTATATATCCAAAATTGTTCTGAAAGATACAACAGACATAACCTTGTTTAACAACTTTCTGACCACAGACATCGTGCAAGACATAAAACAAGGAAATATGTTTATGTTTGTTGCTATAGTGTTTTCCACTATAATGGAGACAGTTGAATATAGTCTCTGATGAGAAGAATACAATGGTGAAGTCCTCCAATTGCTCCTGTTTGCAGATGACATCATTATGATTATAATAAGTCATAAAACATTGCAGAACCTTCTAAAAGAGATCCATAACAAATCCATAATAAAAAATTTTGGTCTAACCATCCACACAGAAAAGATGAAGTAGATGAAGAAAGCCTATTGTCCAGATTTTTGAAGTAACCAACTACAATGATTTTCTATTAGTGTGTATATCTGGGACAGATAGTAGAAATGGACTGAAGGACTATCACCTCATTATTCCTGGATGCTAAGCTTTCTTGGTCACCATATTACACTGTCTTGAAGTTGTAGCCCACTAAAACCCCAATATTCTTCAAATGTTGCTTCCCCTATTTTGTACTTAAGGTTATTTTAATATAGTTCAGAAGAATTCAGAACTCACTGTACCAGGCCTGGCTCAGGTTACACACAGTGCTGGTTCACTTAGGGCTTACCCACATCCAGTTCTGGTTATGACAGGCTGCTGAAATTCTTCTGCAAGTTTCTGGCACAGTTTTAATTCCACCTCCCTCATCCTGAATGTTTCTGTGCTCTTTACCCTGTGTTGTAGTTAGAAAGGCTTTTCCAGTTCTTCTTTAGAAAATTGTCTTTGCTATTGGCCTATGCTCTTCTACCTCACTGATCCACCTACCCCAGGAGACCCTTCACCTGATCGCCCTATATATAAACTGGAGCCTCAGTGGTTCTAAATCTTCAACCAGAGTGTACAAAATATTTTTTGGTTCAACCATTCAACCAGTTATGAATTCTCCTAATTGTACTATAGTTGAGTCCTAATCTCTTTTTCTCACTATAAGAATAGCATAAGAGATTTTATAAAATGCTTTACTAAATCTAGGAAAATCGTATTTTCAGTATTGCCTAATTTAATAATCACATTAAAAATGTTACTTTGTCCTGTCTTGTTCTTAAAAACACTGCTTCATTGGTAAGTTTAAAGGTGAGGTTCAGAGACTCCCCTGCTCAGCCTAATGAGTCTCTCCAATCAGATTATTAAGATTACACAGAATAGATCATTGTTGGAAAGGGACACCTCCCATGGACCTATACAAATTCAAACAGGCTGGTACACCAACAGGACAGTTTCTACAGGTTCATCAACCATCCTTTCTTATAGCCTTAGAAATACCTAACCAGAATAGACTTAACCTAACCCAACCACCTCTTGTATTGTTATCTCATTTTATTGATTTAGCTTTAAACAGTTTGTATTGTCTATTAATCCTTGCTTAGAGGACATTATGAATGCCTCTCACTGATCCCCAGTATCTGGGACTGACTCTGAAATACCTGACAATTGAAAATGAGGGGTAAGAATTCAGGTGGAAAAAGTCTGCCAGATTCTATGGTTTATAATAATAAACTATGAACTAGCTCCCTTCTTTTATTTTGTGACATTTCTCTTCCTGGACTTTCAGAACAGAGTATAACAAAAGGGGACAAGGAAGAGATTTCTTCTTTCCATCCCTTAAGGTTGGTTGAAGGAAAGGAAGTCATAGCAAAAATTATAAGATGATTTAAGTGATGCTGATACTAGAGTTTCTTACCTTTGGTACCTGTTTGCCATAATCTATCTCCCTTTCTGTTTCCATTTCTGAGCAATGGTCAGATACTAGTGATCCTGAAAATGGCTGTTCCTAGGCTTAGAGTTACCTCTTGGGAATAATTCTGAGTTTAAATATCTCGAGCCTCAAAAATCAAATGAGGCCATCCAAGAAAAGATTTCCTCAACAGTGTGAAATTTGGAAGAGGACTTTGTCCAAAGGTAGAAGACCAAAGCCATGGCACAGCAGAGCAAAAAAACCTGAATTTTACCAAACCTTCATGATAATACGGTGAGTTATTTAGCTCCAAAGTGAACAGAAAATGTCTGTTCAATCCCACAAAGTTTTCACCTTCCAGGGGAGTCTAAGTGTAATGGACTTTTGGAGTGTTTTATGATTTCTATGCTTGTTCAGTCCATCGATCAATCAACAAGCATTTGTTAAGCTCCCACTCAGTGTCAAGAACTATGCCAGACACTGAGGATACGAACGTCAAAAAAAAAGATCTTCCAGAATATTTTAATATTCTAATGCATTTGTAACCAGCAGAGGGCATTCAAGATCTGCTATACAGGGAAAGAAGTAACTCACCTTTGTAATCTGAAAATAGATCATTCCTCTTAAACTTTTTTCCCTCTCAACATGAGGGATGGAAAGACTTTTCAGTCATTGCCATCTCTCTCTGCTGAGCATGCTGAAGGAGAAAAAATGAGAAGTAAGCAACATATTTCACATATTCACATTCCTCATCTGAAAACCCTGACAAACTAGCATGAGTCTTTAACTTAAGGAAAGAAAACCCCAGGTTGAGTTAAATTTTGCCTTTTAGAACATTTAACATTCAAAAATCATTGAAGTTTTCTCTTTTGCTTGGAGCCTTTTGTTAGGAAAACAAACTCTACCATTTTAGACAGAGGGATAAGATCTCTGCCCAGTTTCTCACTATCTCTTCCCTCATAGCCCCTCCTATTGGAAATCAGGAGTAGATTCAGAGAATATAACATTTATGACAATAGTTTTATATCAAATGTTAAATTAGAAAAGGAAATACAGCGAATCAGACACTTAAAATAACTCAAAGAACAAAAGGAAAATAAAGTTTTTGAGTGAATGCCTACATTGGCAGACAAAGGTGTCAGGAGGGATTTAAGCCTTTCACAACTTTCCTATTAGTCAACAACTCCTCTGCAAAAAATACCAAAGACAAACATGAGACATCATCCCCAGGAATCAGAAGTGGCTTCTCTCATTAGAGACTCCATAGGGAAGATTCAGTCGGTGTCTTTGGGGATTGCTTGCTTAATCTCTTCAATCCCATGGTAACAATGTTCCCACCAACCATTGTGTACCCATTGCTCCTCTCTGCTCCTGGCCAAAATTGCTAGAGACTACCAGACAAACTGCTAAGTAATCTGCCAGTGCAATTGGGGGAAAATCTCCTCTGCTTTAGCAATTCCTATTCTCAGCTCATGATAAAACTTCTACCAGGCAAGAGAACACTGCCTCTGCATCTGGATGATGATCCCCAGAAGTCTATGCAGCTATCCTGGAACCTCTTTCTTACCTGCAGTGAAAATAGTTCTAATACTAAGACTTACACTCATATATATTCATATGCTTTTTAAAAAACAGATGTATACAAAATACAACTACAAACATAAAGAAACCTTAGGGGGAAAGTAATAGCACGTAGGGGAAGACCAGGAATGCTACATTAAGAAAATAATAATTGAACTGAATTTTGAAGAAAACCAAGGATTCAAAGAGATAGACAAGGGAAGAGTATACATTCCAGGGATGGGAAAAGCCAGTGCAAAAAATCCTGAGACAGAAGGAGTGTTGTGTGAGTGACAGCAAATATGTAAACTGGCTGAACCAAAGAACATATGGAAAAGCGTAATCTATAATAAAATTGAAGAGGTAGGATGGGGCCAGGTGTGTGAAGAGGTTTAATTGCCAAACTGTAGAGTTTATATTTAATCCTGGAGGTAATAAGAAGCCATTAGGATACTTGAAGTAAGGATGATCCAGTTACCTTCTGTGGTCTATGCAATAGAGGGTTTCCCTGGATCAGAGTCCCAGGGAGGGAGGAAGAGAGGGCTGGGTAATGAGTTTCATCAATGCTCTCTAGCCATTCTTTTCCTAATATTTTTAGATGTATGACAGGGATTGATATCAAACTCGATTCTCATCCATTTTTTTAAGCAACCAGGAGCAGCATTTAATTTTCTTAATTGAAATTTTTTAATTAATTAATTAATTGATAAAGAATATTTTTCCATGATTACAAGATTCATGTTCGTTTCCTCCCCTCCAACTCAACCACCCCTAAACCCTTGGCCGATGTGCAATTCCACTGGGTTTCACATGTATCACTGATCAAGACCTATATCCATATTATAGATAATTGCACTACGGTGATTGTTTAGAGTTTACACCTCCAAACATATCCCCATCAACCCATGTGTTCAAGCAGTTGTTTTTCTTCTGTGTTTCTACTCCGACAGTTCTATGAATGTGGATAGCATTCTTTCACAACTCCCTCAGAATTGTCCTGGATCATTGTGTTGCTGCTAGTATAGAAGTCCATTACATTCAATTTTACCACAGTGTATCAGCCTCTGTGTACAATGTTCTCCTGGTTCTGCTCCTTTCACTTTGCATCAATTCCTGGAGGTCTTTCCAGTTCACATGGAATTCCTCCAGTTCATTATTCCTTGAGCACAATAGTATTACATCACCAAGATACCACAGTTTGTTCAGCCATTCCCCAATTGAATGGCATTCCCTTGTTTTCCAATTTTTTTTCCACCACAAAGAGCACAGCTATAAATATTTTTGTACATGTCTTTCCCTATGATCTCTTTGGGGTATAAACCCAGCAGTGGTATGGCTAAATCAAAGGGAAGACAGTCTTTTATTCCAAATTGCTATCCAGAATGGTTGAATCAATTCACAACTCCACCAGCAATGCATTAATGTCTCAATTTTGCCATATCCCCTCTAACATTCACCACTTTCCTTTGCTGTCATGTTAGCCAATCTGCTAGGTGTGAGGTGGTACCTCAGAGTTGTTTTCATTTGCATTTCTCCAATTATAAGAGATTTAGAACACATTCTCATGTGCTTATTGATAGTTTTGATTTCTTTATCTGAAAATTGCCTATTGATAACCTTTGCCCATTTATCAACTGGGAAATGGCTTGCTTCTTTGTACAATTGACTTAGCTCCTTATGTATCTGAATAATTAGACCTTTGTCAGCTCATCCTACCCATGAGCAATTAATGTTTTTCCAATCATTGAGGTCTAAGTTTAATTGTGTGGAAAGTGTTTTGTAGTTGTGTTCATGTCATTCCTGTGTTTGTCTTGACAGATAGATTCCTAAGTATTTTATATTGTCTAGTGTGATTTTAAGTGGAATTTCTAACTCTTGCTACTGAGATGTGTTGGAAATCAATAGAAATGCTGATGATTTATATGGGTTTATTTTGTATCCTGTAACTCTGTTAAAGTTATTATTTCCATTAGCTTTTTAGTTGATTCTCTAGGATTCAAGTAGACCATCATTTCATCTGCAAAGAGTGATAGCTTGGTCTCCTCATTTCCTATTTTAATACCTTTAACATATTTTACTTTTCTAATTCCTACTGCTAGTATTTCTAGTACAATGTTAAATAATAGAGGTGATGATGGGCATCCTTGTTTCACTCCTGATCTTATTGGAAATGCTTCTAATTTATTACCATGGCAGATGATGCTTGTTGATGGTTTTAGTTATATACTGTTTAATATTTTTAGGAAAGGCCCTTCTATTCCTATAATTTCTATTGTTTTCAATAAGAATGGGTGCTATATTTTGTTAAAGCATCTATTGAGATAATCATGTGATTTTTATTGATTTGCTTGTTGATATGGTCAATTATGTGAATGGTTTTCCTAATATTGAATCATCCTTGCATTCCTGGTATAAATGCCACTTGATCATAATGGATAACCCTCATGATCACTTGCTGGAATCTTTTTGCAAATATTCTATTTAATATTTTTGCATTTATGTTCATTAAGGAGATTGGTCTGTAGTTTCTTTCTCTGTTTTTGATCTACCTGGCTTTGGAATCAGTACCCTATTTGTGTCATAAAAGGAATTTGGTAGAACTCCTCCTTTACTTATTATGTCAAATATTTTGTATAGTATTTGGATTAATTGTTCTTTGAATGTTTGATAGAATTCACTTGTGAATCCATCTGGTCCTGAGACTTTTTCTTAGGGAGTTCTTTGATGACTTGTTCAATTTCTTTTTATGAGATTGGATTATTTAAGTATTCTATTTCTTCTGTTAATCTAAGCAATTTATATTTTTGTAAATATTCATCCATATCACCTAGATTGCCATATTTATTGCCATATAGTTGGTCTAAATAGTTTTTAATGATTGCCTTAATTTGCTCTTCATTAGAGGTGAGGTCTCCTTTTTCACCTTTGATACTGTTAATTTGATTTTCTTCTTTCTTTTTTTATTAGATTGACGTATTTTATGTCTATTTTATCTGTTTTTTCAAAGTATCACCTTCTAGTCTTATTAATTCAATAGTTCTTTCACTTTTGATTTTATTAATTTCTCCTTTAATTTTTAGGATCTCTAGTTTAGTTTTCATATGGGGATTTTTAATTTGTTTGCTTACTAGTTTTTTGATTTGCAAGCCCAATTCATTGATCTTTGCCTCCCTAATTTGTTAATATATGCACTTAAGGATATAAATTTCTCCCCCCCATCCCCCAAGTATTGCTTTGGCTGCATTCCATAGATTTTGGTCTCATTATTGTCATTCTCTTCAATGAAATTATTGTTTATAAGATTTGTTCTTTAATTTATTTTGGAGAATCATATTATTTAATTTGCAGTTAATTTTTTATTTGCCTATGTAACCTTACTAATTATTATTTTTATTGCATTATGATATGAAAAGGTTGCATTTATTATTTCTGCTCTTTTGCAATTTTTTGCCATGTTTCTATGCCCTAGTACATGGTCAATCTTTGTGAATGTACAATGAGCTGCTGAAAAGAAGGTGTATCCTTTTTTAACCTATGTATTTTTCTCCACATGTCTATTAACTCTAGTTTTTCTAAGATTTCATTCACATCTCTTACCTCTAATTTATTTCTTGGTTTGATTTATCTAGATCTGATAGAGGAAGGTTCAGGTCTTCAACTAGTATAGTTTTACTATATATTTCCTCCTTAAGCTCTGCCAGTTTGTCCTTTAGAAATTTGGATGTTATACAGTTTGGTGCATACATATTGAGTACTGACATTTCCTCATTGTCTATACTGCCTTTTATCAGGATGTAATTACCTTCCCAATCTCTTTTAATCAGATCTATTTTTGCTTTGGCTTTGTCAGATATCATAATTGCAACTCCTGCCTTCTCTTTCTCAGTTGAAGCCCAATAGAATTTGCTCCAGCCTTTTACCTTTACCCTCTGTGTGTCAACCTGCCTTGTGTGTGCTTCTTGTAGACAATATATGGTAGGACTTTGGTTTCTAATCCACTATATTTGCTTCCGTTTTATGGGTGAGTTCATCACATTCACATTCAGAGTTATAATTGTCACCTCTGTATTTCCCAACATTTTGATATCTTCTCCTAGTTCTGTGCTTTCTTCTTTCACTATTTCCTTTTAAACCAGAGGTTTGCTTTTAATTAGTCCCCCTAATTCCCACCCTTATTTTAAATCTCTTTCTGTCCTCTCCCTTTTTTTCCTCTCTTATTATTTTTAGGGTCTATTAAATTCCCTCCCCCCTCTCTTCCCCTCTCTTTTTGTACTCTGCGCCCCACTCCCTGCTTTGGTTTTTCCCTTCTGACTTTTCCATTAGGGTAAGATAAAATTTGATACCCCAATGGATCTGAATGCTCTTCCCTCCCAAAATCGATTCCACTGAGAGTAAGATTTAAGTATTACCTATTAATACTCTCTTCATCTCTTTCTTATAATAGTATACTTCCCCTCCCCTTCCCATGCACCTCTTTGTCTGGTATAGATTATCCTATTTTTCTTATGCCATTAAGTTTATTTTTGTGCCCTCTTCTATCCCCTGCCATTTTCTTTTTTTTTGCATATCATCTTAGACCATTTAGTACCCTAACCTCTCCCTTTGAATAGTTCTTCTAATTACTATAATAATGAATACAATTTTTGAGAGTTGGAAATAATATTTTTCTATATAGGAATATAAACAATTTGATCTTACTAAAACCCTTAAAGAAGAAATTTTTTTAAAAAAATTTTTCTTTCTTCTTTCGTTCTTATTTACCTTTTCATGTTTCTATTTGTTTTTGTATTTGGATATCAAACTTTCCATTTATTTCTGGTCTTTTCTTTACAAATACTTGGAAATCTTCTATTTTATTCAATGCCCATACTTTCTCCTGGAAGTACATAGTCAGTTTTTATGGGTAGTTATTCCTTGGTTGTAGACTCAATTCTCTTGCATTTCTGAATATCACATTCCAAGTCTTGAAGTCTTTTAATGTGAAGGAGGCCAGATCCTGTGTAACCCTGATTGGTGCTCCTTGATATCTGAATTGTCTCTGGCTTCTTGTAAAATTTTCTCCTTAGCTTGGAAGCTCTTGAATTTGACAATTATATTCCTGGGGGTTGTCTTTTGAGGGTGATCATCTATGGATTCTTTCAATGTCTATTTTGCCTTTTTGTTGAAGAACATCAGGCCAGTTTCCTTGGATAATTTTGTGTAGTATGATGTCAAGGTTTCTGCCAATTTTCTGGGTTTTCAGGTAAACCAATGATTCTCAAATTGTCTCTTCTTGATCTTTTTTGAAGGTCATTAATTTTCTCAGTGAGATATTTCAGGTTTCCTTCTATTTTGTCACTCTTTTGGCTTTGCTTCATTAATTCTTGCTGTCTTGTGATATCATTGGCTTCTACTTGCCCAATTCTGGTCTTTAAAGACTGGTTTTCTGCTATACATTTTTCATTTTCATTTTCGGTTTGGTCTATCTGTTTTTCATGGTTTCCATCTGTTTAATTTTGGTCTCAAATTTGCTTATCATTTCATTTGATTTCTTGGCTTCTTTCTTCAATTGGGAGTTTCTGTCTTTTAAACTGTTGTTTTCTTTTTTACCTATTTCCCACTTTTCTTGCCAAATCTCTTCCACCTTTCTCATGATCTCAGATATGAAATCTTCAAGATTTTATGACCAATTTCTATTTTTTTATAAGGTTTGGATGTGTTTACTTGTTTGTCTTCCTCTGCTGTCTCCTCTGCGGTCTGGATTTGTTCTCCATAAAAATTATCCAGGTTCACTGCCTTTCTCTTGTTCTTTTTCTTGGTTGAAGATTGTATTTCTTGGGCATTCCTGGCCATCACTATGCTGGTTGTTCCTTTCCAGCCAGAAGTCTGAGTGAGGAGGGCAGGCTCTCAGTGTATTGTAATAATGAGATTAAATCTACCTTGCCCATTCTCAAATCTAATCACCAAAAGTGTAAACAACTCCACTTAACTCACAAGTTGGGAGGTCTGTGACCCACATGTGCTAGAGTGAGTGACAAATCAGAATTTACTGTCTCCTGGGCAGTCCTAAGAAAAGCATCTGTTGTGATTGGACATGTAAACTAAGAGGAAGGCACAGAAAGTGATGCAAAAGAAGCCCCTTTAACAGAGAGTGACAACTTCCTGTAGCAACTCTTCTTGTTCATGACTTGGACCTGGAGTAGTGCTGGACCTAAGACCTTGAGACCTTGATGAGACTGTTCTTAAATCTTTTGCTTAGAATCACACGTGGTGAGTGTAAAGACTAAATCTCCCTGGACTTTTCTAAAGGAACTGTTCTTTCAAAAGAGATTCTGTGACTGAAGCTCCTGCTTCATTCATCTAGGGGCCTCTGGGGCCCTCCAGCCTTGGGCTCAAGGCTGAGCCCTCTTAGACTGAGGACTAATTAGATCTGCCTGAGTTGAACAAGGGGGCCAGAGCAAATTACTTAGTGTGTTAGATTAATTATCCTGTCCTATCCTCTCTCTCATTTTCTTATTTTTTCTTCCTCTTCTCATTTGTAAATAAACTTCCATAAAAGTCATTTTGACTTGAGGTTATTCTTTAATTGGGGGTTGATAATTATTCATTTCCCTGGCAATCAAACCTTTTAATATTCACACAACCAAAACCCCTTTTTACCCCTTACACAGTATGGAACTATGGAGCAGTTTTTGCCTGAGGCTACTTTAATGAGTTTCCAAGGCATCTGCTGTGTGCTGACCCTCTTTGCTCTATCTCTGTGCCTAAGGTCCACACTTTTCAGTCTCTTGGGGTTTCAAGTCTAGCTGCTCTCAGGGGTAAGTCCCTGGTGTTCTTACTCACCTGCCAAGAACCTAGAGATTGCCCCTTTCTCACTCCAATTTTGGCATGCTGGCTCTGACTCTGGCACCATAAGTGGAGTGGGGGAGGGTTGATTCAGCTCATGTTTTGATGGGAGCTATTTCACCCCCTTATAGCATGGAAATGCTCAAATCCCACATACCTCCAATTGCTGTGCCCTACTGTGGAGCCCTTTTGTTCATCTGAACTTGTTTTTTGTCCTTTTGATGTATCATATATTGGTCGGTGGTGAGGAAATTAAGAGTTCTGCTTCTACTCTGCAGCTATCTTAACCCAGAAGTCACAATTCTCATCCATTTTTTAAAATTCACATTTGCTCTTTTAAAACCCTGAGATGCATTTCTCACTTGCCATGATATTTCAGAGATCTCAGACAGTTGTTTCAGTAATCACTTCTGTCAATTCCTTCTCAACTCTGTCTCATGTGAGCCAATAACTTAAACTCCTAGGTGGCAGCTAGATACTCTCTTACTACCTTCCTAATTTTCTTAGGCATCAGTCAGCTCCATATTATTGATTTTATTCCTCTTTCCAATCCAAATTTTTTTTCTTCTTGGCAGAGAAAACAGAAGAAAAATTACAATTGAACTGCATTGTCTCATCTATTTTCAGTTACCAGTATCTCTCTACTCCATGCATCCATCTTATCTCTTTTACCAATGTTAAATATCTTTTCATGATCCATAGTTTTCCTCATCAACTTCTTTCTGAATTTAGCACTCCCATCACTATTCCTATAGGATTCTGCCACTTTTTTATTCATCCTCTATTTCTTGCCTTTGTTTCCATCTTCTGCCATATCTTTATAAAACTTGTTAGTCAATGCGCTCCCTGTATATCCACAACACTCTCTTTAGACTGAATCAGACAATAAGTTCCCAGTTTATATGAATGCTATCCGTGAGTAATAAAAAGAAGTCCTGGTCCCTTTGTATCAAAAGGGAATCTCTGACATAAGGGTTACAGAATAGCTAAATCTTTCTTGGGACCAGGTAGCCAAATGGTTGGCTTTATCCTGTACTATTTGGGTAACCCAAAACCAACAAGGAACAATCATTCCCCTTGTTAACAGACATTTATTAACAAGGCAGAGAATTATTAGCCATTGCTTCAAATGTGTTTAAATTTCCTTATGTTTTTAACTAGATGGGAGGAGGAATAGTTCAGGCCAAGATTCTGATCCACAATCATGATTAATAAGAGTTCTACAGCCTGAGGAAGACAATTGCCCAATCTGTAGAAAATAAATCAGTACTAGGTTTTTCAAAACAGTTTTTAAGGGTTATGGGCTTTTCTGCATAAGGTAGTGTTCATAAAAACTAAGCAATAACAAGATATATAGGGCAAGAACAAATGAATAACTGAGGACCAAAATGTTAAATATGATAGGAGATAAGGCTATAAAAGGTATAGGGACTCAGTTTCATCTAAAAGCATAAGGTAAATTATTTTACTGACTAGTGTTTGAAGTCTATGAACCTTGAAGCAGGAAATCATAGAGCAGGCTCTACCTAGTCAATCATAAAGTCACAGAGGGAGCCAGTTCATTTTTTTTCCTCTAGATTCTGGGCAGCTATATTAGGTTGATGGCAGCCACTTTTTCATTTATTTTTGTGTGTGAATATGTGATTTGGACTTTATATTAAAACTAAAATTCCTCGTTTAAAGATTCACATATTTGGTTGGGGCTATATTTTTCCAAAGTGCTCAATGCATATGTTATTTCTATGTGTTCAATTTGGGCTTCTATGTATATATTCTATGTCTGCCATCTGAGGACTAGTGTAAACTCAAAAAGTCTTATCACAAGGTTGATCACAGGATGATTGACTATTTTGGCCATAGTAACTCACAAAAATATGCATGGAAGCATGGAAAGGTAGCAGTCAGAGAACTGGTAGTGATAGTATCCACCCCCCTAAAATCGCCTATAACTGAATCAATTAAGTATGGGTTTAATCAACTTACAGTTTATGTTTTCAAGGAGAAATCTGTTATGTGATTTTTTGAGCTCAATCTGTCATGGCAGGCTAGACTGTTGTCAAAGAATCGCTGAGGTTTATAAGGCTAGTTCTAGTAGGGAATTTAGGGAACAATCTCACTACAAGTTGTGGTAAAACTTGATCAAGGCAGATTAGGTATAAATTTTATAATCATATATAGAGGAAAATTCATGTTATTCTAATATTTAATGAATTAAATTAGCAAATTAAATAAATATCCAACTCTCATATTTTATTAGTATGTAAATGTGAGTTCATAGTTTTTTTTCATACAAAGTAATTTATCACTCTAATGTCATATAGAAATCTATACTTCTATAGGAAAAGAAATCCATATTAGATATTTTTAGAACTTTTACTAATGATTTTTACTATAAGTTAACATTCAAAATGTTTTAAAAGCATTACTAATAAAAAAAAATCATCACCTTCAATCATCTTCTTTACTTCTTCATAAATTCGGTTTGTATGTGATCGGTTCTCCCTGTCAAAGTTTACCACAATGAAACCTAATTTAATATATATTTTAAATATTAAGAGTTGAAGTTTACATTTAGCTGGGTTTCTTTTCAGTCTAAAAAGTGCTATGGTTATCTGATTATAAAAGTAAGAGAAAAATCATAATGCTCATAAAAATTCTGTTGGATAATAATTTTAAAAAGAATTGAATGAAAAACAAGTAAAGGGTAGCATAGTAGTAGAAGTATAAAACCAAATGGCCAACCCAAATTATGAGTCAAAACCAAAAATACCAACAAAGTAAACAATAGAAAATATAAAATCAATAGGAACAGAAAACTTTTAGTCAAGGAATAATTTCAACAACACTTGCAAATCAAAACTAAAACTCAAAATTTAATTGAGCAAATTTTGACACTTTCACATGTTATAAAGCAAGGATTCAAATATGTATCCCACCTGGCAGGCAGCTCTTTTCTCCCTTTGCCCCTAGTTCTTTGTATGTTAATGGGAGAAAGAAGTTTAAGGTTGTCAGGCAATAAGAATCAAGAAAATTTTATCTATCAATTGACTTTGCTTTACCCATTAGACTTTTTAGTTGTTGTTGTTGGGTCATTTCTTCATAACTTTTCTACTGAATGAAGTATCTATAATAAATAGCCTCTCACCCCAAGTTAGTATAGATTTTTGGGTATGGAAACGTTTTATGTAAGTTTGATGTAAATTGTAAAAGTAAATTCTAAATGAATAAGTAACTACCATAGAGATGAACAGATAAGAAACAGAAAAGAATAAGGACACATTACTTATAATTTAATAATTCACTCATTTATTCAATTAATATTTATTGAGTGGATTCCATTTGCACAGTCTTCTTTTAGGAATCATAAGGAATATCAAAAAGGTACACCATTTCTCTCTTCAGGAAGAACTTATAATCTCACTAGGAAGACAATATTTCCCCATGGAAAGTTAATAATAATGCTCTAATCATCAAATTAGATGGAGCAAATAAAGATGAATATGAGAACAGTAGGTAAAAGAGAAAATAGAAAAATAAAGGGCAAAGCTGGGATAAGCACCTAAAAGACAAAAAGAAATTACAAAAAAAGGTCTCAATATTTGAAGGATGAAAATCTCAGAAGTCAAGAGTTTTAACTACATTAAGTTTGGCATAATACTTAAATAGAATTGTTCAGAAAAGTCATTAGTGTGTTTGGATAATGTAGGTAAATTTCCTTTGTTTCCTTAACATCAATTCAGAAGACATTTAGTGAATAACTAATATGTGTTAAAGCACATTCACACTTGAAGGAGGTTGGGAGGGAGAGCCAAGAAATGAATGATGAAAGAGAAAGGAGACAAAGAAAGAGTCACATAGGAAAACAAGCAGGAAAAATAAAGTCTGAGAGAGGAGAGACTATCCAAGAGATAGAGCAACAATGTATGCAGAAAGAATGAGGATGAGGAATAAAAGAAATACTACCAAAATGAAGGGAGAGACTATAGGCATGAAAACCAGGAAAGAAATTAATTCAGTAGTCCAGATAGTCCAAGTGAAAAATAATAAGGGTTTAAACTAGGTAACAGTAGTATGAATAAAAAGAAGAGAATGGATGAGGGGGACGTTGGACCTTTCTTCTGTTTCTGTTATTCAGAATGTTTTCAAGGTAAATATTCTGTTTGTTCATTTTTTTTTCAGAAATGTCTTAAATCTCTCTTTTTTGCTAAAAGTTCATCCTTCTTTTGAGGATGATTAGTCAGGGTCTGATGTATATATCATTTCCAGCTTACAGCATGTTATTTTGTCTTTCAAAATATACTATTTCATTTGCTTCTTCAGTTTTTAATGGGTACAGAACAATTGTATGTTATTTGAATTTTGTTTCATTTTTATTTAGTTTTTCTTCTTGCTACTTGAGGAATTTATTGTCATTGGAATTGCTAAATTTAACTAATAGGTATCTAGGAATTTGAAGTGTAAGGGTTTTGTTATTGTTATTGAGATAATTCTGTGGCTAGTTCTTTAAAATTTTATTTTATTTCTCCATAATTTCATGTAAAATAGTTTCCAGAATTTTAAAAGAATTTTGAGTCTTGAATTCTCTCTTCCCTCCTTCCCCCCCCCCTTTCCGCAACAGAAATGATAAGCAATCTGGTAGATTTTAAATGTGTGATTATTTAAATATTTCCCCTATTCATCCTTTTGTGAAAGGAAACTCAAACAAAAAAGAAAAAGTGAAAAAAGTTTTCTTCAGTCTGGATTCAGATTCTATCAGTTCCTTTTCTGGAAGCAGATGGCATTTTTTTAAAATCATGAGACCTTTGGGATTGTTTTGGATCATGTGGATGTTTTGGATAGTTGTATTGCTGAGAATAACTAAGTTATTCACAGTTATTCATCATACAGTGTTCCTGTCACTATGTACAATGTTCTCCCAGTTCTGTTTATTTACCTCTGCTTCAGTTCATATAAGTCTTTCCAGAATTTTCTGAACTTCTGCTCATCATTTCTTGAAGCACAATTGTATTCCATTACAATCATATACTATAACTTATTCAGCTAATTTGGGCATAGGTCCAAATTGCTCTCCATAATGGTTGAATCTATTCACAACTCCCCCAATAGTGCATTAGTGTTCCAATAAGTCATTTCACATTTTCTTCTATTTTTAAAAATTCTTTTGACTTTATTTGACTATTTCTTGATGTCTCATGAAGTCATTAGTTTTCACCTGCCCAATTCTAATTTTTAAGGCATGATTTTCTTGGATGAGCTTTTGTAACTCCTTTTCCATTTGGCCAATTCTACTTTTTAAAGAGTTTTTTTTTCCTAGTGAATTTTTGTATCACTTTTTCCATAAGGTCAATTCTGCCTTTTAAAAAGTTCTTCTCTTCATTGTATTTTTGTGATTCTTTTGCCAATTGGCCTATTCTGGTTTTTAAGATATTAATTTCTTCAATATTTTTTGTGTCTCCTTTACCAAGTGATTGTCCTATGTCACTTTGATTTCTTTTCCAAATCTTCTACTGCTCTTATTTGATTTTTGAAATCCTTTTTCAGCTCCTCCATTAATTCTTTTTAGGCCTGAGATCAATTCACATTTTTCTTGGAGGATTTTGAGTAACAGCATTGACTTTGTTGTCTTCTTCTGAGTTTGCATTTTAGTCTTCCCTGTCACCAAAATAATTTTATATTGTTTTTTTTTGTTGTTTGCTCATTTTCCAGCCTTTTTCTTTTCTTTTAACTTAAACAAATGTTAAAGTTGAGCTCTGTAACTATGGTAAAGGGGTCACTGTTCCAAGCTTCATGTTCTTTGTACAACTGCCTTCAGAGCTAACTCTAAGGATCTATAAGCTTTCAGTTCTTCTGAGGTAGTATGATGTGTGGATAGATGTGTATAATATTCTCCCAGTTTGGGCTGTGGCCTGTGAATAATCACAAGCACTCTTTTCTGCCTTGGACCTATCACCAGGGTCCCCTGCTTCCTATGGCCACAAGTACCAGTGTGTGCTAGTGCTCTTCCTGACCCTGAGACCATGACCCAGGACTATAATCTGTATCTGGGTATGAGCTATGTGACAAGATTCTTCCACTCAGAGGCAGTAATGGGACTTCTGTAATCTCCTTCTGAGCAGTTTTCCAACCCCCCCCCCTATTGTCTGTGACTGAGAGTTCCAGAGGCTTTTGCTGCTGATTCAGCCACTCCCAAGGCTATTGCCACAGTGGAGCCTGTGTTGGCAAACTCTTTGGTTCTCCACATCCACCCTGGTACAATAGATCTTTTGTGCCACCTTCCAAGTTATTTTGGCTAAAAAATTAGTTCACCCTGTCTTTTTGTGGGTTATGCTGCTCCAGAATTCATTTTGAGGCAATGTATCATAGTTTCTAGTCTGGGTTACTGGGTAATGCCATTTATAAAAATATGGCTCATAGGAGAAGAAAATTTGAAAGATAATAAATTCAGTTTCAAAATGTTTGATATAAGAAGATGGAAGGAGGATATTTGGATAAAAATAACCAGAAACCTTTGAAAATGAGATCTGTAGCAAGTGGGGATAGGGGATAAGTTAGGTATAGACTTAAACATTTAGAATCATCTTCATAAAAAAGTGCTCTAAATCTCTAATAATTAGAGAAATGCAAATCAAAACAACTCTGAGGTACCACCTCAAACCTAGCAGATTGGCTAAAATGACATCAAAGGAAAGTAATAAATGCTGGAGGGGATGTGGCAAAATTAGGGCATTAATGCATTGCTGGTGGAGTTGTGAATTGATCCAACCATTCTTGACGGCAATTTGGAACTATGCCCAAAGAGTGCTAAAAGACTTCCTGCCCTTTGATCCTGTCATACCGTTGCTGGGTTTATATCCCAAAGAGATCATAAGGAAAAAGACTTGTACAAAAATATTTTTTGCTGCACTCTTTGTGGTGACAAAAAACTGGAAAACAAGGGGATGCCCGTCAATTGGGGAATGGCTAAACAAATTGCGGTATATGCTGGTGATGCAATACTATTGTGCTAAAAGGAATAATGAATTGGAGGAATTCCAAGCGAGTTGGAATGACCTCCAGGAATTGATGCAGAGTGAAAGGAGCAGAACCAGGAGAACATTGTACACAGCAATGGATTCACTGTGGCACAATCGAACATAATGGACTTCTTTACTAGCAACAATGCAATGATCCAGAACAACTATGAAGGACCTATGAGAAAGAACACTACCCACATTCAGAGTTAGAACTATGGGAGTAGAAACACAGAAGAAAAACAACTGCCTGATCACATGAGAGGATGAGGATATAATTAGGGATATTGACTCAAAATGAGCACCCTAGCGCAAATATCAATAATATGGAAATAGGTCTTGATTAATGACACATGTAAAACCCAGTGGAATTGTGCATCAGCTATGGGAGGGAGTGGAAGGAGGGGAGGGATAGAACATGAATCCTATAACCATGGAAAAGTGTTCTAAATTAATTAATTAAAATTTTAAAAAAAGAATCTTCATACAAGTGAAAAATGAATCTGTGACAGTACATGAGTAGCTAAGACTACAAAGTCAAAGGAGAGAGTGGAGGAGTAGAATAAATATCTGCATTTAAGGAGCTATAAGAACTAACCAAGGAGACAAAATTATGAGAATTGGGAGGAATATTAGAAGGATGTAATGCCACAGAAACTAAAAGAAGAGAAGCTTTAAAAAAAAAAGAGGTCAAGAGTTTCAAATTTTGAAGACAAGTTTAAAAAATAGTGAGGACCAAAGATTTGGTTATTGGGTATTCATTGATGATCTTTTAGAAAACTGTTTAAATAGACTAGGGTGGGGAGGAGGGAGATGTCAGATTTCAGGTGGCTAAAAACAAAATAAAAACTGAAAAAATTAAGGCAATGAAGGTAGTCTACTCTTTCAAAAAGATTGTGGTCAAAGCAAAGAGAGGGACAGAATGATGTAGTAAGATCAAGCAAATATTTATTTTAGATGAGCAGAGATTTTTAAAAATAGACCAAAGGGCTTGCAAGGAGCAATGGAGAACAAGGGATTGAAGTTGAAAAAAGAAGGGGATAATTGGTGAAACTAATTCTTGGAGGAGGCAGAAAGTAATGGAATCAAGGATACAAATACAAATAGAGGGATTAGCCTCCTAAAGTAAGGATACTTCTTTGAAAGAGACAAGGAAGAAAAGTCATCATTGTCAGATAGATGGCCTGAGTTTCATTAAAGCAGGACGTTTATCAGTAGCCTAATGGCAGGCTCATGCCTGGATAGTAAGTAAATGCTCAGTGACATACTGAAAGCCGATTTCTCCTCATAGTCGCAGTGAAATGGACTGTAAATGTAGAAGAATTAAAATATGAAAATTCAGAAATACAGCTGGGGACACAGCTGAAATAGCAGTTACTCTCTACTGGAAGTAGTTAGCCAGAGACAATAATAGAAGTCATCATTGATACTTCTAAAGTTATACTATGTTCTGGTCATCTCTCTCAGTCTTGTTGAAGGGGATCATTAGAGGGCAGAAGACTGAAATGTCATAGAGAACTGTTATCTGGGCAATGTCCTGTCTTTAGTTTCTAAGATCCCTAATTCAAGGATGACTGTCTGTCAGTGAATAGCTAGAAAGTGAGAAAATTTTCTGAGTAGTCAGATTGCTAGGAGAGATTTTTGTTGTTGTTGAAAACCTATCTCAATATATTTAATCTTTTATCTAAGAGTATGGTTCATGTGGTCATATCCATAAAGGAGAATTAGTCTTAGAGTTGGATGGAAATAATGAAGAGAGCTGAAAGAGTTGGAGAAGAATCTCTGCAGGAAATTTAAGAAGCAATTCCATTTTCAAAGCTGTCTTCTTTGAAGGGTCTTCTCTAGTCTTCCCACCCCATCTCTATCTACATCTCCCAAACAGAAAAAGTCTATGCCTCTTCTAAGCACTCACTGAATTTATTACCCTTCTTTTGGCTCCGATGTCCCATTCTAACTGGTTATTATTTAAAGTACAGTATAGAGAGATGAGAGGGACCTTAGAAATCATCTAACCCAACCCTCTCATTTTACAAATGAAGAAACAGACCCAGAGAGAGCTAATATTGGTCTAATATTGGCCCATGTTCACACAGCAATTAAGGGGCAAAGTCAGAATTCAAACATGCATGCATCTTATTTATCCTACTAGTGATCCTACAAGTATCCTACTTGTAAGCTTTATAAAATTCTGGGGCTGGATCTTATTCCTACTTATATTAGTCAGAGCCTCTTGTATATTGTAGACACTCAATAAATACTTGCTGAACAAATGAGATGACTAAAACCATGAGAGAGCAGAAGCCCAGTGAACTTTGGTGGTATGAATTTGTGGTGGAACCCAACAGTATAGTTTTATGTCTACTTTTCAACAATTCTTATAACCCAGGAACAAGAACAGGAAAAAATTAAGCAATAAGAGTTTGGAGAGACAAGGAGGGTGGGAGTTAGGGAGAAGGGAGCGTGGAAAGAGGCAGATTCAAGTGCTCAAGTTCCACATAAAAACAATGATAAATAGATAGACAGACAGACAGACAGACAGACAGACAGACAGACAGACAGACAGACAGATAGATAGATAGATAGATAGATAGATAGATAGATAGATAGATAGATAGATAGATAAAGACATGGCAAGTTGATCATGTGTTCTAGTTGATCTAATTGACTCGTCAAAATGTCTATGTTTCTTTCCCAACTTCAGCACTAATTGTATCTCTCCTTTTCATGGTCCTAATGTAATGATATTTAAAATTCACTTACTGCATATTTTTTGCAGCTGCAGCTCTTCGGGTAGCCATTGGCACTATACTGAGACAATCCCTTAAATGTTCAAGACGTTGCAAACGTTCTATCACTTGGGCAATACTTGAAGATACTGTTTTGTCTGGCAGAGGAATTTCCCAGTCTGAAGCATTTTGTTCTTTAACTAACTAAAATAATAAGATTTGAATCAAATACTTTAAGGTTACCAACATATTTCCATTAACTATAACAAAAGTATTCTTGGAATACTGTTCTTACCTGTAAAGATAGATAAATGTTAAAGTAATACTTTATAAACTTGCTAGCAAATGTACAATAAGAGCTCCTACTAAGTTTAGAACTAGGATTGTTATTAGACAAACATTTTAAAAAGGAAAATGATAATAAGATTGTATTTCATATATATAATTATAATTATTGTATATTTGTCCATTTGGAAAACTGTGTCAGAATCATATACTACTTCTAATATGAAAAAAATAAAAGATTACATAAGAAAACTGAATTTCAATCTTTAGTCTCCTTTTTAGATCAAAATTTTTCTAATAATATTTGCATAATTAATATAATAGGAATAATTAAATGAATATTAAATAATTGATAAGTGGTAATAAATTTGCTTGCCCCAAATTCTTTTTGATTGTTTTACTCTGTCTGTCTGCAGTTGGATTTTATATATATATATATATATATATATATATATATGTATATATACACACACACATACATGCACACACCATTGAGGGTAATCAAACATCTTGGGTCATGCCAAAGCAACTCTCATCCATTTGATATTCACTCACTGAAAACAGCTAATAGGGGGGCCCTAAAGGGCAGACCCATTGAGCATGGTTGGAGAACTCCAGCCCTGATTTGTTGATCATCATTTGCCTGATAGCCTAAGATATAACCTAAACTTTGATGTTTTTCGGGAAAAAGAAGGAGAAAGCTACTCAATTCTCCTAGTAGTCATGTATTTTCTATTACATAGCTAGAAATGAAGGAAAAAGTAGATGAAATTAAATCAGTGACAGTTTGGTGCTGAATACTACATGCACAGCAATATGTTAGATATTATAAGGGATACAAAGATATAGAGACATAAAGAAGCCTTCTGCCCCCAGAGCAGCAAAAACACATGACAAACAAATGAAAAATTAATCATACAAGAAGTATAAGTTTAAATTTTTGAGTTTCAAGTTTGAAATGCTATCAAAACTTCTTGTTAAAATTGCCATGTAAAAAAATCCACATATTCCCCAGCAGCTATTTAAAAGGGTACCAGAAATAATAGCAATCAAAAAGATAAAAGAGGAACAGCAGCAGGGTCTTCCATCAAACCAGGAGTAGTAACCAAGTATTGCCTTCTTACCTCATTCAAGAATGGGGTGATGGGGAGGGGTAGGCCTGGACTAAAGTCCCAATCCTAAAGCTGAGGTTGGAGGTACAGGCAAACACAAGCAAATACCAAACAGGATGAGAAATACTATGGATTATAGAAGCCTAAGAGAGTAATCCCGCAGCAAGGACAATAAGACTCAGAGAAAGGAATGACTTGGCCAGAAGAATTCCAAGAAATGATTGAAAGAAATGAAGAGATTAAAAAATGAAATTTGAACTAAAAAAAAAGGAAGAATAAATAGATTAAAACAAAAAGTAGAAAACCTCACTCAAATAGTGGATTCACTAAAAGCAGAACACAGTAAATAAAATACAGATTCTATAAGACAATAAGAAATATTTGACTAAAGTAAAAAAAAAAGGTTTTAAACAGAAGACCATTTAAGGTATCTATTATCAAAAACAACTGACCTGGAAAACAGGTCAAAGAAAAGGAGAACAACTTTACAATTTACATTGCTTATTACATATTTAAAAGGAAAAGCAAGATGTTCATAAAAGAGATTCTTGGGTTCATATGTGAACCTATTTTTCTGTTCTAATATATATGTGGAAAGACTAATTTTATATGGAATTTGTTAAATTCAGAATAAAAGCAAAAAAAAATTTTTTAAATAAAGAAAAAGCCATCCTTTCACTCTCTTCTAAATCCTATGCAATTTGGCTTCTGATCCCATCATTCAGGTGAAACTGCTCTGAACCACAATGACCAATAATTTCTTTATCACATGGCCTTTCTCAGTCCTTACCCATCCTGACTTATCTAGGGCATTTGCCTTGGTGGTTGCCTGCTCCTGCTGAATACTCTCTGCTTTCTGCCTTGTTTTTGCCAAGATACAGCTCTCTCTGGGTTCTCCTCTGACATGAATGAAACTATAGTCAATGCAGATTAAGAAGAACAAGCCCAGAAGTTGATAGGAAAAAAAGAAAACACAGACTGTGTCTACCTGTTCATTCTTGGGCTTCTTGACTGGACCTTCATCCAAGTTATCCCCATTAATTGTAGATGCTTCCTAAGACTCTGTCCTTGACCCTCTTCTCTTCTAGCCCTTTGTTCACTCACTTGATGATCTCATCAGCTTCCATTGATTAAAAGATCATCTCTAAATATACAATTCACATATATATATATATATATAGTTTCTCTTCATTAACAGATGCCTATTGGACATTTTGAACAGAATATCCCATAGGTATCTCAAATTCAAGATGTCCAAAACAGAGCTTATTATCTTCCCTTCTCTCACTCCAAACCTCTCCCTCCCTTTATGATTTTCCCTATTGTTGTTGAGGGTATCCTCCCAGTGACCAAGGTTTACATGTTCAGTATCCTCCAGAGCTCTTTACTCTCATTCAACTCACGACCAGTTGCCAATCTTGTCATTTCTACTTTCACAGAATCTCTCACACATGTTCCTTTCTACCTCGTGGAGTTGGACACTCATTCTCAAAAGTATCAACAGCCTATTAAGAACATTTATATTGTCTACTTCAAATAGAACTGTTTGTTATTTCATCTTTAACTTCATGAAATACTCCAGTCTTTCCCTAATTGGACTACAAGTTCCCAGAAGAAAGCACTATACAAGATCCTATATGTTTTGTAATAATTTATTTTATCTGGTCCCACAGGAGCTGTGTGTGTGGCAGGAGAGGGGTGGTGGGAAAAGGAGGGGAGTAGGTGTGGAGGGAGAAAGGAAGGAACTTCTTTTTTTAATGTTTCCCAGTTTTTAAAAATTATTTTCCCTATAACATTTAACTATTTTTTTAAAAGCTTTTCATTAATGGGCTCTTCTATGGTTCATATGCAATCATGAATAACATTAAATTCCATTTTTACAAATAATTGAGAGGGAAGTATAGCAGAATATTATTCACATAGCTAATTAATATGCATATGTGAAAGGAGGAAAATTAATGTTAGTGAATGCCTCCAGAGTAGAAAAGCCACTCAAAGCAAAGTTGAAAAAAATGTTAATGTTCAATAGTAACATGTGACCAAAGAGCATTCAAGAAAAGTTAACTAATTTTAATAAATTTGGTTAAGGGCTTTCCACATATATAGATTTCTTTTTAGTGTTCAAAAGTTAGATCAAATATCATCTAAATCATTTGAAGTTATTATATTTACCTCTTCCACATGATAGACTTCTTCTTGAAACCACTTTAAGAGGAAAAAAGAATATTAATTACTAATATGTTAAAACTTTGGAAAGAAAATATTGAGAAGAATATGTTATAGCATCTTTGCCCATGCATCCAAGTAGGTATCCCAGAGAGATTATAGCTTCTCTGATTCTTAACCAAACCCCAAGCCACTCCAAGGGTTCAACGAGCATACAGATAGGTAACAGACTTGCAGGGGGCAGCAAATGGGGAAAAAATAAGGAGGAAAGTTTGATAATACTCTTTCTAGAAAAGAGCTTTACCAGAGACACAACATGGAAATCTTTAGCCCTTCTCCCTAACAAGAAGCAGCAACTCTTCTGGTGAAGACCCCAGTAATCAAGTCCCCTCTCACCTTGGGAGAATTATTCCATAGGTGAGTGACCTAATCCACACTATATCTCCATTTTGCCAGAAAACCAGGATCTACTCAACAAAAGCATCTTGCCATCTGTGCTTCTACACTAACCTTTTACCCCCACCTACCTTGCAACTCTCCATCTAGCACTAGACATAATAATCGAGTGAGCACTGTCACTACAACAGGCCAGGGCATGAAAACAGACTCCATTATGGTGTCACTCACAATCTCTGTGATTCTTCAGACCAAAACTTCTTTCTCTGCCTCCCACTGTCCCTGTATCTACTGAATCCCTCTATTATAACTTCCTTGATACCAAGGATAGTATCATGTTTTAATTTCTATTCCCAATGCCTGCCTACCACATGCCTGGCACATACACGATACTTAATCAATACTTGTTTATCCATTCATTGATTCATATATAATCTTATGCTGTAGCCTTACCTTTGTGGATTTTTAAAAATATAGTTTTATAAGTGTTTTATAAAAGCTTTATAAATGTCAGCAACAATTCTAGTAATTACCGTAAAAAGAGAATCCAATATCTGGAAAAAAAGCATAATAGATATGATTACAATATCAACTTTTAAAATGCAAAATATATGTCTATAAGCATTTCTCTTCCAGGCAAAAAGCTACCATATGACAATGAGTTTATATCTAACTTTCATAATAATAATTATAGTTGTTACAAAGTAATTTTTAAAAAATATTTATAAATATTATCTCATTTAATCCTCACAAGTCAGAAAAGGCAAGTGCTATTATTATCACTATTTTAGAAATGAGGAAACTGAGGCAGTCAGGGATTAAGTGACTTTCCCAGTATCACATAGCCAATAAGAGTCTGAGGCCACATTTGAACTCCAGGTTTCCATACTATAGATCCACTGCTCTATTCAATTCAAAGCTAGAATTCAGACTCAGTTTTTCTAGGCCCAAATCCAGCACTCTTTCTGTCATATTGTATTTATCCTCTCTAATCCATTCTTCACATAGCTGCAAAAATAATGTTCTAAATAATGAATGTGTTTAACCATATCACTTACCTACTCAAAATGTCTCCATAAGACAAAATACAAATTCCTCATTTTTGGCATTTATGTTCCTGTGTCATCTGGCTTTAACCTATATTTAATAGTCTCTACTCTGTACAAATTGATTTTTAAAAAACTTACTTTCTGTCTTAGTATCAGTTCTAAGACAGAAGAAGAACAAGGACTAGACAATTGCTGTTATATGACTTGCCCAAGGTCGCACAGCTAAGAAGGGCCAGAGGCCAAATTTGAACCCAGCTCCTCCCAGCTTCAGACCTGGGGCTCTATTCACTGTGCTCCCATAGAAACTGTTTCAATCCGTTTCTTCTTCAAGGCTCAGCTTGTGTACCTCCTTGTCCCGATTCCACCAGACAACCCTCATTTTCTACTCTGTGCCCTCCTTGTCTTCAAGCATGTGCTCTTCCCTTCCTCTACCTTTAGATTGGGAATCTCCTGAACTGGAGATCCTGAATCAGTCAGGTAGACAGTCAGTAATCATTTCTTAAATGCTTGCTGTGAGCCAGGGATGGTTTTGTGCCTTGGGATACAAAGGAAGGTAAGAAAGATTCTCTGTCTGGATAGATTTTAATGGAGAATAATGCAAATAACTGGGTAATATGAGATAGAGAGAGAATAGATGGAAAGTAATCTGAGGGGCATCAAGGTGGCTCAGTGGATTGAGAGATGGGAGATCCTGGGTTCAAATCTAAACTCATCCATTTCCTAGCTGTGTTATCCTGGGCAAGTCACGTAACCCCATTGCCTAGCCCTTACCACTCTTCTGCTTTGGAACCAATATACAGTATTGATTCTATGACAGAAGGGAAGGGTTAAAATGAAATAAAATCAAGTATTCTGAAAGAGGAAGCCATTAGCTTCCTACAAAAGGAAGGACTAGAGCTGAGACTTGAAAGAAGTTGGGGAAACTGAAAGGCAGAGGTGAGAGAATATTCCAGTATTCCAGAGATAGAAAAGCATGAAAACAGGAGAAGAAAAGCATGAGTGAGGAACCACAAGTGGGGCAGCATTGCTAGCTGAATGGGAGAGTTTCTATGGGTGGTGATGGTAGAAGCCTAGAGGAATGGGAAGAGACCATGTTATGAACAGTTTTAAATGATAAACAGAGAAGTTTAAATTTGATCCTAGAGGTACTGGCTAGCATTGAACTTCATGGAACAAGGCGATGACATGGTCAAAATTATGCTTAAGAAAGTCAACTGAGCAATTCAATGGAAGATGAATCATTGCATTCTAAAGTACACTAATGACAATTTAAAATATTTTCATTCTTTGCAATTTACAGATGATAAATACCTGTTGTTCTTCTTTAACTGCTTCTTCAAGCTGTTTCGCAAATGCTGAACATAATCGCAAGAATGAAGACATATCCTCTGCTTCTGTCTGAAAGAAAGTTAATAAAGAAATATGACTTTTATTTCAGACTCCATGTGTAGAGGCAGCTAGGTGGTAAAGGAAGCCCTAAATTCAAATCTGGCTCCAGATACTTCCTCGTTCTGTGACCACGAGCAAATCACTTAGCCCCTATTTGTATCAGCTTCATCATCTACAAAATGGGGATGATAATAGCATTCATCTCCTAGTGTTGTAAGGATGAAAGGAGATAGTATTTGTGAATTCCTTAGCACAATGCCTAACATAGAGTAGGCATTATAGAAATGTTAACTATTACTATTATTCACTCTATTTAGTCGCATTTAATTATATCATATTATATTTTTATAATATCATAAAAATAATGTCAAGGGTCTACTATTCTTTGGTTTTGGGAGAAAAAACATATATACAACCCTCTGTCACCACAAACGGTGGTGGGAGGGAGACTGAAAGAGGCTCTAGGCAACTCTTACTTCCCAAATCCCACAATTTATAAACTCCTACTCCTTCTTGCCTCATAGCTGTGATTCAGACTTATAGAGCTAAAAACCCCATTCACTGCGACCACTCCCTACTTTTGCATCCCTGTCTAGTTTAGACTTAGCTCTCCTCAGTCACTCTTCTCTTTTGGAAGGTCATAGAAGTAGTAAGTGGTAGAATCATAACTCATGAACTCAGATCCTTTGACTTTGGATTCAGTATTCCAAATTCAGTGGTGCATTACTATATATATATATATATATATATATATATATATATATATATATATATATATATATACACACATATGTATATATAGATAGATAGATATAGAGATAGAGATAGATACACATATACACATATACACACATGTGTATATATGCAACATATATATAATACATACATTATGTGTATGTGTATATGTCTCTATATAAAAATACACACCTAGATATTAACCATGCACACACATTTCCTACCTAGAAAATCAGCCCTGTGGTTACAGAAACCCTGATCTTCAAGACATCTCGTAACTTTGCTGTCACTAGGATATTTGCCAAGCTAGGAACAAAAAGTGCTGTTTGGGACAAATGGTTTCCGTTACCACAACCTAGAGAAGAATGAGGTTTGAGTCTTCTATACATGAAGCATCAAAATCCAGCATAAATACTACTGATTGAATGACCCCAATTACACAAGTGAATTTTAAAAGTTAGTCAGCGTTAAGCTTAAACAAATACATCTTCATTGTATGAGTGTTTCAGATACACAATAATGGGGCCAATAACATGAAAGCCTACCAGTTCCATCAATCAATAATCGATGATTTCCTCAAAATCCTACATAATGACATTTTTGTATTTCCAATATCCTCATATTACAAGAAATAGCATTAAAAGAGTGATATTAATGGTTTTTACAGTTTCAAACTGAGATAAGATCATTGCAAAAGTCAAGGGTGGAAACTTTAAAATATCTTTCAGGACATATCCTTATACTTCTTTTTGTTTTCATGGAGGAGCAGAATTTGGTCTATTTTTCTAGCCATGTCTTTTAATTGGGCTGTAAAAAAACCAAGCTACCAAGCTATTCCTATTCTTGGCTCGTACAATTTTCCTGATTGCCTCCCCAGATGACACCTGCTGAAGAAGGCTGGATTTCTCCTTGGATTTGCCATTAGCCATACCAGGATTTCTAGGTCCTAGAAAGTCAAGGTCATTCCTGAACTCACCAACTTAAACACCACTACCAATTTTACCCAAAACAGCAGATAACTTTTTTAATGCCTCTTTCAGCAAAGGTGATATCTTCTTCTGTTTCATCACAGTTCAAGAAGTTATCAGGAGAGCTGAGTCAAATCAGGAGAAATCAATACTTTCTAAGACTTGTTGGTGATGAATCCACATTGATAGTTTGCCACCTTTCCATTTCCTCTCTACTATTTCTTTAGAAGATATTTGTAATTCCCCAAAGAAAGTTTTTGCCAAAGAGATTCCTGCTTGCACAAACTTCAGTGAGTGAAATACAGTTCAATTGGGCTTTTCCCCCTTCCATATTGTTCTGATTGCTTGCTTTGGCTTTCAGAATCAGAGACTTTTTAAAATAAGAAATCTGTTTTTTGTCACATTGCTGGGATTATACCCACAGTAGCTTAACTTTATGACAAGAAAATAGCATGGGTACAAAAATATTCATAGCAGCATTATTTGTTAAAATAGAAATATAGAAAATATATGTAAAATAATTAGAAAAGGACTTAGGTAACCTGAGTAAACTAGTTATAAGGCCTATTTCTTGGGGTACATTTAGAATTTAGGAGAAGGCAACTGCTGACCACACATGACTGAGGAGTAGGATGTCAAAGAGTCCCCTAACTGTCTCCTGAAACCAAAGAGCTGAAAACACAGAGATTGTTTAAAAGCAAGGACTGAGCTCTGAGTCCCCTCTTTCCCTTTTCAGCTGTGAAGCATAGGAACTATTTCAAGATGGTCCCAAGAGTCAGGGGGTGTGAGTTGCTGTCTTGTTTCCCACCTAGTCTATTTATGTGTGGCTATGAATGTGTGGGTAAATCTATGACTTTTGTATCCAAATGCCTCTCCTATGGTGGATGTGTCCAGGACTAATAGCCACCCTTATATATAGCCACTCCCAAAGGTCTGACCCTTCTTGAAGGTCTACATGCCAGGTGGTTGCAGTATCCTCAGAGTATAATGGCTGATGGCATAAAAAGCATCTGAATGAAGAATGAAGAAGCAGACACAGGTGCAGAAAGACTGTCACCCAAAGTGAGCAGCAGCTACATGGGAGGTGACCCTTCGTGGTAGCAAGAAATGCCAGCTATGGGCTCAGGAAGGATCAGATCATGAAAGCACTCCCTCCAGAAGAAAGGAGCTGTAGGGAACTCTCCAAAGGGATAAAGATGTCTGGTACTAGAACTTTTAAGTTGTCCCTTTACCACCTGTGTGCCTTATATTCTAAGTAAGAGGTCATGTTTCTCATGCGCCTGCCTACAGTTGGGGAAGAATAAACTCCAGAATTTTAGAAGAGTGTTTTGTACCAATTGTTCTTACTCTGCCATCTTAGTAAATGCCTTTGCTAAAAGTTAATTAAGCCTCCTGGCTGATTGTTAATGGGAGACTTATGAGCTGTAGTAATAATAGACATCCACAGGTTCACAGATACAAGTGGGAATGGGAATTGTAGAGTAAGTCAGAGAGGGAAGAACTTCCTCTATCCATGCAGGCCAGACTCCTATCCTTCTCTATATCCTATAGTCTTAGGGAGTCATCCTAAGTGATCCAGGTAGGCACTAACAAAGACATTAATGGAATTGGCCAGTATGGGTCAGAGTTGGGATCTGAAACTAGATTTTCCTATTTCTGAAGCCAGCTCCTTATCTCCCAATGATGCCATGCTGCCTCTCAACAATATACTATTCAGTGTGTTGTTTAAACATTTTCAGGAAGTGTATTTTGTTGAATATGGTTATAAGCAATTTTGTTAAGAAGTGTCTGTTGCATTAAAATGTGTCTATAGATTTATGGAAAAGAACGCTACCCACATTCAGAGGAAGAACTACAGGAGTGGAAACACAGAAGAAAAACAACTGTTTGAACACATGGGTTGAGGCAGACATGATTGGGGATATAGACTAGAAACGACCACACCAATGCAACTATCAATAATGGAAATAAGTCTTGATCAATGACACATGTTAAAACCAATAGAAATGTGCGTCAGTTATGGGGGGAAAAGTAAAAGGTGGAGGGGGACGAATTGGAAAGTAAGAACATGAATTGTGTAACCAATAACTTTTCTAAAAAATAAAAATTGTTATTCCAAATGAACTTTGTTATAGTTTTTTTTCCTAATTCAGTAAAAAAAGTTTTTTGGTAGTTTGATAGGTATGGCGCTAAATAGGTAAATTAATTTGGGTAGAATGGTCATTTTTATTATGTCAGCTCATCCTACCCATGAGCAATCAATGGCTTTCCAATTGTTGAGATCCAGTTTTATTTGTTTGGAAAGTGTTTTGTAGTTGTTTTTGTATAATGGCTGTGTTTGTTTTGGTAGATAGATTCCCAAGTATTTTATATTGTCTAGGGTGATTTTAAATGGTGTTTCTCTTTCTACCTCTTGCTGCTCTAATGTGTTGGAAATATATAGAAATGCTGATGATTTATGTGCATTTATTTTGTATCCTGCAACTCTGCTAAAGTTGTTGATTATTTCTACCAGCTTCTTAGTTGATTCTTTAGGATTTTTGAAGTAGACCATCATATCATCTGCAAAGAGTGATAGCTTAGTCTCCTCATTGCCTATTTTGATACCTTCAATTTCTTTTTCTTCTCTAATTGCTACTGCTAGTGTTTCTAGTACAATGTTAAATAATAGAGGTGATAATGGGCATCCTTGTTTCACTCCTGATCTTATTGGAAATGCTTCTAATTTATCCCCATTGCATATGATGCTTGTTGATGGTTTTAGATATATACTGTTCATTATTTTTAGGAAAGGTCCTTCTATTCCTATACTTTCCAGGGTTTTCAATAGGAATGGGTGCTTTATTTTGTCAAAGGCTTTTCCAGCATCTATTGAGATAATCATGTGATTTTTGTTTGTTAGATTGTTGATATGGTCAATTATGTGGATGGTTTTCCTAATGTTGAACCATCCTTGCATTCTTGGTATAAATCCCACCTGATCATGGTGGATGATCCTCTTGATCACTTGCTAGAGTCTCTTTGCTAATATTCTATTTAAAATTTTTGCATCTATGTTCATTAGGGAGATTGGTCTGTAGTTTTCTTTCTCTGTTTTTGGTCTACCTGGCTTTGGGATCAGTACCATATTTGTGTCATAAAATGAATTTGGTAGGACTCCTTCTTTGCTTATCATATCAAATAATTTGTATAGTATTGGATTAGTTGCTCTTTGAATGTCTGATAGAATTCACTTGTGAATCCATCAGGTCCTGGCGATTTTTTCTTAGGGAGTTCTTTGATGGCTTGTTCAATTTCTTTTTCTGATATGGGATTATTTAGGTATTCTATTTCCTAAATGAGGAAATTTACCATATGAGGAAAGTTATGGTAAGCATTGGGTATAGGGTATAGTGGGCAAGAAATTGAAAATAAAAGTATAATAATCAGAAAAAGGAAATAGTACATTGGTCTGATTGGATCAGAGGTAGGAAAATGAATAAAGAAGGTGAGAACTGTGCACATTTCCAGAATTGATTTGCCCACTTTGGACCAAACTTTCAAACACAGTGGTCCTTATGTTTTCACATTTGAGAGGACAATTTTTAACTTGAAACACTTGACAAGTATTTTTAACACACACACACACACAACCTCCATATACCTGTCCTCTTGGTAAAGGTAATCAAATGAATGGTAGAATCTTTCCGAATACTGAAACAGGGCCTTCCCTGAGACCCACATAAGCTAATGGTCCAATTCTCTGAGGGGGTTCTGACTCCTTTAGAAATCATAGACTTCAAAGGTCATCTGGTCCAACTCATAAGTCAGAACATAATCCCTGACAAGTAGGCATCTGGCCTTTGTGAGAAGACTCCTAGAGAAAGACAACTATTCACTACATTCCAAGGTAGTTCATTCCTCTTTGGGACAGTGAGCTAAAATCTGCCTTTCTGCAGTGTTGACTCATTGTTCTTAGGTATAGCCTCTGAGGTAAAGCAGAAAGTTTAATCCACCTTCTAAGAAAGGGACCTTACAAATACTTGAAGACATGTATGTCCAAAGACTGATTTCTAATACTAGGTTGAAATCCTATTTCACCTTCTTTAACACTCAAAAAAATAACAATAAAATTATAATCATAGAAATATAAATTTGAAAGAATCTTAGAAGTCATCTAGTTCAATATACATCAAAGCATGAATCCAAAGAATTAATCAACAGATTGAACCCTAGAGTTGGGTCAAGAAACTCAGATGGACTCACTCAAGAAGAGGTAATTAAGATCCTAAAAGCTCTTATTTTTCTTTAAAATATTTTTATTGATACTTTTTTGTTTTTTTATGAAGTGTATATCTCTTTGACATCCTTCCCCTCCTCTTTCTCAGAGAGTCATCTACTATAACAGTGTTTTTAAAAGGATAGAAAAACATAAAACTAATTTACACATCTAAAAATGTTGATGGTATATGCAGTATTCCACATCCATGAACCTCTACTTCTACAAAGGAGCTGAAAGTGATGTCTTCTGATATTTCTTCTTGAAGCCAAACTTGGTCATTATAATTTTGCAATTTTCAGTTTAGATTATTTTGTAATTTTTTCTTGTTATATTGTGGTAGTTATTTTATTTCCTGACTACATCTACTTCACTTTGTATCAGTTCATATAAATCATACATCTTTGCATTAATCCTGTTTTGTCATTTCTTAAAGCACAGTAATATTTCATTACTTTTATGCACTACAGTTTGTTTAGCCATTCCTCAAATGATGATCATTTACTTCATTTCCAGTTATTTGCTACTACAAATATGTGTGCCTTTCTGTTAATGATTTGCTTTGGGCATATGGCTAGCAATGGAATCTCTGAATCAAAGAGTATGGACTTTTGTCCACTTTATTTATATAATTCCAAATTGTTTTTCAAAATGGTATTATATATTCACTGCTCTATCAAAATCCATTATTGCATCTGTCTTATCACGATACTTCCAGCATTGACTATTCTCATCTTTGCCAATTTGGAAGGTATATTTTAACGTGCATTTTTCTTATTATTAGTGATTTGGAACATTTTATAGCTACTAGCTTACAATTCTTTTAAGAACTACTTCATCTTATCCTTTGATGACTTTGTGTCAGCTGCCTATATATCCTAAATATCAAACCCTTATTGTAGATATCAGATATGACAATTTTTTTTCATTTAATTACTTCACTTCTCCCAGGTACATTTGTCTGTGAAAAACTTACCAATATCATACAATCAAAATTATCTACTTTATTTTTTTGTAATTGAATCTCTATCCTTTGGTTAAGAATTCACCTCCTATCTCTAACAATTCTTTAGCTTTGTACCCCCAAGAAAACCAGGCTTATCACAGTTTTTCCTGGACTGCCTCAATTTCCTGTACTACACAGACCAGATTCCTAGATAATTTGACTCATATCATATCAAGGATGGGGTCTAGAGAAGCACAAGGGACTGATCTCGGTTGATCTTTATAAAGTAGGCCACAGATATAGAAGGAACTTTAAAGGTTTTTCTCTACATGATTTGGCTGGATTTGCCTCAAGGAATTTCTCTATTTCTTCAAATAGTTTATTTGATGTTATGGTTGGTTTTAAAAAGTTGATAAAATTCACTTGCAGATCATTCTAGCTCTGTTTTTTGTTTTGTTTTTCCTTTTAGAACTCATTTTATGGCTTGTTCAACTTCACTGAGTTTGAATTGGTTTTTTTTTTTTAGTTTTCTCTTTAAAATATCAATATTCTTGATAACGAGTCAAGAACACTACTGTCTCTGAAAAATTGAAACTTCAAGAAAGGCAAGAAAAAGTGAGGAAGACTTCTGTCTTTCTCTCCTCTTACCTCCAGCAAAGCAAAGTACAAATGGCCCTGTGATACAATCACTGTGGGTATTCTTTCCAACAATTCAGACTACAATGCATTCATGCCTAGCTTTACTGAGCAAAGTTTGTCCATGTCCTCTCATAAGTTTTCCAGAGAGGTACCACTCACTATTCTGGATAGGAAGGGAGTAGGTTATACTTTCTTTTTTTGAATATTTGACTACACCAATGAAGCACATGGGCTGTCCACTGGTTATCCCTTATTTTCATATCATACAACCAGTCTATCTTTTTTGTTCATACATTTTGTAGTTTGCATTCTTTATTGTGCTTCTCCTCCATGATTCCTCATTTATTCTGTCCTTATATGTCCTTTGCCACTACTTTGCTGTTTGAATGATGCCCAATTTCAGTTCTTCAGAAAATGGATCTTTGTTTCAGAGAGAAATTGAGAACATGAAAAAATTGGCAATTTTCCAAAGATCTGTGCACTTACTCCTCCCTGTTTCATTCTGAACTTTTTTCTATTTACTGTATTTGTTCAAGATATACATACTGATAGGATTAAAATTGATCTTGGGTTATTTTCTTATTGACCCTATTTACAAGTAATTAATTTTGATCTGTACTGCTTTTGTCCTATAACTGCTTAAGTCATGGTTCTTTGTTTCTGAACTTAGTTCAGAATTCAACTGGTCTCTAATGGGTTGGCTAGAAATCCAGCTCTCCAGCTAATCACCAATCATTTCTTGCCTCAAGGAATTTTTGCTGGCCTTGGAGATTGTGTGAGAAAGAAAGGAAGTCAGCCTGATATCTTTAGCCACCAAAGCTCTCCTTCAGAGATGTCTGGTTTGCTGTCCAAAAGTCAGGACTGCTATCTCCAACAATGAGTCTTAGTCTCATGGGAGAAGAAAGGGAATCGGTCATTATTAGCTTACCAGTTACCAAACTTCCAACCAATTGTGTTGTTCTGTGTGTCTCAGCTCTGTAACTTATCATTTTGTACTCAAACGCATGATGTTATCTACCCTGCTCTACACTTTATTCTGTATTACCCAAAAACCCTATAAAAAGAGGTCTGTGTGTCTGCTCTGGGTCTTTCTCATGAATGAAGGTAAATCAATGACCCATTTATTGATAGGTAGCATGCCCCTGCTAATAAACATTGTCTTGTACAGAGATCTGTGAAGATAGGATTAACTTTCCCCTTGTCTATTTTTAGCTAATCAAATCAAGAACTTAAAATACCCCTACTTACCATTAAGTATGCAAGTTCGCAAGTCACTTACTAGAGTAAATGACAACTTCGAAGGTCACTGTCACTGACTTGGGCAGTGCTAGGCAAATTGAAAGACTGCCATTGGTTTCTGTAAAGAAGGAGGAGTGACAGGAAGTGACAGGGAGTGGCATGGGGAAAAGGGGAATAAAAAGAGGCCAACATAGTCTAGCATTTCATTCCTGGCTTTTGGAGAGATTGGTTCCAGGCATTCCTTTCCTGGCTTCTGGAGAGACTGATTGCAGAGATTCCTGTTTTGGCTCTGGAGGAGGCTGCATTGGTGGAACCCTGGCTGAAGACACCACTGGGACTTGTGGCTTGCAGAGATCCCTGCCTTGGTGGCTCTGTAAGGAGACCCTCTCTGCTCGTTGGCACTTTGGTGGGACACTCCCTTCAGTGTGAGTTCTGTGGAGAGACTCCTTTCCTTGGATCCTACATTGCTTGCTGGTGAGTGACTTGGACTTCCACGTGGAGAATGGAATTTTGTCAGGGAGCAAGCTGAATTTCATTGGATCAGCACTAAGGGTAGGCTAGGCAACTCCTTATCTCTTTCCCTCCTACATTTCATACTTCAACTCTTTCTCTTCCTAATTATAAATAAAAGTTTCTAACAATTATTTCTGGCTTAGGGATATTTTGAGTTCAGTGACCACAACACTGAATTTATAACTCTCTTATTTAGTCAAAACCCCAAATTAACCCTTAAAGATTTGTCTCAGTTTACTCTTTTGTCAAACCCCACTGTAATAGTCTTGCTGCATGAGTTCTATAAGTTATCAATTCGATAGAAAGTCATATTCAGGACAACAGACATTCTTCATCAGTTTGACTTTTCCTACATGGATAGTTAGGTTGTACTCTTTTGAGTGATTATACATCTCACTTAGGAAGCTCTGCAATGTCCTGAGGCCTGATGCAATCAGCACAAAATTATTTGCAAAAATGAGCATGTTGAAGACCTCACCATATTGAGAGAATCCCTGCTATTAACATGGACTCAGCACTGGTGCTAAGAGGAGGACAAATTCCTTTAGCCACAGGACAACAAACAAATGAAAGATATAAAAGAACTTCAAGTATTTTTAAAGCAAATTTTTTTACCATCAAGTACTGTCAATAAACTATATTTTGGCTCTGACATCACTGACTAACACTTACCGAATAAGTGGAAATGGCACTGAAGGAAATGAAGATGGAAAAGCTGTTGACTAAATTAAGCAAACACAATGGTTCATGCTTGAACTAAAACACTTTTTTAAGATATTAAAGAACTGAATCTCAAGATAGCTGAAGAAAAAAGGAACTATCAAAAGGATGAAAAAAACCTTAGACCTTACCAAAAAGAAGCAATAAAAAACATCACTACCAACCCGTGGGTATACTTTCTTATCCATTTCTCATTTTGAGTATTATTTAGACATAAATAATTCATTCCTACTTTGTGTGCTGTCAAATACAACTAGAAAAAAAATCACAAAACCACTCTGGCTGGGTCAATGACCAATTTATGTTGCTTAATTTCAATTGGGCCATCACTGCAGTAAGATAATACTTTTATACCTCCTTAATTAACTCACTACCCCTCTCACCATAGCAGTTCTTCCAAATATTTTCATTCCTCCTGAAATTTCCTTTGTCTACCAGGCCCTCATCCTCTCACCTGGAAACCTTGCCTAAAATATAAGGCACAGTATATATTTCATCTTCTTCATCTCACATCACTCAGATGTCTTCTATTAATATATCATCCTTCACCTGTTTCAGAAGAGGTTGCCCTTCTTGTCAACTCAAACCCCTATATAAGTAATCCAATTCTATCTCACTGTGTACTTGATCCAATCAGATACACCCTTAATTGTCCTGTCTTAGAGTTCCACCCTGAGTGTTAGGCAAAAAGATCAGTACTTAGTACTTAGTACTATCATCTACCCCAAAGTATGAATTAAGTCCTGGTCCCAAGCCCAGACTAGAATTCCTTTGGCTGGGGCTCTGGACTTCTCCACAGGTTTGAAATTTCAAGGGGTATGGGTTGGCTTGTACCTCTATTTGCTCAGGCAAGGGTCTCAGGATCTGGACTTTGGCTCAGGCATAGGTTCCCGAACCTCAGACAGCAGATAAGGGGGTGGGGGTGGCTCTCTCTTGGCTTGTTCTTCCCTCCTTGCTACAGCTTCTTGCTGGGTCTGCTCTCCTCTCACCCCAGTACCCCAGATGTTTGTTGCCTACCTTTTGGGTTTTCCTTTTCTTGAAAGTTGTTTCACTCTGTCTCCTTGTTGTTCTTTCACTCCTATATTTGTTTTGTGGTGATATTTTAACCTTGGTCAGGGAAGATTCTTTAGTGGCACAGAATTGCTGAAGATTACTCCGCCATCTTGGCACAACCCCCTGAAGTCCAATATCACTATCTCATTTTATTTCAATCTCTCCCTGTCCATTGACTTCTTCCTGACTGACTATAACTATGTTTATGTCCCCTTAAACCTCATAAAAATTCTAACTTGATCTGACCATCTCCACTGGCTATCATACAATATTTGTTCTCCATTTTATGGCTAAACTCCATGAGAAAGCTATCTACAATCTATGCCTCCACTTTCTTTCCTCTCATTCTAACACTTCATCTAACTTCTGACCACTCAAGGTGGCAGTTAGATGGCAAAATGGACAACGTACTGTACCTAGAGTCAGGTATATCTAAGTTCAAATCCAGCCTCAGAATCTTACCAGCCATGTGATCCTAGACAAGTCACTAATCCTGTTTACCTCAGTTCCCTCAACTGTAAAATGGAGCTAATGACTTCTGCCTTACAGGTTTGTTGTGATGATCAAATGAGATACTATTTGAAAAATGTTTAGCACAGTACCTGGCTTATAATAAGCTTTATACAAATACTTATTCCCTTCCCACACATACATATCAGTGTTTGAATAAACTTCTTCAATTTATCAGAAATAATAAGTTACTCTGTCCCCATTCTATCTGTAGAGTATTTGGAAATAAACTTTTCTAATGTTGTTTTTTGAAGTCCTTAGTTCTATTTTTTTATTGTCCCATTGACCTTAGGAGATGAGATTCCAAAGGTGTGAAGGTTTCTTCTTCTCCTTTCAGAATGCTAACACTTGAACATAAGTTGACCTGAACAACTTATTCCAATTTCTTTATACTTCTAAGTTTCTTTTGTTCATTGAGTTTTTCTTTTGAAGTTTCCTCCAGTACTCATTTCTTCAACAAGAATGTTTAGAAGTCACGAATTGTTCAAAGTCATTTTTCCTTTATAAGACTGGGGAGTTATACAAATAAGCAATTGCATTTCTCTCTAGCTATAGGTCTTTTTCTTTTGCCTCATGATATATCATATTCAATTCTCTATCTTCCTTTCTCATACTCAACACATAGTCTTATTTGATTTTGGCTAAAGTTCCTTTGTAAGTGATCTATTTCTTTTTGGTTGCCTTCAATGTCTAAGAAGAGGTTCCAACTCTAAGTAATCATAGAACGCCAAGATATTTTGATGAAACCAATGGAAGGGCCCAGAATCTATTTATAAGGTATTAATGTAAGGGTAGTCTAGGTTTTAATGTGAAAACAAGGCCCATCTAAGCCCAAATTCCTTTACCAGTTGAGAACCCTAATAACAAAGTAATAGATATTAAGGAGTTCTCTTGCAATCCCACCCACAATGTGTGAATAAATACCTAATAAAGTTAAGGAGATGATAAAGCTTTGGTCTTTAGGCAAAAAGGCAATGGACAGGGAAAAGTCTGTAATCAGGCAAGAATCAGGCTTGACTCTGGGTCTATGTATAAAAATAGTAAAGTGGGCTAGGTTACCACCCTTCCCTACATTTAACATCTTGTGGCATTCTAGGACTGTTGATTGATGCAAATGAAATTAAAGGCCTTGTGATTAACTGACTTGAGGTGGGGGAGGTAAGACTTACACATTTCTCCCAAGTTAAACATTTGCTATCCTCAGCAAATCAGGTGGAAAACTTTTGGTCAAATCTATAATGCCATTCTTCCATACTTACAAATATATGCTGATACAACTTAACAAAAAGATGTTAACAAAATTCTCATAGATTGCTACCTATCTGCCTCAGTTCTTGGGTGCTGAAAAAGACTTTATTCGACACAAATATAATAAAGAAAAAGCCAATGAAAATCAAGCCTGGTGCCTGCTGAGTTCTGAGAACACAAGCAGGTCTCTTTATAGGAATTAGGGATCTGAGTGAGTCATACCCTCACCATTCAGGTAAGAAATCCAATGACTTTGGTGGAGTTGCATGTTTAATAACAGTAATCTCCTGGCACTAGGAGAAAGTAGAGGCACCTTCCCTCTCCTTTCCCAGAGGGTCTCCTCTGCTCTGGTTCAATAGAACCCAAATACAACAAACTGGTGCTAAAACCATAAGTATTAGGGCACTTGTCTTCTATCTCTCCCACTAAGAAGGCCCTCTGCTCTGCAAACACATGCATACTGAATTTATTCCTGCAAAACTTATTTAAGCCTTAACAGAAGGCACTCTAAATTTCTCTAGGATTTCATGAAACACATTAGGAATCCAACAGGAGACCCAAACTAACCTGTCACAAAAGGATAAGTGAAATAGGTGTGGGGACTAGACCCATGATTTCACTGGGACTAGGAATTCCCAGATGAGGAAATTCCTCTACCAATGCAGGCAAGCAGGTAGTCATCTTCTCTTCCTGGGTCACTAGAGGTTAAGTGACAGAAATTGGACTCAAGTTTTTAAGGCTCTAAGGCCAGTTCTCTAGCCACGATGCCATGCAGCCTCTGAAGTCAAGTAGACTAACTTTAAAAGAATTAAGATTTTTTTAAAAAAACAACAACTAAGAATTAGGCATTTGCACTTGTTAGGCTAGCCAGCAAAGCTTATCCTATGGCCCTGCATGCAGGTCTGCTTAAAAGAAAATTTTAAAATGAGCTATCATAGTATGCTCTGGGTATTTTAGGGATATAAAATCCCATACTTCTCTTATTAACTACAATACTCATAATAGTTATCATAATACAACATGTAAAAGTACATAAGAATTAAAAAAAGCAAAAAATCATCACAAGAAACTGGTCTCACCAATGAAGGAAAAAGTGTATCCCTGAAAACTAAAGTATCCAAGAACAAGAGTTTCAGATGAAGAACTTTCTAGTGGTTCCTGCAAATGCAATTTGAGTGCAAATGTATTCAAACATATCCCAGATTATATTTTAACAATTTAACAGTTTTAATTACCAGTATGGGTTACTTCTCTAAATTGCATTTTCAATTTGGGTTTCCAGAGAGGCAGATCTGTGGAGTTATGCTTCCAACATGGCCACCCTTAAGTCGGCAGCAGTTAATATTCCCATTAATAATCTGGCAGTAAGCTCAATTAGATTTTAATAAAAGCATTTTACTCACGTGGTGGAGTTGAGCCAAAAAAATTTATGATGTTCTTAATGTATGCTATATGTGTGTGTGTGTGTGTGTGTGTGTATATATGTATGTATATATAAACTACTATGTAGGACTACAGTAAGAACAGTTGGCATATAAGATATTCTGAAAAAAAAACCTGGGGTGTCCTCTTCAACAAATATGCATAGAATTCATTGGAAGGTTGGGTTCAAAGTAAAATATTGAGATACACATGTAGTATGTATTGTAGCAAAGGAAAAATTCATAAAACATGACACTTTATGGTCTAAAAGTTCTTCTTGAGTCCATAACTGGCATTGTTTTCTGGTGCCAGAAGTCACACACTTCTTTCTCCTTCTGTTGGATATTTTTTTTTCATTTGTGTCTATTAGCTTTTCCTTTCTACTCTCAGCTACATACATTATCTCCTATTGTTATGGACTGATGAAATGGCTTATTTGTTCAGGTAAGGAAAGAAGGAAAAAAATCCAAAAGCTCTATCATTCTTCCCCCTCTCTCCCTGCATTAATTCCCTCCCAAGGCCCTATTTTTTCCTTCTCTCAACTTCCGACTCCAAATCTCAAACTTAGAAATTCTAAACTAAAAATATTCACCAATAAATAGGCAGTTGATTCCAAATGGTCTGTTATTTATGAATGAGTCTAGGAAAGTGATAGTCAAACTTTTTAAAGAGGGGGCCAAAGGAAAGGAAATGCTCATCTGTCAGTCTGTTTCTAAGGCAACTCCTTCGAAGTTTCATTGTATTATATCCTACTCATTGTATTCGTCAGATTAGGAGTAATGTCACAGAGGGATAAAACATGTCCAGGGGCGCATCTGGTCATAGTTTGCCTATCACTGGTCTAGGGACATGACTGGGTTTCTCAGTCAATCAAATGATGCTTTTTGTGTATAAACTGCCTTTGAGCCAATGACTAAATCCTTCTAATCCTCTTGATTTCATTGATTTATTTATACTTTGGAGGGTTGTAGGAAAATTCCTTAACACCTGTTAAGTTGTGACTGGAACTCTCATTTGATAAAAGAATTGAGACAAAGAAAATAAGTCTTATTAACACATTAAAACCTAATAAGTCAGCGGAAGCTAGATGGTTCAGTGGATTGATAGCCAGGCCTAGAGACCAGAAATTCAAATCTTGCCTCAGACACTTCCTATATGTGTGACTATGGGCAAGTCAGTCATTTAACCCCTATTGCCTACCCTTACAGCTCTTCTATCTTGGAACCAATACATAGGATTAATTCTAAGACAGAAGGTAAGAGTTTTTTTAACTAATAAATGTGACCATCCTTATACTTACCTCGTGATTACATTCTGAGTCTTATTAGTTTATTGATTCAAATGAGATGTTTGGACTTTGTATGATTATACTAAGTTGAGGAATGTCCCCCCAAGTGGTTTTTCTTTGTTTGCAAAATTTTAAAGCTTAGAAAATGTATTTCAAGGTGGATTATCATAATTTTTTTCTCATGGTGCCCTAGAGATTCTATTTTCACTTGTCCACTAATTCTAACACTTCTGGGCTTTTTTCTTTTATGATTTCTTTTGGGTTCATCCCATGATTCTTAAGTTACCTTTCTGAAAGCCATTTTCAAATCAGTTATATGAGTCTTTGATTTTGCTTTAATATGCTTTGTTGTATGACTGACTTGTCTTCCACTTCTTCCATTACTTTTAGGATGCCCATTTCTTTGATAAGGTTTTCTAGTTTCTTTTCAGTTTATTTTCCTTTCTGCACCTTTATCAAGAGATCTAATTTTTGTCTTTTGGGGACTTCCGGTTAAGATGACAGCAGAGTAAGGAGCAGCTGCTCGATCTCTCCTAACCGAAGCTTACAGGACTCCCCAAGGGGACAGAAAAACAAATCCAGACGAACAAAGGAACCCCACAACAGGGCGCAGCATTGAAGGTACGTGGAATTGGAGCATTTCCACGCTATAAAGGGGTGAAACAGCTCTCACTAAAACGTGAGATGAAGAAGCCCCTCCCCCACACACACCACGCACAGCGCCAAGGCCAATGCACAAGAGTGGAAGCAGGATTGGGGCAACCAGTAAATCAATAGCAGCCCCAGGACTTGTAACTGAGAGCTGTAAGACATGGGACCCCAAGTGGCTGGGGGGCACGCATGGACTTTCCCGAGCATCTGTGTAGGTGAAGGCATTGCCCTGGGTGCGGACAAAGATCTCGAATGCAGGGACTTTCCTGAGCATCTGTGTGGGTGAAGACATTGCCCTAGGTGAGGACAAAGATCACCAGCGCACAGACTTTCCCGAGCGTCTGAGCGGATGAAGGCAGTGCCCTAGGCGCGGACAAAGATCTCCAGCTCAGGCTTGGACCTTGAATGGGGACCCGGTGCAGACAGGAGCGAGGCTGTGGAAGCAGCCCCTGAGACTGCTGAAGGAGCCTTGGGCAGAGGGGCAGACCAGGGACTACCAGGAGGCTTGACCCCTAGGACAAGGAGACCAGAGCCCTCAGGAGCTTAGAAAGCGCAGGCAGACCCTGAGTGTGAAGACAAAGCTAAAAAGGGGCAGGGCTAACAATGGCAAGCCGAGAACCCCAGAAGAAAAAGAGTATAAAGAAAAACTCTGGAACACTCGATAACTTTTACACAGAGAAAATCCAGACAACAGAGGAGGACAAACAAGCATCCAAACCTTCCCAAAACAATGAAAACTGGTCACAAGCTATGGAAGAGTTCAAAACTGAGATTTTGAAGAAGATAGAAGAGATCTGGCAAGAAAATAACAGTTTAAAAGGCAGAATTTTGCAATTGGAAAGTGAGGCTCAGAAATCAAATGAACTGATAAGCAAATTGAACACCAGAAATGACCATATTGAAAAGGAAAACTAGTCCCTAAAGGCTAGAATTGAACAATTAGAAGCCAATGATCTCTCAAGACAACAAGAACAAATAAAACAAAGCCAAAATACTGATAAAATAGAAGGAAACATGAAATATCTTAATGAGAAAGTGACAGACCAAGAAAACTGGTTGAGAAGAGACAATTGGAGAATCATTGGTCTTCCAGAAAAAGCAGAAATCAATAGAAACTTGGACTCCATACTTAAAGAAATTATTCAGCAAAATTGCCCTGAAGTCCTACAATAAGAGGACAATATAGACATTGAAAGGATCCATAGATCACCCTCTACACTGGACCCAGAAAAATCAACACCCAGGAATATAATAGCCAAATTCAAGAGCTTTCAAGTAAAAGAAAAAATCTTACAAGAAGCCAGAAAGAGACAATTCAAATATCAAGGAGCACCAATCAGGATCACACAGGATCTGGCAGCCTCCACAATAAAAGACCACAAGGCACGGAATACGATGTTCAGAAAGGCAAGAGAGCTGGGCCTTCAGCCACAGATCAACTATCCATCGAAACTGACTATATACTTCCAGGGGAAAGTATGGGCATTCAACAAAATTGAAGATTTCCAAGTTTTTGCACAAAAGAGACCAGGACTAAATGGAAAGTTTGATACCCAACCACAAAAATCAAGAGAAACATGAAAAGGTAAATAAGAAACAGAGGGAAAAGAAAGAAAACTCATAATTGTTTTAAATTTTACTCTTTAAGGGCTTAAATAAGATCTAATTATCTGTATTACTATGTGGAGAAAAGCTATGTATAATTCTCTGTAGTGAACTCTATACACTATTATAATATTCACTATTATAGGAACCAGAAGAATAATTCATAGGGAGAGGACAGGATACAAAATGGTCTAAGATGACATGGGGGTGGGAAAGAGGGGGGGATAGTAGGGGACACCAAGAAAAATCTGAGTAAATAAGAAAAATAGGATATTCTATTACACACAAAGAGGACATGGGGAGAGGAGGGGATAAATACTATTATAAGAAGGAGAGAAAGAGAGCATTAAGAGGTAATAATCAAACCTTACTCTCAGTATAATCAACCCGGAGAGGGAAGAATAGCTTTATTATCCATTCTGATAAAAAACTCTAACTAACCCTACTGAGAAAGTCAGAAGGGATAAACCAAAGGGAGCAGGGGAGTGGGGAGGTAAAAAAAGGGAGGGGAGAAGAAGGGGGAGGGAATTCATTAGGCCATTAAAAAACAAAAAAGAGGGGAATAACAAGGGAGGGGGTAGAAAGGGAAGTCAATCAAGGAAAGGGATAAGGGATACTGGCTCAAAGCAAACCACTGGTTTAAAAGAAAATAGTGTAAGAAGAAGGGGTGGGTGTAGGGGAGGATACAAAAATGTCAGTGAATGCACAACTGATCATTGTAACTCTGAATGTGAATGGGATGAACTCACTCATAAAACGGAAGCAAATAGCAGAGTGGATCAGAAACCAAAATCCTACCATATGTTGTCTACAAGAAAAACATATTAGGCAGGTAGACATACACAAGTTTAAGGTTAAGGGCTTGAGCAAAATCTTTTGGCCTCAAATGAGAAAAAGAAGGCAGGAGTGGCTATTATGATCTCTGACAAAGCCAAAGTAAAAATAGAAATTATTAAAAAAGACAGGGAAGGTCATTACATCCTGATTAAAGGCAATATAAACAATGAGGAAATAACACTGCTCAATATATATGCACCAAGTGGTATAGCATCCAAATTCATAAAGGAGAAACTGGCAGAGCTCAAGAAAGAAATAGATGGTAAACCATAATAGTGGGAGATCTAAATATTCCTCTTTCAGATCTAGATAAATCAAACCGAAAAATAAATAAGAAAGAGATAAGAGAGGTGAATGAAGTCCTAGAAAAGTTAGATTTAATTGATATGTGGAGAAAAATAAATAGGGACAAAAAGGAATACACCTTCTTTTCAGCTGCACATGGAACATTCACAAAGATTGACCATGTAATAGGGCATAGAATCATTGCAAACAAATGCAAAAGAGCAGAAATAATAAATGTAACCTTCTCAGATCATAATGCAATAAAAATAATAATTAGTAAGGGCACCTGGACAGGCAAATCAAAAACCAATTGGAAATTAAACAATATGATTCTCCAAAACCAATTAGTCAAAGAAGAAATCATAGAAACAATCAACAATTTCATTGAAGAGAATGACAATGATGAGACATCCTACCAAACTCTGTGGGATGCAGCCAAGGCAGTACTCAGTGGGAAATTTATATCCTTGAGTGCATATATTAACAAATTAAGGAGGGCAGAGATTAATGAATTGGGCATGCAACTCAAAAAATTAGAAAGCGAGTAAATTAAAAACCCCCAGATGAAAACTAAATTAGAAATACGAGAAATTAATAAATTTGAAAGTAAAAGAACTATTGAATTAATAAATAAGACTAGAAGCTGGTATTTTGAAAAAACAGATAAAATTGACAAAGTACTGGTCAATCTAATAAGAAAAAGGAAAGAAGAAAACCAAATTGACAGTACTAAAGATGAAAAGGGAGACCTCACCTCTAATGAAGGGGAAATCAAGGCAATCATTAAGAATTATTTTGCCCAATTATATGGCAATAAATATAACAATTTAGGAGATATGGATGAATATTTACAAAAATATAAATTGCCTAGATTAACAACAGAAGAAATAGAATACCTAAATAATCCTATATCAGAAAAAGAAATTGAACAAGCCATCAAAGAACTCCCTAAGAAAAAATCACCAGGGCCTGATGAATTCTATCAGATATTCAAAGAGCAACTAATCCAATACTATACAAATTATTTGACATGATAAGCAAAGAAGGAGTCCTACCAAATTCATTTTATGACACAAATATGGTACTGATCCCAAAGCCAGGTAGACCAAAAACAGAAAGAAAACTATAGACCAATCTCCCTAATGAACATAGATGCAAAAATCTTAAATAGAATATTAGCAAAGAGACTCCAGCAAGTAATTAAGAAGATCATCCACCATGATCAGGTGGGACTTATACCTGGAATGCAAGGATGGTTCAACATTAGGAAAACCATCCACATAATTGACCATATCAACAGTCTAACAAACAAAAATCACATGATTATATCAATAGATGCTGAAAAAGCCTTTGACAAAATACAGCATCCATTCCTATTGAAAACATTGGAAAGTACAGGAACAGAAGGACCTTTCCTAAAAATAATAAACAATATATACCTAAAACCATCAACAAGCATTATATGCAATGGGGATAAATTAAAAGCCTTCCCAATAAGATCAGGAGTGAAACAAGGATCCCCATTATCACCTCTATTATTCAACATAGTACTAGAAACACTAGCAATAGCAATTAGAGAAGAAAAAGAAATTGAAGGTATCAAAATAAGCAATGAGGAGACTAAACTATCACTCTTTGCAGATGATATGATGGTCTACTTAAAAAATCCTAGAGAATCAACTAAGAAGCTGGTAGAAATAATCAACAACTTTAGCAAAGTGGCAGGATACAAAATAAATGCACATAAATCATCAGCATTTCTATATATTTCCAACACATTAGAGCAGCAAGAGGTAGAAAGAGAAACACCATCTAAAATCACCCTAGACAATATAAAATATTTGGGAATCTATCTACCAAAACAAACACAGCCATTATACAAAAACAACTACAAAACACTTTCCAAACAAATAAAACTGGATCTCAACAATTGGAAAGCCATTAATTATTCATGGGTAGGACGAGCTAACATAATAAAAATGAACATTCTACCAAAATTAATATACCTATTTAGAGCCATACCTATCAAATTACCAAAAAACTTCTTTACTGAATTAGGAAAAACTATAACAATTAGTTATATTCTTTACTGAATTAGGAAAAACTATAACCAATTTCATTTGGAATAACAAAAACAAGAATATCAAGGGAAATAATGAAAAAAATGTGAAGGAAGGGGGCCTAGCAGTACCAGATATTAAACTATACTATAAAGCAGCAGTCATCAAAACAATATGGTACCGACTAAGAGATAGAAGGAAGTATCAGTGGAATAGACTTGGGGTTAATGATGTCAGCAAGACAGTGTATGACAAACCCAAAGAGTTCAACTTTTGGGACATACATCCACTATTTGACAAAAACTGCTGGGAAATTTGGAATACAATACGGGAGACATTAGGTTTAGATCAACATCTCACACCCTACACCAAGATAAATTCAGAATGGGTGAATGACTTGAATATAAAGAGGGAAACTATAAATAAGTTAAGTGAACACAGAATCGTATACCTGTCAGATCTCTGGGAAAGGAAAGATTTTAAAACCAAGCAAGAGTTAGAGAAAATTACAAAATATAAATTAAATGGTTTTGATTATATTAAGCTAAAAAGCTTTTGTACAAATAAAAACAATGTAGTCAAAATCAGAAGGGAAACAACAAATTGGGAAGAAATCTTTATAACAAAAAACTCTGACAGGGGTCTAATCACTCAAATATACAAGGAGTTAAAGCAATTGTATAAAAAATCAAGCCATTCCCCAATTGATAAATGGGCAAGAGACATGAATAGGCAATTTTCAGGTAAAGAAATCAAAAGTATCAATAAGCACATGAGAAAGTGTTCCAAATCTCTAATAATTAGAGAAATGCAAATCAAAACAACTCTGAGGTATCACCTCACACCTAGCACATTGGCTAAAATGAAAGAAGGGGAGAGTAATGAATGCTGGAGGGGATGTGGCAAAATTGGGACATTAATGCATTGCTGGTGGAGTTGTGAACTGATCTAACCATTCTGGCTGGCAATATGGAACTATGCTCAAAGGGCTTTAAAAGAATGACTGCCCTTTGATCCAGCCATACCATTGTTGTGTTTGTACCCCAAAGAGATCATAGATAAACAGACTTGTATGAAAATATTTATAGCTGTGCTTTTTGTGGTGGCAACAAACTGGAAAAGGAGGGTATGTCCTTCAATTGGGGAATGGCTGAACAAATTGTGGTATATGTTGGTGATGGTATACTATTGAGCTAAAAGGAATAATAAACTGGAGGAGTTCCAGGTAAACTGGAAGGACCTCCAGGAATTGATGCAGAGTGAAAGGAGCAGAGCCAGAAGAACATTGTACACAGAGACTGATATACTATGGTAAAATCGAATGTAATGGACTTCTGTACCAGCATCAATGCAATGACCCAGGACAGCTCTGAGGGATTTATGGTAAAGAACGCTACCTACATTCAGAGGAAGATCTGCAGGAGAGGAAACAGAAGATAACAATTGCTTGAACGCATGGGTTGAGGTGGTCATGATTGGGGATGTGGACTCGAAAGGACCACACCAATGCAACTACCAACAATACGGAAATAGGCCCTGAACAAGGACACATGTTACAACCAGTGGAAATGTGCGTCAGCCATGGGTGGGGGTGAAGGGGAAAGTAGGAGCATGAATCATGTAACCATGTTAAAAATGAATATTAATAAATGTTTAAAAAAAAGAGATCTAATTTTACTCCCTTTCTCTTCTTTCATTTTGTTAGATCTTTCAACTACTCAAAGGTTCTTGTGGACAATATTTGCCTTTTCTAGTACTCCTTTTGTTTTTTTCCAGTTACTATCATGCTATTAAATTTTCTGGGATTCCCTCAGCCCGTAGCATTTCTTCAGTGTAGTAGGTTTTTCTTAAATTGTTCTTTCCCTGTGTTTCTTTGCTGTTTCTCCTCCAGTCCTATTAAGGATTGGAAGATTGTAGGCAATTCACTGCTGAGGTGTGAACCCAATAGAGATAGTTGGCAAAAGTCTCTCTCATCCTATTATACCCATATTATCTCTTGACTCTTCAGCAATAGGAACAGTTATTCATATACAGAGCCCTCAGCTCAGAGGCATGAACTGAGAGAGGCCAATTAAGAGACAATATAGGGTCCTCACCTCCAGGCTGGATGCAGCAAGCAGGCAGTCAGTAGTGCCCATGTAGAGCCCCAAGTCTTCATCATGAAATGCTTACCTTTCACTTAAGAGCCCTTCACATGGAGATCTGGAGATGGTACAAGAGTAAATCATGAAGTCTTCAGCCTTTAGCCCAAAGCTTTCTGTCTTCAGCACAAGAAGTGAGGATGGGGATGAGGGGCTGAATGTAATTAGCTTTGGTGAATAGAGAGTTAATAGTAGCTGTGCAGAACCCTCTCTCAGTCTTAGAGGGAAGAAGAAGGGGACTTGTAGTCAATATGGCAGTCAGGAAGGATGTAGCTAATAGTGTAGCCCTTGGAGGATTATTAGCTTTATCTGGCAATTATCTTGTGAAGGTCGCTTAAAATTTTCCTTTCAGTTGTTGATTTTTTACTTTTTTTAGGCACTTTTCTTACTGGTTTTGGAAAAAATCTAGAATTGTCCAGATCCTTTCATTATACCATTTGGATAGAAATACTACCTTTCCCTCCCTCAAATCATTTTAAAAAACTTGTCCATCAATCCTTCCCCTATCTTGTAAACTGAACAGTTTTTCTTAAACCAAAATATAGGATTTTACATTTATCACCCTTGTTTCATTTTCCTGTATTTGGTCCATCAATCTGACCTTTTAAGATATTTTTTAATTATTCTTTGTGATCCAAGGACATTTGTGAATCTCTAGTTCTGTCAGATGTTTTTCATTCTCCAAACATTTTCAAGGATAACTATCAATAAACATATTGTGAATTAAATTGAATTGACAGATATGAAGATACCCTTGGCTATAATCCATCCTCCAATGTGCTTATTTCAACTTATTGAGCTTCTAAACTTGTTAAATAACTTGTTGAACTTCTAAACAACCTGGTGACACTGACCCTTTCAGGGAGGGAGAAGGGGAACAGCCAAATATTTACAGGGAAATCTGCCCACTTGTGGACTAGGTTTGGCTGGCAGACTGGCACTGACAAAACTATCCAAGAAGCTGGCTAGAACTAGTCAACTCACTTTGGAGTGATTCAGTATCAAACATATTTTTCTTACAATGTAATTAATAGGAGGACTGGATGCATTGATACTGAAAGATATTCTGGACTTTTGAAAACAAGAAGGTCACTTCAAGAATCTGGTTAAGTGAGATGTCTACAAGCCAAACCAAAGAACCCAAGAATCTAGACCACATCTAAAGCCTAGGAAAGCTCCAATATCACTTTCTTTTTACAACCAAGGTTCCAAATTTCACTTTCTGGTAATGAAGAACATAATATTGGTTTCCAAAACTATTAGTGACCTGTTTAATCACAACTTGATTTGCTGAAAATATTTTAATATTGTCATTTAGACTTGCAACTTTAGTTAGTCAACAAATATTTATAAACTCTTACTAGGTACCAGTCAGTGTGCTTTGTTAGCACTGGGGATACAAAGAAATGCAAAAATATTATCTGCCTTCAAGAAGCTCTCATTCTAATTGGGGAATACAATATGTACAATAACTAAGTGCTGGTGAAAAGTGAAAAGAGAAAGAACTGATGGGGGATCTCAGGTCCTCTATAACAGCTGAGAATTCATCTGTCTTGAAGTAAGCCAGAGAAACCAAAAGGCATGTAGGAGAGAGAGATGGAGGGCCATGTCTGATAATTGCAGGTAATCCAATAATGCTGGTTATAGAGGTTCATACATGGTAAAGAGTAAAGATAAGTAAAGTTGGAAAGAGCTTCAAATGCCAAAATTTGATCCTAGAGCAAACAGGTAGTCACTAGAGCTCAACAGGCAGGGTATCATCAGTGTCAGCCCTCCACTTTAGAAAAATCACTTTGGCAGCTGTGTGAAAAGATGGACTGGAGGAGGGAAAGACTTGTGGAAAGGAAACCACTTAAAAGGCTTTTGCCATAATCCAGGTGAGAGGTGATGATGGCCTAAACTAGAGTTGTGGCTGTTTGACTGGAAAGAATATGAAAAAATGTTGCAAACACTGAGACATCAACATCTGGCAACAGATTGGATCCATGAGATTAGTTGAGGAGTTGATACTATCACTAAGATCGTGAGCCTGGGTGATTGGGAAGATGATGGGACTAGACAATATTAGGGAAATTTGGAAGGGAAGAAGATTGGGAGTGAATGGCAATGAATTCTGTTATATACATGTTAAATTTGAGATGCTAGGAATGACTATTCAGTTCAAGGCATCCAAGAGGCAGTCAGGGACCGGGCATGGTGGCATATGCCTTGTAGTACCTGCTTCAGGAGAAGTTGATGATGGCATATAGCTCGAGTTCAGGATTTTAGAGTTTCAGGTTTTAAGCTGCAGGTAAGGTATCCTTCCTAAGTCCCATAACAATATGGTGTTATGGCAAAATAGGCATAATAGAGGTCACTAGGTATACCAGCTCAGGTCATAAAAATGGAGTCAACTAGAGCTTACATGTTGATCAGTATGAGACTGGCCATGAGTGACTGCTGCACTGCCAGCCTGAGAAAGATAGAGATGCAGAATTAAGGCACATGCATGAGTGCGTGTGCACATACACACACACATACACACACACATATAAATTGGTGATGCTTGACTACAGCTCAGGAGAGAGATTAAGACTGGATCTATCTATTTAGGAATCATCTGCATAAAGATGGACTCATGGAAACTGAAAAGATAACCAAGTAAACTTCAAATCAATCACCTGAATTTGAATTAAAAGATGACAGTTTTTTAAAATTTTATTTTTATTTAGAAGTTCAGAAGTATTCATCTTATAGTAAACATGCATAAATACACATTGACAATATCAATCTAATAAAAATAGAAACATTTCAAAAAGACATACTTCATTAATCGATTAGTTACATATGTATTATCAAGAGTTTTTGCTTTATACTTAGTTTGTATATAATCATACCCTTCATAATACTTTCATAAGCAATAACATGCAATATGATCAATGCAATATAACAAGATCCAACCTTAAGACATATAAAACTCTTTTGCAATAACTATCCAAATAATAGCTGTCTCTGTCATCTGCACCCCAGAGATTCATGCTAACCTGATTAACAGTATAAAATCTGGATAAATACAAAATTATTTTTGGACATTTCTGGGTAGCATGAACAATTTACAAGAAGGGATTTGTCTCTTTCCCCTGCTATTTCTCTGAAGCCATACCCTTTTCCATATAATTTCTGGCTTAGTAAACTTTCCTTGCTAGAGTGGCTGGACTCATGTGCTAGCAGTTGGGCTATGACCACTTGAAGCTAAGAAGGCAGAAATCAATCTGAGAAAAAAAGCACGTATAAACTGAAAGAGCCTGTCTGGGTTGAGATCAAGATATCTCTGCAGCACTAAAGACAAGCAAAAAGATTTGAAATAAGCAGGAAGACTAGTTGCTGGGCAAATGGGCTAAAGGGTAGTAAAGTCCTTTTGAGAATAGGAGCAAAAATTGCAGAATATCAAGGAAGTTAATTGTCTATCTAACACTCCATCACTTCAGTCTTTTTATTAAAACCACCAGAATCTCCATCCTCTGACTGGCATTAATGTGGTTACATTGTCATGGGCTCATGCCACCCACCATACCTACTTCTGATTTAATTCTATCAACCAATGGACATATACACTATCCCTTTACTCAGCTCACCTCCTTGGAACTCAAGATTGGTTTATGAGGGAGGAAGAGTGCAATGCCCATAAATGCACACGAATTAGGTCTTTTTCTATTCCTAATTAGTGATCGTGAGTAGTTTGGAACTTAATTCTGGGTCCAAATAAGCACTGTAGCAGTCTGGCGAAAGGTATAGTGGACAATGAGTTAAAGTTGGCCTAGATTGCAGGCCATTAGATTGACCTAAGTGAAAAAGAAAATGAATCACCTTCCTATCTGCCAGTATCAAAGAAGCCTACTTGTGCAGAGGTTGCTGAAGTTCTGCTGGACCTGGCTCCCTGATTAAGAGCTTCCAAGAATGAAATGATTAGCTCCCTAATTGTATGGGAGTTTGTCTACTCTTAAGGAAGACAACAAGTTAGCCTGTCAGTCTCAACACTCTCAATCAGGAACTATGGGAATGAGGGAAGTGATGGAAAAAAATGATTATAAATCACAGCTGTGTATATGTATTGTGAAAGAGAGATTTTAGAAAGGAAACAACATTAGAGTAGACAAAGCAGAATGACATGGAATACAGTGGAACCAGGAGAAACAACAGCAAACCCTTTTAGAATCTTGGAGGGAAGGGGAATCCTGGGAAACCAAAGGCCTGCCAGGGAAGTTGGTTCCAGACTATGGAGGCAAAAACTCAGCTCCAACCTTCTGTGAAAGCTCAAATTGTTCCAGAGAGATATTTTAACAAGATCCTGAAGACCTTCAAGTGCCTGGTTCTGCTGTTATTCTGAGAAGACCAGATCTCAAAGCGAGTTGATGTACTGCTTAGTTTATCTTTAGGGAGGCTTTGGCCTCACCTGGGTGGACTTGTTTACTCCTAATATCTGACTTCATCTCTATTCAATCAATATTCTAGAGACTTATTCCTATGTGGGTTTAGCCTAGGAGTAGATTAGAATAGAAGGGGAATCATTAGGCAGAGAGTAATCCTGTCACCTTTGCTTTGTCAAGGACCAAAGAGACTTTAAGGCAGTCAGAGTGGTGGGTAATAAGATAGATTTGTTAGTGTTAGGGAATAATCCACAAACCACATTCCTAACCCCATCTCCAGTTACAACTTTCAATAAACCTTGTTACTTTGAAGAAACAGTCAGATTGGTTACATACCACCCGAGGCAGAGAGTGCAGCCATTTTTGCTCTCTGCCCCTGAAGAGATCATCCTGTCAGACTGGGTATAGCAAAATCCAAGTCAACCATTATACCATCTTTACAGGGTTTCTCTTTATCCTAACAGTATATAGCAGATGACTTGTGAAAGAGAAACAGGTGAAAGCTTCTGCAAAAGGCTGGTGCAGGACTTTGCAGAAGAGAGCTGGCACAAGCACAGAACTAAAAGAAGATTCTAGGGTGTGAGGACCACATAAAAGGAAACTCACAGAAACAGTTAGGGAGGAGTGTTCCTGTCTCTTCAAGGAGTTTGGAGAGAGCACTTCCTGCCATTGGTCTATCTGAGAGAGGTTACCAGACTTTCTTTGGAAGCCATTTGGTTCCTGTTTTCTCTGATTCTGCCACCCAGCCACTGAGTCATCGAATGGGATATCCTATCCGTCTTTCTTCACTATAGTCCTAAATCAAGTTCCTGACATCTGGTGCCAACTAAGAAGAATCTTGATAGAGCCCAGTGACCTGTCTGAGATTTAGGCCAGAGCCAACTTGGCTCAAGCCAAGGGGTGAATTCCCAAGTGTACTGCACCCTATCTGCTACTGATAGACTAATTCTTTAAATTAATAATTTGAGGACAAGATCAGATCAAGAAGTTAGATAGTGGGGTCTAAATAGTCAGGGAGAGTAAATTAGGAAACTTCAAGATCCAGAAGAGGACTCGTGACAAGTCTGTAGATTTTGGGAGAAGATTAGAGGGGAAGACTAGGGTCATCTTTCCCTCTGGTTTTTTACCCTTCCTGAGTTAATGGATAAACCAATTTACTGTTTATACCATCAAAAGATGCAGTCAGATTGCATTAAACTTCATCAACCTACAGGTGAGGCCTACCATCTGGTTTACAGTCTGTTAACACCTACCACTGGGTTCAGCACTGGTCTAAACTTTTGAGCACAAACAATTTACTTATCACAGGTTCAAGTCATCTATTTCAGTGGGCAGATCCAGATTAGCAAGGACCTAGTAAATATGGACACTTTTTTGGGCAAAAAGTCAACTTTTAGCTCTCAGACAAATCATTGCCTGTGGGACAATCTGAAGCCTATCTGGGAGTAGAGTGCTGGAACTGTTGGTGGCCATTTTTTCAAACTGTGAAATAGAATGTTGGTGAAATCTGCCTAGTAACAGGCACATGCCAATCATCCAAATGTTGAAACTCTAGTTTTTAGTGTGTGTATTTTTTTGTTAAAGGGACAATACAGAATTTCCAACTTTGAAAGAAACTTTAGAATCAAAAGTGAAGACTTTATAAAGAGAAAAATGGCATTGATACAAGATGTATATGCCTACATCATACTATTTTACAACCTATTTCTGACTGAAATACCAGAAACCTGCTATTTTATTTTGAAAATGCACAGGAATGCAAAGCTGATGAATCTCTCTAGAGAGAATACTATCAGTGATAATATTCATCGGCTGCTCTGTTTACCAAGCCTATTGTTCAGTTCTTAATGGCATACATATGATAAAGGCAAGTGTAGATCTAACCCTAAAGGAAAACAAATTGAGAACTCTTGTGATGACCCTAAAGGCAACAATAGACCAAATATAGAATAGTTTGAAGCACCAAAATGGGTTAACTGATGCAAATAACACTCAAATAACAAAGCAAGCAAGTAGTAACTCTCAGGCACCAACAAAGGTGGAACAAGAGAATACAGAAATAGATACTCGTTATAAGTGTTAAAATTAATGGTTTGGCTAAATATATGAAAATTATAAATCTTTTATTTACGAAAGAGGTGGAAAGAGTGAAAGCAGAGAGAAGACATCAACCTATCTAACTAAATATTGTTCCAGTGCTTGGCAAAGCCAGAGTTGTTAACTTTCAACCAGAATTAAACTCTCTCCAGAAGACAAGAAGGGAAAGCCAGCTATCCACTCACCCAAGTTCTCTCCAAGAGATAGGTCAAGACAATGACTTTGTATGAGTTGGAAGGAAGTAAATCAACAAGCACACATCTGGGATTTGGAGCTGAAGCTGGCCTCATGGAATCTTGAGGAGGTACCATTTGGGAGGGGCCAGTGAAGGAGGAATTTTGGTGAAGATTCAGAATATTCTCAACTGCCAAAACCTCCAGAGGATTTTGGAGCCTTTTCTGGGGACCTGGGGTGGTGAAGGGTGGCAGGGATGATCTGAGAGGAAACAGCTCTTCTAAAGTAAAAATTCCCTGGCATCTTTGGAGACTACAACAGCTAAACTCATTCTACAGATCTTCATTGCCAACAAAGAGGAATCTGTGATAGTTGTGCTTCAGTTTGGCCATCGTGCTCGGACTCCAGAAGGAGCAGGCACCTGGGGACCTTTTCTGTGTCTAGCTCGTGCCCTTTCCTTTCTATTATTCCCTTGTTTGTTAGCTAGTGATAAAAGTAGTAGATAGTGAGAAGAGAAAGAGAATCAGTTTCTGGGACCAAGCTACAGAAGAAGCCAGAGCTGATCTCTTAAAGCGGGATTCTTAGTTGTTAGAGTAGTTTCCTTTATTCCCTCTTAGCTCAAAATAATTCCTAATGAGTGCCCTTAAATCCCATATCATTCAAATAAATCCTCATTAGTTTATTAGTTGTAGTTTGGGGACTGTTACCTTGAGGGGAGGAGACCGTTGGGTGGCTGAGGGGAAAACGAATATCAACTCCATTTTGAAGAGAAAAGCCTTTTGAATTGGGGTCGGGGGAGTCTTGTCCCAAGATTAGTGGCACAGAAGATTGGACCCAGTCTACCAGGGTCTCAACTGAACCCCAATATCATCTGCCAACATCCCCACCATAGCTTATCCATTTGGGGAATCCCCCTTAAGAACTATAACCTTATAGATCTTCTCTGTGTGGGGGAGAGGTGTTAGCTATATTGGCCCATTGAAAGCTATCAAGTGGGGAGTCCAGATACACACCTCAGTATCATCAATACTCACCCTCATACAGCTTGAGCTCAAGGTGATTCCTGAGGCTGAATTTCTTCTTTGAGCCAATCTTCTTGAAGCCTACTTCCTTACTTGAGTCGACTCTCTTCTTGGAGTCCACATTTTTTAGCCTCAGAAATTCAAGTCCTTTTATAGTGGCTTCTTATTTCTTACCCTCCTTTCTTTGACAATGGGACCTCTTCACAGGGACCAATCACAGCTTCCAAATTGTCTAGCGCTGCACAGGGGGAAGTGTTTGTGGGAACAAGCTTGCACCTTCTGGCTGAGGTTGTGAATAAGTTTCTTACTGTTTGAGTTAAAAAAAAAAAGGGTGGAATTCTCCAAGTATCTTGCTGGCTTCTCACCCACCACTAGGTAGGGTGTGAATTCACTAAGTGCTTTGGGAGCTCTTCCACCTAGTTCAAGCTTGTATTAATTGAAAGTTATTGTTAACCAAAGTGTTAACTCCAACTAGGAAAAGAGAATAAAAGATTCCCTTTCACAAGTGGAAACTCAAAGAGAACAAAGAGTTCCCTTTTACATGGTGCAGCCTCAATATTGCCACTCAGGGATGTTACATATTTACAACCTGATGCAGGAATAGTCCACATGAGAGCTCACAAGCCATTCACAGTTGGAGACCTTGAGTCAATGAAAAAAAAAAGAACTTGAAGATATTTTGATGAGCCTCACAGTGTGATTCAAGAGTTCAAAATGGAAGTGAAGTTATTTGACCCAGATTTTTCAGATGTTGACATGTTGCTTAAAGAGTTATTTATTAAGAGAGAAAAGGCCCAATTCATTGAGGAAACGATCCAAAATCCTCATTTACTATCATGGCCCTCTAGTGCAAACCAGACAGAATTAAACTCAATAGAAAAATTTAGGGTTTTAGGACATGCCAGGAAATCCTTAATAGAGGCCATAAAAATCCATACCAAGAGACCAGATACATTGTCAAAATTTGAGAAACTTAAGCAGGAAATTGTTGGAGGAAATCCAACAATGTTTCTGGATAGAATTATTGAATCTGGGGAACATCTACTGGTTATGGAAACATTATCAGAACAAGATATAACCCATATTAGGAGGCAATTTGTGAAGAACATCTATAATGCTGTGAAAAACTATTTTAGGGTATATTGCCCAACCTGGGAAAGCATGGGTCTAGAAGAACTTCGCAGAACAGCTACCTTTGCATATGATGCAGACAGGGGAAAAAGGGCAGAAGAGAAAAAGCATTTAGTGGAGGAACTTGGGAATCAATTAAAAGAAGCAAATAGAAAACTAAAGGACAAGGAAATTCATGAGGTTAAAACTATGGCAATTTTGAGAGCATACAAACCCAGGCCAGAATATACACCTAGGTCACAGAGGTCCAACCTGACTTGGTGCTTCCTCTGTAACAAGTCTGAACATTTCTTTCAGGAATGTTGCTTTAGAACCCAGGTGTGTTCAACCAATACAACAGGAACAATGGGTTTCCCAATGGTGGGTGGAAAAATAATGGATACAGGAACCAATACACAAAGCCAAGATATCTCCAATTCCATAAACGAGAACAGACACAATGATGTAGCCATAGCTGTCAAGCATCGCAACAAGCCCTGGATCTTTACACCATGAAAGAATTCATCAAGAATAGTGCATGTCCCAAGTATGCTTGAATGGCAGGAGCTAGTTACCAAAAATCAGAACCCAAAGGTGCAACAGCTTTATGAAGGTTTACCCAGAGAGACAAAGAAACAGGAATCAGAAGGCAAATGGAATTAGGAAAATGGGGAAACTGGTAGCAAAACAGAAATACAAAATAACACTAATGACATTAATGCAGATTGTATAGAGGGAAAAGATATAGTAACACCAATACTAGAATAACACCAAAACCTAGAATAAAGAATAAATAGAGAGTAGTTAGCAAGAGAACAACGAATCCAAAATAATAGGGAAAGTGTGAATAATAATGCAAACCTCGCTGAAGGAAACTGTGGGAAAGATACTGGGTCATGGAAAAGCAAAAGCAAAGCAAACACTGGAACTCACAGTGAAGTGAAAATAAGTGAGGAGATTAGCTTGGACACTCAGGGGGTAGACACTGACTTCCCAAATTCAAGTGTATTCTCTCCAATGACCAAGACATTCTCACCACCAAATAGCTCTGAACCTCACATATCACTTAAAATGGGGGATCAGGTGTATGATCTTGTTTATAGAGGAGCTAGTAGGTCAGTGTTACAGCTTTACAAGATAGACTAGAGAGCTACGTGACATGGGTCTTCTACAATAATCTGGACCATTAGATTATTCACTTCATAACATAATGACAAGAGATTAAATAGATATTATGCAGTGATGGGCAAACTTTTTTAAAAAGGGGCCAAAGGAAAGGAAATGCTCATCTGTCAGTCTGTTTCTAAGGCAACTCTTTCGAAGTTTCATTGTATTGCATACTACTCATTGTATTCATCAGATTAGGAATAATGTCGTGCAGTTGGATAGAACATTCCAGGGGGCCACATCTGGCCCGTGGGCTGTAGTCTGCCCATCACTGATATAAAGAACTTTGAGAAAACCTCAGCCACACAAGAAAATTGGATAGGACCATATAAAGTTATCTTAGTAACATCCTCAGCAATAAAAATCTTAGAGAAAAAATCGTAGATTCATTGTTCACATGTAAAAGTCACTCACAACCTACTATCTGACAAAAAATGCTGTGAATATTGGGAAACAATATGGGAGAGATTGGGTCTAGATCAACATCTCACACCCTATACCAAGATAAACTCAGAATGGGTGAATATCTTGAATATAAAGAAGGAAACTATAAGCAAATTAGGTGAGCACAGAATAGTATACCTGTCAGATCTCTGGGAAAGGAAAGATTTTAAAACCAAGCAAGAGCTAGAAAAAATTACAAAATGTAAAATAATTTTGACTACGTTAAACTAAAAAGGTTTTGTACAGACAAAACCAATGCTACCAAAATTAGAAGGGAAGCAACAAATTGGGAAGAAATCTTTATAACAAAAAACTCAGACAAAGGTCTAATTACTCAAATATACAAGGAGCTAAACCAATTGTAAAAAATCAAGCCATCCCCCAATCAATAAATGGGCAAGGGACATGAATAGGCAATTTTCAGATAAAGAAATCAAAAGTATCAATAAGCACATGAGAAAGTGTTCTAAATCTCTAATAATTAGAGAAATGCAAATCAAAACAACTCTGAGGTATCACCTCACACCTAGCAGATTGGCTAAAATGACAGCAGGGGAGAGTAATGAATGTTGGAGGGGATGTGGCAAAATTGGGACATTAATGCATTGCTGGTGGAGTTGTGAAATGATACAACCATTCTGGCTGGCAATTTGGAACTATGCCCAAAGGGCTTTAAAAGTCTATCTGCCTTTTGATCCAGCCATAGCATGGCTTGGTTATACCACAAAAAGATAATAAGGAAAAAAGATTTGTACAAAAATATTTATAGCCACAATCTTCACAGTGGCAAAAAATTGGAAAATGAGAGAATGTCCTTTGATTGGGGAATGGCTGAACAAATTTTGGTATCCGTTGGTAATGGAATATTATTGTGGTCAAGGGAATAAAGAACTGGAGGAATTTCATGTGAACTGGAATGACTTCCAGGAACTGATGCAGAGTAAAAGGAGCAGAATCAGGAGAACAATATACACGGAGACTGATACACTGTGGTACAATTGAACATAACGGACTTCTCTACTAGCAGCAATGTAATGATCCAGGACAACTCGGAGGGACTTATGAAAAAGAAAAATAGCCACATTCAGAGGAAGAACTGTGGGAGGAGAAACACAGAAGGAAAACAACTACTTGAACACATAGGCTGATAGGAATATTATTGGGGATGTAGACACTAAATGATAACTCTAATCTAACTATCAATAATATGGAATTAGGTCTTAATAAGTGATACATGTAAAACCCAGTGGAATTGTGCATTGGCTAAGGGGGGTTAGGGGAGTTTGGGGGAGAGGGAAAGAACATGAAACATGTAACTATGGGAAAATATTCAGAATAAAAATTAAAGAAACTTGAAAAAAAGAAAAAGATAGGGAATAAGATCGCTAAAAAGTTAAAAATAAACAAATAAATAAATGAAAGTCACTCACAGTGAAAATGGAGGAGAAATAGAGACAGAGATAGATTTAAAACATGAAGGAGAAGGAGGAGAAGGAGAAGGAGAAGGAGAAGAAGGAGAAGAAGGAGGAGAAGGAGGAGAAGGAGGAGAAGGAGAAGGAGAAGGAGAAGGAGAAGGAGAAGGAGAAGGAGAAGGAGAAGGAGAAGGAGAAGGAGAAGGAGAAGGAGAAGGAGAAGGAGAAGGAGAAGGAGAAGGAGAAGGAGATGAGATAGAAAGCAGTTACAAGAAAGTTGAAAAAGCCATCAGGCAACTGAGACGACTAGCAGAAAGTTCCTAAGAAGGGGACGATGCAGTGGAAGAGCAAAATTCAAGCAGACCAGAATGGGATGAAAGCAGACAGTGAGATGACAGAAAAAAAAGAGAAGCAGATGACCTGATACTGAAAAGATAGCACAAACTATACAGGAATCTGCAAAAAAAGAGCATCAGATGAGGAATGGACTTCAGACAGTGAGATAAATGCGGCATTAAACACACTAAATTTCCAAAAAAGTTTCATGCAATAGTACATAGATACAAAAGATGAGAAGAGAACCATCAGGCAAAATGAGAAGAGCAAAAACTGAAGATTGAGTAAGTATGTTACATGCAAAGAGCTCATAAAGGATACGTTTCACTGCTGTGAGAATGGAGTATGAGACAAGGTAAAGTGTGTAAAGGCAGGTTGGGGCTGAAAGCAACCTTTTAGAATGTTGCAAGCTGGCTGAGTGACATGAATCATCAGTTGAAGGAAGCAAAGCATAGTGGGAGAAAGAATACTGGAAGGAGGGGCTTTGGGGTCAGGGAGCTGGAGGAGAGAGGAGTGGAGTAGCTCACTCGTGACCAATTTGGGAGCCAAACCAAAAGGGTTTCTTGAGTTGTGATATCCCAAAAGCCTGTTGTTACTGCCAACATCCATTTTCATCCAAAGGAGATTGAGATCTCCTCATCCTGAGGGATCTAGGACTCTGGGAGCAGACTCCGAAGACTCAACCCATATCTGGCCTCACAAGGGACCCTGCCTTAATTACTATAGCTTAGATCACAGCTGGAATCAAGATTTAAGGGGATGGGAAGGTAAACCTTTGGATTGAGTCAAATTTGGCTCCCCAAGGGGAAGGATCTTGTGGCCTTAGACCTTTTAGGGTTTCCTTGATTTCCTTTATCCTCCCCCTTCTTCAGCTACCTTGTTTAACTTTTAATAAATGACTTGCAGTCAGATCAAAGGAGAAGTCATTTCATGGGGCAAAGATGGGGAAAGGGGTTTTGAGTTAGCCGCTCAGCTCGGACTCCATTTTGAGCAAGATCCCCTGTGGTGCCAACATTGGCAAGGGGGAGGCTTCTGTTTGGAGAGGGCCTGAGTTCATTCTCCAGGGTTTCCACCCACCTCATCAGGAAAGCCTTCCTACTAGTCATCCGTGCTGGCTCCTGTCTCTGATCTGCCACCATTTCAGAGAAAATCCCCTCAGATTATCCCAGTAATAGTGGCACATTGAGAGAGGAACTGACATACACTCACATCCTGGTCTGTCACTTCTTGCCACCCCACCTCCCTCAAATATAGCCATTATTTCAACTGCAAAGAGATTCAGAGTGAAAAGCAAAAGATCTTGGCTAGAATGAAAAGGAGAAGTTCCAAAGAGAATGTGTAAACATGTTAAAGAGAGGAGTTTAAGCTAAAGCAAGAAGTGCGTGGGCATTCAGAACTTTGAGAGAGACTTCTGGGAGTTAACTGCCAGCCCTGGGGGAAGAAGTGGTAGCACTTGAAACTTTGAGAGGAGTGTCCAGCTGCTGGACTATTTCCTCCCTCTGATATGACTGGTTGTTCCTTCTGTGTGTTCCAGATTTTGATTCTTGTTTGTTCCTGAGTTACTCATGTTTGTTCCTGATCTGTTTAAATCTACCTGTGAGACTCTGAAGAAATAAATCCATCTTGAACCTGAACTGAACTGTTTTTACTCCAAATACCTTGTAGGCTTTAGCCTGCAAGCCTTGGTGACCCTACCACCTAGTCATCAAGTTTCCTTCAGCGAAATTGATCTATTCACCATTTCAAAAACTGTGTTGGAGTGCTCATAAATTAGTGAAGCTAGGACAGGGATTTAAGGTTAAAAGCATAGTCAGGTCAGGGTGATAGATAGCTTGGAAGACAAAGAAGAAAGGCTTTTTGCAAGCCTCTTAGTAGGTGGGTGGAGTATAGATCTTTTAGCTTAGGGACTTTCCTAAACCCTCCTTCCTCACCCAGACCTTTTTATTTTACAAGATTAAGCACTTTGTTGGCAACTATACATCAGTCAGATTGTGTTTATGAGAGTTTCAGGACTGAGGGTAGCCATCTTGCCCTCTGAGTCTTGGACATACCGAGATAATAAACTTTTGATACTACTAACCTTCTGAGTGACAAAACTCACATCTTTCATTTAGCAAAGCCAGCTAGGTTAAAATCTGGTCAAGCTGAGCATTTTAAAACAAGAGAAGCTATTTTCCAACAGTTGGAGTTTGGGGTCTGCTAAGACGTCTGAGACAGTGAGTGGCCATCTTCAAAATTTTTTCTCAGTCTCAGAGTTGCTAAAACCTACCTAGCAACCTGGCTGACCACTCAGAATAAAGTCAACATTTCTGAGTGCAGAAGCTTTTAAAGGGCCAGTTTTAAAAAAAACATTTTTACTGTGAGAAGGCTTAAAAATGATGACAGTCCAAAAAATTGTTGCTATGATGGGGGTGTTGGCATATATGTACCAATGCTTCCTGATAATAATTTAGTATTCATAGACATCCCTGGCATGTTGCATTTTATTGTGAAAATCTATGGAAATATAAAATGGCTGAAAATGGAAATGAATAGAGCAATATCTTATCTCCCAATGATGCTTGTGTTACTATACACAATGATTAAGATCTATAATACTGGCAAACAGTACTAGGCAAGAGGGCTGTAGGAAAGAACAAAACTGATTTCAGATTGTTGGTGCTGGCAATGAATGAAGGCATGGAAAAGATGCAAGAAAAACTAAATAAATTAACTGGAGAAACTGAGGCAGTAAAGAATAACAAGGCAGAACAAAAAGATAATGATACCTAACCAAAGCAAAATGAAGACCAAGTTATTAAAGAGCCAAATACTGCTGCAGCTTCCTTGCTCCTATTGCAAGACTTCACTTACCTTCAGCCAGAAGCAGGAATAATTCATGTAAAAACCCATAAGCCTTTCGACACTGTAGATTTGGACCACCTGCTCAAACACATGCCTAGGTATTTTGACAAACCAATAAAATGTATGAAGGAATTTAAGAGATTCATAAAGTTGTATGATCCAAGCTTCGAAGACACTGAATTATTGCTCTCTGAACTTTTTATCAAACAGGAGGAGCAATTTATTCAGAAAATCATAAATAATCCAAATTTAACATCAGGGCCTATACAAGCTTGCTTGTTCATTTAGAATTGTCCAATATTGAGAATCTCAGGTTTTGGGCCAGGCAAGATAATCACTCATAGAGGCAATGAAAATCCATACCAAAAGACCCAATGCCTAGGAAGGTTTGAGAAGTTGAAACAGGAGCTAGGGGAGAATCCTTCCACTTTTCTAGACAGAGTAATAGAGATGGATGAAAACCTTTTTTGTTTTTTGTTTTTTTTTAACTTATCAGAGGGGAAGCTACAGCATATCAGGAGACAGTTTGTGAAGGGAAGCTGTCTACCTATAAGGAATTATTTCAGGTTGCATTGTCCTAGCTGGGAATCTCTGGGGTTATAAGATCTCAGAAAAACTGCTGTCTATGTGTTTTCTGGAGAGAAGGAAAGGAAATCTGAGGAGAGGGATGAATTCGTGCAAGAGTTAAGAAATTAATTAAAAGAAGCAAACAAAAGACTTATAAGGCCTACGTAAGAATATGCACCAAAATAGCAAAGAATTAATCAAATGCGATGTTTCCTGTGCAACAGGCTAGGGCATTTTTAAAGAGACTGTAGATTTAGATCTCAGCTAAAAACAATAGCATAAATTCTTACAATAGCAACAGAAATGCAATGAGAGGTTGGAAGCAAAATAGACCAACCTATCAAAATTATAAGCAAAATAACAGGCAGGAACAAAGGCAGTGCTGTTCCATATTTATAACCAGACAATGAATCAAGCCCCCAACTTAGGGACAATGCAAGAATTCATAAGAACAGGGGTTTGTCCTAAATACTCTACTGTAGCTGAAGGAGGGGTACAAAAGGGAGGAGTTTCATTATGAAGATGTATTTTGGGAGATGAAGAAACAAAAAAGCCTTTATAACAGTGACAGAGAAAAGGAAAGTAATAACAGTGATTGAGAAAATGAACTTGAGAACAACAAGAGAGAAAATGGAAAAGAGAACAGTGATATAGTAAATGAGAATAATGATAATGAATTAACAGTGCAAGAAAACAATATTGCAGAAACCAGTGTGCAAATAAATAGGTAACAGTGGGAAATACAGTAAAAGTGAAAGAATTGAAGGACAAAGAAAGAGATAACAGTGAGCATAAAAATACACCAATATAAATAAATTTGTATCAATAACTGAAGGAAGTTATGGGATGGATACGAAGTCAGCTGGGGAATGCAAAGAAAATACTGCAAAGGTAGAAGCAGAGAGTGGTTAGGATATTAAAGAGATATATTTAGCAGCTGAAGTGGTAGAGACTTTTATACCACCTAACACAAATGAACCACATGTAGCAATTAAAGTTGGAGATAAGATTTACAATGTGCTTCTGGATACAGGTGTGAGCAAATCAGTGCTGCAAACACCTTCTAAGAATAGCAGGGTGGTAGGTTCAATAGAGGTGGTGGGAGCAACAGGAAGATCACAAAGAGTTCCAAAATTGCAATCTAACATGGTCTCTTTGGGTCCCCTGTCAGTTGATCATGCATTCCTTCTCATCACAGGGTTGTTAAGGGGAATTTTGGGAAGAAAATAAGGTGACAAAGTAGACATGCAGAGTTGCACAGAATGCTGTGAACTAGGAGAAGCAAGAGCAACACTTAGAATCTTGGCTTAGAATCTTGGGTTAGAATCCTGGGAAACGAATTGCCAGAAGGGGAGTTGGAACCAGACTCTGGAGCCAAAAACGTCTCCAGGATCCAGCTCTAACCTGCTATGAACTTCCAACTTGTTCTAGTGGGAAATTTAACAAGATTCTGAAGACTGTTTAAGTTCTTGACATTGCTGTTAATCTTGGAAGAATGAATCTCAAAAGGAGTCGACTGAACTGCTTAGTTTGCCTTTGGGGAGGTATTAGCCTCACCAGTATAGACTTGGTTGTACTTGGTATCTGACTTCATCTCTATTCTTGCCCTATTCATGCTTACTCTAGCAACTATTTCCTTTATTGGGCTTAGCCTAGATTAGTTCATAGATAGAAGGGGAACCACTGAGATAGCAAGGGAGCCAGTGTAGCCTCGGCTCAGTCAAGGATTGAAAATATCCTGTGAGGGAAGGGAATTTTATAAGAGCATGGAATGGAATGTGGTGAAACAAAGAAGAGAGAGCAGGAGGCTTGAGAGGAGGGGAGAACTTCTGGGAGAACAATGTAACTGTGGACTGAAATGTGCAAAGGGGAGCAAGTGTTATAAAATAAAGATGCTACTGAAATGGCTTAAATGAGTAATAGGTGCTGCTGATAATGGTCAGGAAGCTATATGGGTCCAGTAGTTAACTAGAAACACCTGGGTAATGTACCAAGGATGGAAAATACACCAAGTCAGACTCAGCTAAGGGATAAAACAATTCTCTCTTAGTGAGGTCTATACCCCTTTAAGAAAGGCTCTCCTTCAAACAAGAAAATGAATCCTATTGGTGGTTAGGAGGCCTGGCAGGAAGAGGTCCTTGATGTTTCCTGTCTTATAGTAATGGAGTCTCTAAGTTCACTCTTGGATATTGAAACTATAGCCAGTACTAAAACTGAAATGAGGTAGGACACTCTAAGTTTGAACAAACTAGGGTTTATTTAACTTAATTAACTAAGGAAGGAGGTTTAGGAGAGTGGGACAAGGTAAAGCTAAACTCTAGTTTACTCTTGCCTTTGGATCTAATCTCAGAAAGATGATGTGACTTCCTGTTTGAGTCCTGGTTGACCCAACGACCACACTTGGGTCAGAAATGAAAGTGGACTAATTGCCGATATAATAAATTAAACTCCTGCTGGTGAAATAATTGGTGTATCAGAGTATTATTGAAAATTGGTTTGCTATGATCTAAACCTGCCTGAGCTAAAATCTAATTCCCACATTCCACCAACCACTTCCTAGTTCCCAAGGGGTAGCTGGAAAGATGAGAAGTGAAAGACCCAAGTCCCAGGTCTGCAGGGTCTTATATAGCCTGGTTCCAACTGCCAGATGGCACCTGCCCACTTTGGCTCATGGCAAACTCCAACATTCCAAACTGGGCAACTGACAGGATATCCTAAGAAAACATGGCAGTATTATTTTGTACATCACACAAGCAATTGGAGTTGGAAGGGACCCTGAAACAGCTCAGCAGAATGTTGCCCATTCAAAATTCTGTTTGGGAGGGGCCAGCAGCAAGAGGAGTTTGGAGGAGAATGAATTCTGAAGGTCCTAACTGTCAAAAAACAGATGTGGCAGAGGAGGATATTTCTCAACTGTCACTTCATTCTTGGCTGGACTGGGACCCTGGAGGGTTGGTTCTTTTGTTGGGAGGTTTTGATTTGGGGTGGATCCTGAGAGAATTGGGCTCCTCTGTACTTTTATTAATGATTATTGGGAGATCACAACTACTAACATCAATTCCTACTATCTTCATTTACCAACAAAGAAGACACTGAACAGCAATTCTCCAATTTGGCCAGAGAGCTCAAACTCCTGGGGGAGTGGGCTTGAATGAGGGGGGAAGGGGGTCCCTTCCCTGATCCTGTTTGAATCCATTTATCCTGTTACTTTCCTCTTATATTAGTTTAGAAATATTTGATAGGAGATTGTAGGGGGAAGAGAGAGTTAGCTACTGTGACCAAGCCACAGAAGTCCAGAGCTGCTCTCTTGGGGAGAAGACATTGCTGATAGTGAAGTTCATCTTTTCCCTCCTTCTTTGATTCCCCTATACCTTTTCTCCTGTACCCTGAATTTAATTTATCATTTAATAAACCCCTGATAGTTTGATACTTAGGGTCTGGAGCAGTTACACTGAGGGGAGGAGGTGACTGATCTGGTGGCTGAGGGGCAGACCATTACCTGACTCCATCTTGATGGGCAAAAGCTAACTTGAACTTAGGAGTTGGGGAGGCTTGTCTCAACAGGGCTGGCTCTGAATGTGGGATACAACCAAACCCCAATACCTTTCTTCAACATCCCCACTATAGTTTTGTCAGTTTGGGGAACCTCTTTGAGTTTGTTCCCTCATAGGTCTTCCCTGGGGTGGGAGTGAGTGATAGCTGATCTGGCCCACTGAAGGCTAACAAGTGGGGGAGTCTAGATATAAACACCCCCTACCATCAATACTCACCCCAATACATTTGTGGTGAGCCAAAACCAAAGAACGTGATTTAATCACAAAAAGCCATTTTATTGAACCAAATACTGAAAAGCAGTCAGACAGCAGCCATTTTGGATTTGTCCCTCCCAATAGCTACAGAAATCTCACAAGGACAGAAAGCAAAGAATAGCAAAACAGAAAACCTTAATAGCTAAGCAGATACATTGAAGCAGATACATTGAAACATGGCCTGGGAAATGGAAGAGCTTTATTTTTGGTACTGAGTAGCTCTGTTATACTATATTCTTTTGGAACTATGATGTATGGCCTGTGGACAGACTATACCGAATTACATATTAAACCTCATTCATTTAATAGATTCTTACAACTAGTTAAAGATGGAAATAGAAAAACTGATAGCATTTACTCCATCATTTATGGCAGCTGCTATTGCTTCATTCCTACAGATGTACTGGGCACTAAAAAAGCTGATGGGACAGTTATTGGAACACAAGGCTGAGGAACAAGTGACTTTAGCAACTCTAAAAGCTGAGTTAGCTGAAATGATACAGGAGGAAATAGCCAAGATGGGGGAAAAGATGGTGGAAAAGACAAATGGCCAGGACAATATACTGATAATCACAGACACTAATAACAAAGACAATACAGACAAGCAGGGAAATGGCAATGAAGGCAAAGAGACCACAGTAAAAGGGGCAGAAGCAACCATTCCTCTCCTTCCTTTACATGATAAAGCAATTTTAAAGGGATACCAGGCTATCATTCATTTAAAAACACATACCCCATTTACCAGCAGTGATCTAGATAGCCTAAAAAAGAGAATCAGAGACTAGAACTCACAACCCCAACAATACTTAAAAGAGTTTAGGTGTGTGGTTAAGATTTACAATCCCTCTTACCATGACGATGAAATTCTCCTAGGAGAATTATTTAGCCCAACAATTTATTAGGGAGACCAGAAATCATCACCTGATATCATGGCCTGAAGTGTTATGACGATATTGAGCTGGCTAACCCACCAAACCATGCTTATTTGAAACACTGTAGGAAGGATTTAATGGAGGGAATGGTGAGATTAGCTAAAAGACCAAATATCTGGACTCAGTTTGAGGCACTTAGGCAGAAAGTTGGAGAACACCCCAATACCTTTCTTGACTGGGTCCTTGAAGCTGGGGAACTCATTCTCGAGTTCACCGATTTAGGGGAGCAAAACTTACAGCACATATGCAGACAATTCATCAAGGGAAGTAGTTTACCCATTAAGTCTTACTTCCAGACTCAATGTCATGGGTGGGAGGAATTGCCTTTGGAGGAATTGAAGAAAATAATAAACTATATCCAGTCAGGATCATAGGGATGGTAGAGAATAAACAGACAGAGAAATCTAAGGACAAAATCATTAGTGACTTTAAGAAGCAACTAAAAAAAAACCAAAATCTACACTTAGACAAAAAGAGAGAGGAAATAAAAAATTTAGCAACCCTGCAAGCTAAAAACAACATGAATAGGTTGCAATACCAACCTAGACAGAACACTGGCATAGGAAAAGGTTATCTTTGTGGGAGAAGAGGCCATTTTGTAAAAAATTGCTGGTATAAGCAACAAATTAACTTCAACAACCCAAGTAGCAATAATAAACGAAGGAAAACTTATTCCAATAGTTATTCCAATTCAACATACAATCAAAATAATTTTTATGCCAGGAAAAATGATAGATGCTGTGAGGGTGCAAGAAATACACACAGCAAATCACCAGATTTTGGTACAATGGAGAGGTACCTATCACAAAGAGCCAGATCAAAATTTTCGAGTACACAAGCTAGTGCATGAAGCCAGGGCTCTGTGTTAGCACTCAAAATAATAGGAAAAGAGTGCAAAGGCAAGGAAGGGGAAAAAAAGCCAATTAGACAAAATTTGGGACTTTAAAATAGTGAATGGGGAATGATGGAACAATGACTGAAAGCAAAGGAATCTTAGATGAAGAAATACAGTTTCAGAAAGACTTGAAAAGTATAAAAAAAATGACATTTATGGGACAGAAACAGCAAAGACAATGGAGGAGAATCAAAACAATATACAAACAGACATACTTACAAACATAAAGACATGGAAAGAGAGTACAAGAGATGTGATAATGGGTAAAAGCAAAACCAAAGACATAAATCAAAGCAAATCACAAGAAAAAGCAAAGACAAACCTCAAATCTGCAACACACACAGAAAAAGAATCCACGGGCATGCAAAATCAAAACACAACGACAGAAACTTCACCACTAAAGTAATTATTAATCAGTGAATACACAAAACTTAGAGATAAATTCAGTTGGCTGTTCTGATCAATTCAAAACACAAACTGCTATAAGAAACAGACAAAACAAAACAAATCTGTACATATAGGAATGGGAAGGAAAGATAAGAAAAGGGATCTTTAGTCATGCAAAAGAATAATACCCCCAAGAGGAAAGGGAAAATGATATGGCAAGTGAGTTTTCAGGAAGTAACAATAACTTCAATGCTAAATCCAAACAGCAATTGTCCCTACCACATCCAGGATGGATTCTGTCCTGAAGACAGACCTCTCACCTATGTCAGCTATTACCTAGAGACTTACTCCTTTGGGAATTAGCCTAGAATTAGTTAGCATAGGAAAAGAACATCAGAAAGAGAGGGATTTTCAAGCCAGCCTGGCTTTAGCTGAGGCTGAAGGACTTGCCATTGGTCAGTGTCATAGATAAACCCTAAGAACCCTCTTTATCTGACCTCACCCTTGTGATCCTTTATTCAATAAATAACCATAAAATATAGAGAAGCAGTCAGATTTACTTTATAGAGAAAAAAGGATAAGATTGTTGTGTTTTATCCTGAGGAGAGATTCTTACTAGTCTAAGTAAAGCAAAATCCTCCCAGTCAACTATTTTGATCTCTCTTCCAGGCCAGCTTTCTGTTTCAGGACAGGACACCTTGGAGAAGCTAGGTTAAGCAAAATCCCTAGCCAAACATTTACACCATCTCCTCATCCCTGTCTCAGTGGCTGTGTTTACCTTCTCAGAAGAATTGTACTGGCCCAGGACAGGGAGCGCAGGCATCTTGGCTCTCTGTCCAAGTGGGAGATACCCTATAATATCAGGTGAAAGCAAAATCCTGATCACTTGTCCATATTATAACACAGAGATCTCCCTCACATTTAATACCTGCGAAGGGTCAGATGGTAGGAAAAGATAGTTTTAATTAGTGTTAGGGAATAACCCTCAGCCCACACTCCTACCCCATCCTTTTTTACAATTTTAATAAACCTTGTTACATTGTTAAGTGCAGTCAGATTACCTATTGACTTAAGGCAGAGAGCAGCCATTTTGCTCTCTGTCTCTAAAGAGATCTTCTTGCCTGACTGAGTCTAGCAAAACTCCAGGCAACCGTTTTATACCACCTTTTCAGGATGCCCAACAAACCTGATAGGAAGGGATTTGCTTTGTAAACTGTGATCCTTCTGAGAAAATTTTGCTAAATCTTCCAGAGGATTCTTTGAAAGCCTATTGATAAATGGAAATCTGGGAAGAAAGAAATGAACCAGAGTGAAGATACAGAGTTGATGGAATGAAGAGAACTAAGAAGTGCAGGGGAGACTCTCAAAATCTTGGGGTGGAATTCTGAGGAAGTAACTGCCATCAAGGAGTTGGGTTTGGACTCTGGAGAGGGAAACATCTCCAAAACCAAGCTCTCACCTCCTATTAACCTTCAACTGGTTCCTGAGAGAAATCAGCCAGCCATTGAACATCTTTTGGTCTCATACTCTGACTCAACACCTGGAAAAGTCTCAAGCAGGAATTACCAGAGACAGTGACCTGAATTACTTAATTATCTTTGATGGGCATTAGCTTCATGCAGGTGGCTAGGTCACACCTGGCACCTGCACCTGACTCTGCTACCATCTGTGACTTTCACTAGGGCTATAATCAATGTGGGCTTAGCCTAGGTTAGTCAGATAGATGGGGAAAAACTGAGACAGAGAGGAAGGAAGAGTAACCTTAGCTCTACTAAGGATAGAAGTGATTTTTTTTGCAGAATTAGATTGTGGGAAAAGGTAGAATTGGTTAAGAGTGGGGAATACTCAACCCATATACCTTACTCTATCCTAAACAACATTTTATAACAAATCTTTCATCTTTTAAGTGAAGTCAGAGTGGTTATCAACTGGCCTAAGACAGAGAGTAGTCATCTTGCTCTCTGAACTTGAGAATATCATCAGCCCAGACTGGGTTAAGTAAATCCCAATCACCCATTTTATTTATCATCTTTCAGTTGGCAAACAAAGCTAGCTTTTGCATCTACTCACGTTGAGCAAATTTGAAGACAGGAAAAGTGTTTTTGATCAAAGAAAAATTTGGGCCTGTAAAGCCTGTGTAACAGTAGAGTAGCTATGTTGGAAAATCTCTGAGTCTAGTTGCTATATTCTACCTAGCAACTGAGCTACCCAATCAGAAGATACCAGGTTTAAAGACAGTTTTTTTCCTGTTTGAAGCTTGTGGAACCATGAAGGTACACAAAGTAATTGTGATCATGGGTGTTATGACTACCTTATACCAAGTCATACTCCTGTGTTACAATGTCCTTTTTGTGGTGATACCTGACTTCATCTGTTTTGTGAATAATCTTTATGGGACTGTGCAATGGCTGCAAATAGAAACAGGCAAAATATTATCATATCTACCTCTGATACTGGTTTTGATATGCACAGAAAAAAAGATCTATTGTGCTGGGGAAAATGTTATAGGCACACTGGGAAAAAACTGGCATACAAGAGTGAAACTGAATTAAAGTTAATGTTGTTAACTCTAAAAGAAGGAATGGCAAAGATTGAGGCCAAATTAGAGAAAATGAATGGAGAATTGGAGGAAATAAAGAACAACAAAACAAAACAACAAGAGATCCAAGTGAAAGAAAATGATAAAAGTGTTCAGGAACAAAGCAATGCTGGGGTGTCAGTGCTTCCATTATGTGATGTAACAAGTCTTTAGCTGGAAGCAGGCATAATTCACATGAAAACACAAACACTTTGCAACTACAGACTTAGACCATCTAAAGAAAAGAATGCCTAGGTTTTTTGATGAGCCTGTGTGTTGCATTGAAGAATTTAAGAGAGCAATAAAATTATTTGATCCAAATTTTAAGGATGTGGATCTTCTTTCTGAGATTTTTACTAGAAGGGAAAAGGATCAGTTTGTAAAGGAGATTAGAGATAACCCAGGTCTTACCTCATGGCCTGAAGAAGTGGATCATTTAGAATTATCGAAACTGGACAATCTTAAGTTTTGGGGGCAGCTAGAAATTCCCTTGTAGAGGCATTGAAAAAACATAATGAAAGACCGGATGCCTGAAGGAAACTTGAAACGCTAAAACAGGAACCTGGGGAGAATCCTTCTACATTTCTTGATAGGATCATAGAAATGGGAGAAAATTTATTAGGTTTCATTGATCTAGCAGAAAACAACTAAAAGCATATAAGAAGGTGGTTTATCAAAGGATGTCATTTGCCAGTTAGGAGCTATTTCAAGTTCCATTATCCAGATTGGGAAGCACTTAGTTTGGAGGAATTGAGGAAAGATGCAATTTATATTTTTTCTGATGACAAAGATAAGAGAAATGAAGAAAGAGGTGAATTAATTCAGAAGTTGGGATCTCAGTTAAAGGACATGAACAAAAAGCTCAGAGAAAATGAAATAGAACAAGTGAAGACGATGGCCACTTTGCAAGCTTATCAGCCTAGGCAACAGTATACATCAAGAACACAAAGAAATGGGCAAACAAAATGTTTCCTATGTAACCAACCTGGTCATTTTGTAAGAAAATGCCAAATGAAAGCCCAAATTAACAACAGGGGAAATTCTTATGGAAATAATAGGAGAGGAGGTGGGAGAGATAAGAGAAATTATAACACCAAGGGGGAAGAGCATGGCCAGTGTTACTCACATGTGTGTAGTAACTCTGGAGTCCGAGCCCTGAATCCGAGCACTATGCAAAAATTCATTCAGGAAGGTGAAAGACCAAAATACTCATCAATAGCAGCTGGGAGAACAAAGCAAGGAGGTTAAATATGAAGCCATATTGTGGGGGATGCAGGAATAAAAAGCATTGACAAAAGGAATGGCGGAAATGGGGAAAATGACAGATACTGACAGAACATTGGCAAGGGATATAAGAAATGCAGATGATGGAAATAAAGAGAATGAGTTAATAATGGAAGAAGTATTAGTGCAAAAGCCTGTGAGCTGAATGGAACAGTAATAGAAACAAATGATAGAGGGGATACTGTTAATGAAAGAGAAATGCATGAAAATAATGCTACAGTACATAATGAACAAGAAATGAATTTAATAGTGGGCAATACTGTAGCAGAAAAAGAATGCAAAGATACAGAAACAAGGAACAGTGAAATTAAAGAGAACTTATCTATGAGCAAATGTATAGGAAAAGTGAAGGAACAATGTGGGCTGGATACTGTTATAAATGACATGAGCAGGAGCAGGAGTTGCTGAAAAAGCAAGAAGTAGGAAGGTTCTGTAATTCTAGTGAAGTGACAGGGCTTCTTCTAAGAGACAGTTGAAACAGTAGGTTGAGTTTGTCTTATCTCCTTGGGTGGACCTTGTGAGATTGGTGATTCTTCCTCTCTTGTGACTGTCCTTCTGATCCATCTTACCAACAATTTGTTCCTGTGTATCCTGTTGCTGCTGGCTGAGAGATATTCCAACAGAGCTGCTTGAGACACTTAAAGCATCTGTCAGTGAGAACCTTTCCCCGAGTCCTGTTCCTGCTTACCTTCCAATCTTATCACCTCTATCACCATCTAAGGGGGGATTTGGGTTAGTGAAGTGTATTTATTATAGGAACTGGCTCTTATAGGTAGAGAGGTAAATGACAGTACAGATACCATCTCTCTGAAGATAACAACTAGAGTTGGTAGGGAGGTTTATTTATATTCTTTAGATAGATTATCCAACTTCCCTTTCCTTTTTTCCCTTCCCTTAAATAAACCCTGTTTAATAGCATTTGGTATTCTATAAACTTTATCCTGTTGGCCTTCCCAAACCCTGTGATCCTTCTGATACTAAACAATCATTCCTTGACCTACTAAAATGCCATTAACACCTGGTAACATCTAGTTAATTAGTCACTGCACCTCTGGGGGAACATGGAGCCAATAATGGCATTGCAAATATAGGTGGTGATTGGGATTTAAACAAGACTGAATTAGAAGCACCAAAGGTGGAAGTGTTTGAACCTCCTAATACAAGTGAACCTCATGTTGCAATCAAAGTTGGGGATGAGATATATTCAGTGTTAGTAGACACAGGAGCTTCAAAATCGGTACTGAAAACACCTCCTGGGAATAGCAGAATAGTGGGATCTCAGGTGGTGATGAGAGCTACAGGAAGAAAACAAAGGGTTCCAAAATTACAATCTAAAATGGCTACCCTAGGTCCCCTAAGTGTAGATCACATTTTCTTGCTTATCCTGGACTGCCTAGCAAACCTTATGGGTATAGATTTACTTTGTAATCTAGGTGCCATGATTCAATGTGATCCTTCTGGGAAAATTATGCTACATTTTCCCAAGGATGCATTGCAAGCCTATCCATTATTATTTTAGATGCAATGGAAGGTGAAGAGAAAGTAAATTCAATCTATGAAATCCCAAAAGAAATACCAGATAGGGGTATGGGCTAAGCATTCAACAGATATTGGTTTGTTAAAATCAGCAACTCTGGTGAAAGTGAGGACAAAGCAGGGAACACCACCACAAATACCACAGTATAAATTAAGTAAAGAAGCTACAGAGGGAATCCGCCTGATTATCGAGAATATATTAGGGCAAAAATTTTAATAGATCACATACAGAAAATAAATGGGTGGGTCTGTTTGAAGTTTTGCTCAGTACTTCATCATCTGTAAAAGTCCTAGGGAAAGATGTTTGGATTAATTGTTCCAATGTAAAAATCCAAAAAGCTCACAGAAATAGGAAAAATCAGAGTAAAGATAATGATCAAAATGATGAAAATGAAAATAGACCTCAGACAGAAATAGAATTGGGAGACAGAGAAACAGAAGTTCCTGAAAGTTATCCAGAAAAAGAAAGCTAAGAAACATCAGTCAAGTGTAGACATCTGGCAAGTATACACAACCAGCAGAAAGTTCAAGAGTGGAGTTCCAGTGGAAGATATACCAGCCCAGAGGGAAAGCTTGGAAGAAAAGTCTCAAGAACAGAAGGAGAACAGAGACTTTATAGCTAACAGGACAGTAAAGACAGAAAAAAGCTGTGTACATTTATACATATGAAGAGGACATACTAGAAGATAAAAGAGGAAAAAAATTGTTAGCTTGAGAAAAGGAAGTCTTAATTGACAAAGTTAAGTATATGCATGCAATACGAACCATAAACAGGATTCATGTTTCATATAATGTATATATATTTCTGACCCCATGAAGATAAGTATGTTCATGTTGCATGCACTAAATATGAATATGGATTTATGTTTAAGGCATACTGTATCTTAAAACATTTCCTGTTTCCCATATGTCCTCTTCATATTTGAAATACTGATAGGAGATAGTTGTGCTTGCTACATTGTTTGGGAATGTGCAAATATTCTGTTGTGTTGAAACATTGTAAGTATTTTGTAAACCCTATCTTTACCTTATTTTCTTTCCTGCGGAATGTCCAAGATTAGGAATAGTTAAAATAGAATATAGCAGGGGCAGCTGAGTGGCTCAGTGGATTGAGAGCCAGGTATAGAGACAGGAGATCCTAGGATCAAATCTGGCCTCAGACACTTCCTAGCTGTGTGACCCTGGGCAAGTCACTGAACCCCAAATGCCTAGCTCTTACCACTCTTCTGGCTTGGAGCCAATACACAGTATTGACTCCAAGATGGAAGTTAAGGGTTTAAAAAAATAGAATATAGCATAGAAAAGTGTAGGGGTGGTTCATTATTTTGAGGGTTAGATATTAGAATAAGGTTAAAAGGTAAGTATCAAGGTTCACAAAAATGAACTTAGCAAATTCATATTTGTGAAAGGGGACAACTGATAAGTGTAAATTTGGGAAGAAAGAAATGAACCAGAGTCAAGATACAGATTTGATGGAATGAAGAGAACCAGGAAGTGCTGGGGAGGCTTTCAGAATCCTAAAGTAGAATTCTAAGGAAGTAAACTGCCATTGAAGAGTTAGGTTTAGACTCTGGAGAGGGAAACATCTCCAAAACCCAGCTCTTGCCTCCTATTGACCTTTGTGTAAGTGGAAATTTTATATCCTTTTGGCTTCATCTCCAAGAATTCTTACCTTATCATAAACTTCCCTTTTCCTTTCTGTTGGCGTCTGTCTTTTATGTGATTATATATAAGCTTTGGGTAATGCCCTCTCTCTCTTCCATGTGAGTGGTGAGCATTCCCTGTGTTCTCTAGCTCTCTAGTTAAATAGTAATAAATCTTTATCAATATTATACTTTGGAGATATTTAATATTAATTTTAAAATCTACATTTTGGCTATCCATGACAGGATAGAATTCTCAAATATTTTTAAGAGATTTTCAGTTAAGTTTATAAGTTTTTTCTCTGGCCATGCCTGTCCACCTGCTTTCTGCCTCTTCTCAAGCCCACCTGCTTGAGCTGCTGCTGTTACTGCTCCTCCCACCCAGCCTGCAACCACCACTACCACAAATGGATCCTCTGCTGAGAGTCTACCAATCCAAGCCAGTATTTTTTTCCAAGAAGGTGACATATAAAAATCTTTCTAGTCCAATCCCTTCCCCCACCCCATGTGGGTTTTCCAACCTGCACTAGCTATTTTTTAAGCCAAAGTCTTAAACTGACCCTGGGCTCCTGGCTGAGAGAGACTTGCAAATCAGAAATTTTTTTCACAAGAAGGGAACTCCTTTGCCTTTTCTTTTGAGGGCAGAGAGACCAAAAATCAGTATATTTTAAGTAAGTTTTTGAAAATAAGCCTGCTTTTTCCCTCTTCTGTCTCCTGACGCAGAAAGTCCAGGGGTAATCTGTCCTTCCTATGCAAAATACCCTATTGTCCTCCCTAATAATTTTGCCCTTCTCTCTGTTTACTCTGTAAACAAACTCCATCACATGTCTTTTTGAGGACAAATGCTATTGCAAAGCATGTTTGAATGTCTGCAGTTTGAATTCCTAGCGCTACCTAGTATATATTGGCTCTGCTTCACTTTCTTACTAGCAGTCCATATTTTCATTGGTTATTTACCATTCTGCTTCCTTCCCTTCAAGAATATGCAAAAAGCTATTCTGTTTAAACTAGAGGCCAAACTGAAATATTTTGACAAAGTTTTTAAAGTCTTAAATGCTCTCAACAAGCAGATTGGAAATTCTGCCCAGTGGGTATATGAAAAACTTAAGATGAGTGACAAATGAAATGCAAATGGTTGATTTATATGGGGAAGGGGAAAGAACCTTAAAAGAAATGTGGAAGTTTATTGCTTACTAATCATTTTAAGCACTGCTTGTACCTTGTCATGTGCTTATATTATTGTATATTGTTGATGGCTTTAAGGTTTAAATTTTTTTTAATTTATCTGTACTATTTCCCTATGACTTGTACTGAACAAAATATCATTGTGAAAGCCCATGAGTCCATCTGATTCATCAATGTCACAAGTTGTTTATACAACCTTTGGAGAATTTAATAAGCTAAATATCTCAATTGTTTATAAAGGGACCATTTAGCAGCAGAAGTGATTAATATATATCCCCACCTCCACATTTATAAAAATATAATGGATGAGATATATAACAGTCTCATACCAGAGGAGCTGTAAAGGTGTCCCTAGGGCGTGGTACCCCCTAGAAGGCTCCCAAGACAGAACATTCCTCAGGTAGCAAGTGGATTCTGAATGATTTAATACTTTGACTCTTTAGCTTATTCTACTCTTCCACCAGAATAATCTAAATTATTTTAGACCCAAATAGGTTTTCATCAGCATTTGTCAAGGTTGAAAGATTTGCTATACTTGTGACAAGTATACATCAGTTCATAGGTTTTTTAAATATCACATAGCAAAGTGACTACACATAAACTGATGTGAATCCTATATAATAATGGGTTTGTTTGCTATTGTCAATAACTGGGCTATTGTGAATTTTGGAAATTTGGTACTTTATTTAAATGTGCATTACCTACTCTACTTCTGTTTTGTTTTTATAGATCTGTTATTTTGTACAAATCATTTGCACTCACACAGTGGTTCATGGCCAAGTTTAAAAAGGAAATGGATTTCATTTTTTTCATGAAGAACCTTTGTATTCTACCTCTCCTTGGCTGACACAATGTGTCACATATTGTAAGCTTTATATTTTTGAATTTTAAGGCATTTTAAAATCTTTTTTCCATATACTATTTGAGTACTTTAAAGTACATATAATCAATGCTATTCTGTTTTTTATTTTGTAGTAATATAAGTTTAAAATACATTTGTTCTATTATTAATGCATACCCAAAAAGCTTTAAACTATAGAATGTCATTGATTGTTTAAAAATAATTATGGGATTTTGCTTAATAATTCTCTTTGATTCCAGAAGAAGGAATATAAAAAGAGCCATTGCACAGTGCCAAAGAAGCACAAAGGTCAAAGAGACCAATCCCAGTGGTATTGATGTAATTTTGAACCAAGACAAGAGGACATGAACTTGTTTGGGGTTCAAGGTTGCGACTGTTTTGATATATGTCAGAGGCAAGCCTTCCTCTGAACCACATTCTAACAAGCACCTCTTTAGCTGCCATTCTGGCTGCCATTTTCTCCTATAATCTAGTTCCTTTTCTGTCTTTCATAGTTTAGAAAACTTTCTGTAGTCCTGGCTTCTGATTGGGTAAGTGCACAATTGCTTAAATCACTTTAATTAGGTCCTGATTCAAGGACTTGTTGTAGGTTTATTTTTCCTTTATTTAGATTTTTTAGACATAAGACTTTAATATTTTGTATTTCATCCATGAGTTATTTTTTCTCTTTTATATGGATTTTTTGGGTGTTTTTAATTTCTTTTGCAATTGATCCATATACCTTATAACTCAGCCATGTATCCCTGAATGCTCCCTGTTTATTATTATCCACCTCAGGGCGGGGGGGGACTATGTTACTATTGTGAATTTTGATTTGAATTTGAATTTAGAACAGAAGACTACCTCCCAGAATCCAGAAGGCAAACTTTTTGAAGAAGGCACCATGAAGATGCCTGTGAGACCACACGCTGCACCAGAATATCCAAAGTGAACTTTGAGATATAGAGAATTTGAACTTTGGGAGGTTGAATGCATTTATTTTGAATGCATACTCTTATGCCAAAGGTGACTTCCCCCTAATTGGCTTTTTGTCACTGTACCCACTATTGATTTTGTTCTTTTTCTCTTTTATTTTTCCTCTTATCCCCAAACTTTTTTAATTTTACTTTTTAAAACTGTGATATTTGTATATAACTTTAGCTAAAGTTATAAGTTACTTCTGTTTCCATGATCCTTTTGGGGAGACTGGTCTCCCAAAGGATCTCAGGGGGGGAATGTGTAAGTGGAAATTTTATATTCTTTAGACTTCATCTCCCAGAATTCTTACCTCACCCCAACCCAAACTTCCTTTTACCTTTCTATTTAGGTGTGTCTTTTGCGTGATTGTATTTAAGTTTTGGGTAACGCCCTCTCACTCTCTTCCATGTGAGTGGTGAGTGTTCCCTGTGTCCTCTAGCTCTCAAGTTAAATATTAATAAATCTTTGTAAATATTATACTTTGGAGATACTGAATATTAATTTTAAAATCTACATGTTCAACCAGTTCCTGAGAGAAACCAGCCAGCCATTGAACATATTTTGGTCTTATACTCTGATTCAACACCTGGAGAAGTCTAAAGCAGGAATTATCAGAGACAGTGACCTGAACTGCTTAGATACCTTTGGTAGGCGTTAGCTTCACCTAGGTGGCTAGATCACACCTGGCACCTGTACCTGACTCTGCTACCATCTGTGACTTACACTAGGGCTATAATCAATGTGAGATTAGCCTAGGTTAGTCAGATAGATGGGGAAAAACTGAGACAGTAGAAGGAAGAGTAGACTTAACTCTGCAAAGGACAAAAGCAATTCTTTGCAGAATCAGATGGTGGGAAAAGGTACAATTGATTAAGAGTAGAGAATCCTCAGCCCACATACCTTATCATATCCTAAACAACATTTTACAATAAATCTGTTAAATCTGTTATCTTTTAAGTGAAGTCACAGTGGTTATCAATTGGCCTAAGACAGAGCGTAGTCATCTTGCTCTCTAAACTTGAGATCTTCAGCCAAGACTAGGTTAAGTAAAATCCAAGTCACTCATTTTATTTACCATCTTTCACTATCCATTGTTGTTTCTGGATGCAATGGAAGAAGAGGAGGAAATTAAATCCATCTATGAGATCTCTAAAGAAATTCCAGAGGGGGTTTGGGCTAAGTTTTCCACAGATGTTGGGTGACTGAAATCTATAACCCTAGTTAAAATAAGAACTAAGTCAGGACCTCCTCTAAGAATTCCCAAGTACAAGCTTAGTAAGAAAGCTATCGAAGGAATTCGCCCAATAATCAAATCTCTCTGCAACCAAGGAATAATTGTCCCAACCTTTTCTGAATACAATATACCAATTCTGCCAATTAAAAAAAGCAAAATTAGATGATCAAGGTAGACCAACATGGAGATTTACACAGGATTTAAGAGCTGTCAATGATTTCATAATCAATTATGTTGTGGTTCCAAGCCCAGCCACCATTCTGTCCTCTATTCCCAGCAATGTCAGATACTACACAGTTGTAGATTTGTGCTCCACTTATTTTTCTAGCCCCATTCACAAAGGTAGTCAAAAAATATTTGCTTTCACTTGGGAAGGGAATCAATCTGTTGGCAAAGACTCTCCCTGTTTTCTCAAATCCTTAAAAAAGATCTGAAAACAATAATATTCAAGGAAAGAAAATTGGTGCATTTTGTATGTGACATCCTCTTAGCATCCCCAAATGCAAAGATCTGTTTTAGGGACAGTACAAGGCTTGTTTGTGTGTTGTATAAATTCAAAACCAAACTGCAGTGGTATTTGTCCAGAGTTAAGTACTTAGGATTTGTGTTAGCAAAGAGCACAAGAATTATTTCCCAGAAAAGAATAGCTGACATACTGAAACTCAGTGCTCCAAAGACCAAAAAACAGCTGAGGGCTATTCTGGGGACTATAGGGTTCTGCCATCCATGGATCCCAGGGTATAGTGAAATAACTAAGTATCTGACAGATCTGACAAGAAATGCTGTGACAGAACTCTTAAGGCTCACTGTTGAGCAAACGCAAGCTCTGGCAAAACTAAAAGGGGCAATGCTAGTAGCTCCTGCATTAGGCATACCGGACTATAGCAAAGAATCCCATCTCTTTGTCCATGAAGCAAAAGGGGTAGCTTCAGGGTGCTTAGAACATACTTTAGGAACTAATTTTAGACCTGTTGCTTATTATACTTCACAATTCAATTCTGTGGCTGCAGCAATGGTATCATGTCTAAAAGGGGTAGCTGCTGCTGCTCTGTTGTCACAGAAATCAACAGATTTAGTTTTGGTCTCAAAACTTACAGTGTACTGTACTCATCAGAGAGAAGCATTGCTACGCAAATGTAATAAACAAGTGTTTACATAGCAGAGGCTGTCTCAGTATGTGATAGTACTGATGAGCAATGAGAACATCACTTTGAGATGGTGTGATGTTTTAAAACCAGCAACACTGTTGCCAGATTTACCAATGAAGGGTAAGCCAATCCACCAGTGTGAGGAAGTGGTAAAGTTGGTTGAAAAGAATAGGTTGGATCTAAAAGATGCTCCTATTGTAAATCTGGACCTGGTTTTTTTTACCGATGGATCATCGTATATGCACAATGTTGTGAAGTACACTGGGGCAGCAGTAGTGACAGAAAATGAGATAGTATGGTATATATCATTGTCTAGCAATGTGAGTGCCCAAGGAGTGGAGTTGGTGGTTCTCAAGCAAGCCTGCATTATTGGGAAAGGCATGAATGTGAACATTTACACAGATTCAAAATGTGTGTTTTCTGTTACCTGTGCAATGGGAGAAATATGGAGAAATGAGTCATTTAACATCTGCAGGGAAACAGATATAGCCTATGTAAAAGTAATTACAGAATTATTAGAGGGAATCCAGCTGCCAAAGCAAATATCTGTAACATATTGCAGAGTCCATGGCTATGGGACAGACTCTGAGTCTAAGGGAAATTATAGGGCAGATAAAATAGTCAAATTTGCTGCCCGAAGAGCTCCTGTCCATGTCATGAGTCTCTCAATCATTAAGGAAGCAGATCTAACCAATGATTCTTAAGTTCAGACATGGATAGATAAATTTGGAGCTAAAGAATTTAGTAGGATATGGATCTTGGACACAGGGAAGCCCATCTTACCAAAGCAGTTATTTTATCAAGTTTGCAATTCTATTCATGGTAAAGGACACTTTGGCATCAAAGTCTTGGTTGAAACAGTCAAATGATTTTGGCTGGTCCTTGGAATCACATCTGTTCCTAGAAAAATCTATGGAAAGTGTTCTATTTATATGAAGTTTAATCAAGAAGTATTTAAGAAGAGAGGGTTAGGGGGCAGACCTTTAGCATATACTCCATTCAAGAGCATACAAATAGACTTTATTAGCATTCCTAAAGCTGGAAAAATTAAATACTGTCTAGTGATTGTAAACAGACTTACACTTTGGCCAGAAGTATTTCCTGCAAATAAGAACACTGCAGGAGTTGTGACAAAAGGATTATTAAAGGAGATAATGCCTCATTTTTTGTGTTGTGGTCCCAGACTGGAGGACAGATTTTTTCAGAATCCATTTTAAAACAGGTTTGTGAAAATTTGGGAATTGAGGTAGTTTTCATACTCCTTACAATACCCAGAGCTCAGAACAGATAGAAAGGCTTAACGGAGAATTAAAGACCATGAATGGCAAAAATCTGTTCAGAGAATCATTTAAAATGGCCTGAAATCCTTCCAATAACTCTTTTCTATCTCCATACTTGACCTAGTGGAGATCAGCATATCTCTCCTTTTGAAATGTTATATGGCCATGCTCTGTTACAAACTAAAATGTGTAAGCCAACTTTTATTTCAATTCTGGGTGGTGATAACCAAATTGCAAGTTATATAACATCATTGCAAGACAGGCTGAGAGAGCTTCATGAGATGGGTGTGCTTCAACAGGCTGGTCCGCTTGATTATTCTTTGCATGACATGACATCAAACCAGGACACTTAAATGTTTATTAAAAACTTTACTAGAAAATCATCTACAGAGGAGTGATGGAAAGGTTCTTATCAAGTTATTCTGACTGGTCCTTCAGCTATAAAAGTTCTTGAAAAACATACATGGGTGCACTTTCCCATATTAAAATTAGCCAATCAAACAGAAGTAGCCCAAATCAGAGTGAAAATAATAATGAGAATGAGAATGAAGAAGAAATTGAGACAGAAAGAGGTTTAGGAGAAGGAGATGAGGAGATGAGAATGAAAATTAATATTTAGAAGAAGAAGAAAGCTGAAAGATAATCAGGCAATACGAGATCCATCCAGCAAAAAGTTCAAGAGGGAGCTTTGCAGTGGAAGAATAAAAGCAATCCAGAGGAAAAGCAGGAACAGCAAGATTTAGAGCAGGAGAGGAGAAGGAGAAAGATACAAATGAGAACTTGTAAATAAGAAGAGGAACAAATGTGAACTGGATGGTTTGTAAGATAAGATGGACCGTAAAACACAAATACATGTTCAAATTTTAGTTGCATCCAACACAAACATACATGGAAGAACAGAAGAGAGCCATCAGTCAAAACGGCAAGAGGAACTCTGAAGAGACAGTGAATATAATGCATATAACACTACACATATTTAGGTTACATATTCCATAAATTACATACTGTCCCTATGTTTTCAGACCCCATTTAGATAAATGGAGGTCTTTTTGATGGAAAAGAACTGACATTATAAGAATAGTTAGTGATTCGATTAATGAGGTAATAACTAAATGGAAAGTGTGTTTGGAATTGTAAGAAGCAAGGCAAGCCATACATTTTTGGAACTAACAGATGGAACACAGAATATGGAGAGAGAATGTCAGTTGGCCTGATGTGAAGACTTCTGGGAGAAGAACAAACCGATCACTCAAGCTTTGGGGTTGACAGCCCAGGACAGAAGATAGATTTGCAGGTCTGTGGGACCTACAAAGTGAAATCTGGAGGGTTTTCTGAGACCTTCAGTGAAGATAAATCATTCCACTTGATCTCTATCAGTTCCTGATCACATTGGAGAATATATAACAACAGTTTCTTCTGTTTGTCCAGGGGGTCTAGACTTCTGTGGGGAGCCAACCCCAGGGACCCACAAAACTTGTCTTGAACATTGCCTTTCTATATTCCCCCTTAATTAGCAATAATTCTAATTATAGGAGTATCATTTGGGATTGGATCAGAGAAGCTTGGATTTGAGGAACAAAGAATATCTGTGGGTACCTTGCCTAGTCAAGGACTGAAAGGGGTTTTAGGAAATCACCTGTACCCCCTTTCCCTGACACCCTCATCTTTGTTCCTGAAATAAAACTCTTATCAGTTTCTTTTAGTCAGATCCATGTAAATATATTGGTGGGAGTCAGAACAGTGGGTTGAGGAAGGAAGGAGAACAGACTTCCATTTTGAATCTGATTCCTGTTGGGGATATCAGGGGAGGCTTCAGTGTATACAGCTTGGCATGAACATTGTATTGGGGTTACACTTATTTCCCCTTATAGAGAACACATTCCTCTAACTACCCTGCCACAGCACGATCATCTAAGGGAGCCCCATTTTTCAAGAAACCCCATTTTGTCTCCCTAGAAAGGAAGGGTGGCTGTGAGGGAGAAGTGACCCTTATACATCAACCAGGGGGTTACCAACTATATCCCCATCCTCCTAAACTCGCCACTTCTTATAGAATTTTTTATTTAAATATTATCAGGGTTTAGATAGAATTGATAATAATGAAATATACAATGAATGGAATATATAATATACACACATCTGTAAATATATTTGTATATATGTAAATACTTGTAACATAGTGTAAGGTTGAAACTTGGATACATGGCAGTTAGTGAACCACAACCCCTCTGGGCCCCTTCCTGGAACGAGCTGCACAACAGCACCCCAGCTCATGTGAACTTGCATTGCCTCCGTGTCTCCATTCTCGGGGTCTGCGATTTCGGACCCTAACAATAGTTAAAAGGAACATAGGGTTAATGTATATATGTAGATATATACACACATATATATATAGGATTTGTATGATATGTAAAAAGGATGTACAATAGGTAGCTTAGTTCTCAGTTCAATGTAAACATTAGTTAAATGTATTAGAAATAGCATATAGAATAGACATTATTTTGAATGGTTTAGATAAGATTTTTAAACTGCATTTTGCAGAATTTTATTACTCAGATTAAGCTAAAATTGTGTTTATTGTAAAAATTTTTGTAGTATTTTTTCTACAAATTTTGAATGATTTTGTTTTTTGGATAGATTTTTTTGTATTAGTTTAGTATTATAAGGTTTTGATATAAAATTGGTTTATAAGAGTTTATGGTAATGTTTAAGTTGTGAATTTGATTGCATTTTGTAGTGATAGGGTATGTTCATGGTTTTTTAATTGTTTTGAATTTACTAATGTAGTGTTGTGGTTAAGCAGTGTAACAATTATGTAAATCGTTACCTTTACTCTTTCTTTCCTTGGTTGAAATCCCAAGATTAGGCAAAGTTAAAAATAGGTTTCGCATAGAAAGAGTAGGGGGTATTTATTTATTTTGGGATTAGATGGTAGCATAAGAGATTAGTAAAAATTCTGGTAAGTATTAAGGTCCACAGAATGGAAACCCCATTTGTATAAAGGGAGGAGTGTGAGAATGGCATATGAGACAAGTTAAAGTGCAAAGAGATGCAGGGTGAAAAGCAAAAGATCTTGGCTGGAATGAAAAGGAGAAGAGTTCCAAAGAGAATGTGTAAACAGGTAAAAGAGAGGGGTTTAAGTTAAAGCAAGGAGTGCTTGGGCAATCAGAACCTTGAGAGGGGCTTCTGGGAGTTAACTGCCAGCCCTGGGGGGAGAAGTGGTAGCAGTTGGAGCTATGAGAGGAGTGTCCAGCTACTGGACTATTTCCTCACTCTGATCCGGCTGGTTGTTCCTTCTGCGTGTTCCAGATTTTGGTTCTAGTTTGTTCCTAGGTTACTTGTGTGTGTTCCTGATCTGTTTAAATCTAACTGTGAGACTCTGAAGAAAGAAACTCATCTTGAACCTCAATTGAATTGTTTTTTACTCAAATACCTTGTAGAATTTAGCCTACAAACCTTGGTGACCATACCATCAAGTTTTCTTCATCATCATCACCAAATTTCCTTCAGCCAAACTGATCTATTCACCATTTCAAAAAACTGTCTTGGAGTGGCTATAGATTAGTGAAGCTAGTATAGGGATTTGGGGTTAAAAGCATGACTATGGTCAGGTCAGGGTGATAGATAGCTTAGAAGACAAAGAAGACAGGCTTTTGCAAGCCTCCATAGACTCTAGAGTATAGCTCTTTTAGCTTAGGAACTTTCCTGGGCTCTCCTTCCTTACCCAGTCCTTTTTATTTTACAAGATTAAGCACTTTGTTGTCAACTATACATCAGTCAGATTGCATTTGTGAGAGTTTCAGGACTGAGGGTAGCCATATTCCCCTCTGAGTCTTGGACATACAGAGATAACAAACTTCTGATACTACTAACCTTCTGAGTTGCCAAACTCACATCTTTCATAAGATCTGTATTTGATCTGTTATAAGATCTGTATTTGATATAATACGCATGTAGGTAAATGGATATTTATGAACTGGTTAATATAGTAATAAAGAAAGTATACATATTAGATTCATAAGGTCCGTGAAATAGGAAGAGGAAGGCAAGTTGAAAAAAATACAGGGTGCAAAAAAAATGAATCTTGGATGGAACTCCAATAAAAGTGTTCCAAAATAATGTGAGAAAAGAATAAAGAGAGGACTTGAAGCCTGAAGCAGGAAGTTGGTTGCTGTTTCCTTCAGAACTTTGAGGGTTAACTGGCTGGGAAGTTAACTGACCTGCCCCAAGAGGAATAGAAGAGCCATCAGACCAGCTTTCCAGCTTTCCAGCTTTCTAGCTTTCCAGCTTCTGGACTTCTCTCTCCCTTTGTTCCTGCCTTCTGTTCCTTATCTTATTTATAAGCTACCTTTGAGTTCCTGAGAAGAAAGGCAACCTGAACATAGACTTTTATCTGTCTATATTCCAAGAAACCTGCAGAAAGTTGCCTGTAAGCCTTGATAACTCTGTCATCTGGTCACCACCTTTATCCAGTGGAACTGAACTATTCAACCTTTTCCCAGTACAGTTTTGGAGTAGCCTTAGTCAGGGAAGCTAAATATTAGGGATTTGGGGGTACTGTTTAGAGATGTTAGGGTGACAGATTGCAGCAAGTCAAAGAAGGGAGGTCCATGTGGACCTCGTAGATTGGTGGGAGGAGAATTAGAGCTTTTAGTGCTAGGGAATGACCCTGGCCTTCTTTCTTATTCCCTTTCTCTGTCTTATTTAATATATTAAACCTTTTGACAACTTAATAGAGAAGTCAATTGTGTTCTTAAGATATCCAGGTCTGAAGCCAGCCATTTTGCCTATCAGTCTGGGACAGACAGAGACACTGGACTTTAAAACTTACCAACCTTTTAAGTGATCAAACCCACTTCTTTCAGGTCTTACCTAGATAAAAGGTCTGATTGAGATATTCTATTTAGGTAACATCAGGAAACATTTATGCATCAATACAGAAATTAGAGTAGGATTATGCAATACATACCCTACATATTACTCATATGCTTGTACATAGCTCTGTACATACTTGTAAAATAATTGTAATATAAGTAATGTACATATGTGTATATATGAGTTTGTTTAGCTTGTACAAGTATGTAACATGTAAGTTCAATGTCTAAAGTTACTGAAATGCAGTTTTGTAAGTCTCTACATATGTGTAGATATAAGTAAATATGTATAGATCAGTGATGGGCAAACTACAGCCTGCGGGCCAGATGTGGCCCCCTGAAATGTTCTATCCAGTCACAAAACATTATTCCTAATCTGATGAACACAATGTGTAGGATACAATACAATGAAACTTTGAAAGAGTTGCCTTAGAAACAGACTGACAGATGAGCATTTCCTTTCCTTTGGTCCCCTCTTTAAAAAGTTTGCCCATCACTGGTGTAGATATATGTATAGATTATGTAAAATGAGGATATGCATAGTTAAAATGATATGAAAACATTAGATTCATAAGATAGAATGCTTAGTTAACAGTTCAATGTAGAGAGTTTGGTTGAATGTATTAGCAATAGTATTTAGCATAGATAGAATTTATTTTAAATTTTAAATTGTTTAGCTTAAATTTTTTAAAATGCATTTTGCATAAGTTCATTTTTCAGTCAGATTGTATTTTTAATAAAAGCTTATGCTACATTGTGTTTTATTGTAATTTTTCTATTTTTCTAGTTTTATATATTTTTTAGTTAAGATTATTTTGTATTATATAAGAAGGAAAGAAGCAAGTAGGAGTGTTTGCAAAGGTCTGGTGCAAAGACTTTGCAAAGCAAGGGCCTAGCACATGCACAGAACACTACGGACCCTATTCTGGAATGGGAGGACTGCTTAAAAGGCAACACACAGAGACCATTGGGGTTGTTCTGGAGGAGAGCAGAGGGTTAGTTCCTATGGCCATTTTGTATCTGGCTTTGGGAGGTAACTAATTTTTCCTGACTAAATCTTGGAAGTTCCTGTTATCAAGATACTTCTGTGATTCTGAGAGCCGTAGCATATTTTACCATCCTGAAATTATCTCTGTGCGAGTGTGAGCTGTGAAGACACAGTGACTCTCCATAAAGAAGAGCCCAACCACCTCGGTTCAGGCCTCTGTATGCTGTTTCTATTTATTAGTGGCTAGGCAGGATTTAGGTAGCTAGATTTTCTTTAGGTAGAGAGATAGACTAGAGAGTGTAGCCTCAACTTCCATGAAGAAAGTACATGAGGACAAAATGGGATTTTGGTAGAGAAACTAAATTATTAGATTTAGGGACTCCTTCACCCTGGTCCACTATCCCATCCTATGAGTTTGCGTAGTAAAATAAATCTAAGACTGTTTAAAACAACTTGGTATCAGTCAGATTATGTTATACCATCACCGACAGGTTAGGCTTACCTGTTGGGCCTAGTTCCTGTCTCTAATCAACTCAGTCATCACTGGGCATATAGAAAGTTACTTCAGCTCCCTTCCCTAATTAGTTCAACTATCAACTATTTCAGTTTGCAACCCAGAAATGGAAAGAATCTGAGATTTTCTGATAAAAACAACCTTTTTCTGGGTCTGGTAGCAGTTGGGCCTATAAAGCCTGAAAAGACAGTAGGTGGTGGCCATTTTGAAAAAAAATTTTTCCAACAGTAAAATCTGCCTAGTGACAGGACCTGTCAATCATCCAGCCAGGTATCTGCAAGGCTGGGAAAATTTAAAGGGCCAGTATACACACAAAATTTTTTTGTGCTAATTTGAAAAATACAATAAGGGAAAAGAATAACAACCATGGAACTGATGTCATTGTTATATCAGTGCTTTGTAATATGCTACAACATGTCAGCAATGTATTGAAACTGCTTGTATTAACATTGAAGATATAATATTGTGGAGCAAGGTGTCTATGTAAACAAAAGTAAGGACCAAGGGGTTAGAACAGACACCAACAATTCCAAACAAATGAGCAGACCTCCTGGGGACATAAACAAAGGGGAAGACAAAGCAGAGGGATATGTCACTGATCTAAAATGAAATCAACAATGAACCCCTGTGTCAAGGAGTTCAAGCCTTCACAATCTCTATGGTCATTCCACAAGGAAGCAGCATCCCAAGTTCCCTAAGTCCCCAAACTCAGCCAATCCCAATAAAGACAACATATGGGTTGCAAGGTGAAGCTCAGAGGGAAAAATTCAGTAGCTGATATTGAAACACATAGCAAGTGACTGGGATCTAGGGAAAATTAAATTCAAAACACCAATGGTGGAAGTATTTCAAAAAAAGAACCTCATGTAATGAATAAAGTAGGAGAAGAGAATTATGCAGCTCTACTTGACACCAGAGGCACGAGATCAGTTTTAAAGTCATCTCCTGAGAATAGTAAAATAGTACAATCAGTACAAGTAATGGGAGCTACAAGACAAACTCAGAGTACCAAAACTTCAATCCAAGATGGTAACTCTGGGTCCTCTGACCCTAGAACACACTTTTTTACTGATTCCAGAATGTCCAACAAATCTCTTAGGGAGGGACCTACTGTGTAAAATTGGTACAATAGTTAAGTGTGATCCTTCAGGCAAAGTTTTTCTCATATTCCCAAGGATGCACTAAAATCCTATCAATTATTATTTTTAGATCAAATGGAAGGTGAACAGCAGCAAAAAATGAATTCAATTTTTGAAATACCCAGTGAGATTCCAGGAGTATGGGATAAGTATTCCAAAGACATTGGACTTGTAAGGACAGGTTTGAAAAGCAGAGTTTGGAATGTTTAGAAAACAAGTGAGTGACAGGCAGTGATTAAAACAGAAGCAAAGGTTTGTGGAAAGGAAAAGAACCTTGGTGGGGGTATTTAATCTCTGATCTTGGAAGAGAGAGGAAGGAATCTTGCCTACTTCAGGATCAAGTAGAGGCCATCCAAAGGTTTTCCTTGGACATCTGGATACCCCCAAAGACCTACGTTGTTCATGAATTCCTCTGATACCATGGAGAAAGATATATCTAGGATATACATACCAGTGGCCAAAGGGTCAGTGAATCTGGCAGGACACTGGGCCAACCATGAAGACTCTCTATCTGACCTACTTTACTACAGAGACCCCTAATAATATCAATCTGTTATTATCTTAGGATTAAGATATAAGGGAGGGAATGAGAATTCCTGATCTGGCTGTTTGGCTTGACCAGTGAAGAAGGACCTTGTCACTTGGGCTAAATTAGGGACCCCTCTCTCCACTACACTTCTCCCACCTTATTCATAAAAATAATAAACAACCTTTATAAGCAGGCAGATTGAGATATTCCTGGGAATATAGGGAATCTAAGGGAAGAAGAGGGCAAGGGAAAGGCTTGATCAGTCCAAGGCCCCTTGCTGTGCAACCTTAACCTGACAGGGGTTGTGATCTGGAGGGGGTTCCTTGGGCCAACCATTTGGCCAAGCTCCAAGGACCTACCTACACTACCCCGAAGAGGAAACCCTTACCAGGTTACTAACACCTGCCCATCTTTGTCAGTTCTGTCACAGAAAACACCCCTTCATTCCCTCCAGTAAGTGTGAAGAGAGTTGCTCAGACAGGCTTCATCTCACAAGCCTGTCTAAACTGTTGTGAGGAAGATTAGGTAGTAATTAAGTATTAAGGTGGGACAGGAAGGGCTGGAGCTGGAGCATTCCAAGATGGAATGAAGGAGCAGGAAGGAGTGGCTTGTGCTCTGAGAGAGACTCCATTAGGGGTTGGCACAAACTGTGGTTAGCCCTGGGAGATCTCAGAGTAAAGGACACCCTGGGATCCTGTGTGGTGGTGGCATCTAGCAAGGGTACAAGAATAACAGAGCAGTACCAAGGAAAGAGGAGAAGTTTGGGATCTGGTGGACAGCATCTCAAGCACACCTTCTCTACTTGGATACCTTGGCTTTTGACATCCACAGATCATATGTGGATAACCGTGAGAAACCCCAAAGCCACTCTCAGCCCATAACTGTGCTGGTCAAACCCTGGCTGGAACCAGGTCTGATGCAGCCTCCCAGAGACTCCATTACTGCTCCTTTGGCCCTGTCTGCTTAGATCACTAAGATTAGAGTAGAGAAGTCCTCCCCTTTCCCTGTGGTTTTGTCATTGGGTTTTAAGCATAGAAATCCCTTTCCCACCTTTTAGTTGAACATAATTAAACCTGTTAAAACCATTTACCTTGCCTGCTTGTTTCTAGACTCTGGCCTAGGAAAAGCTGGGTGACAGTTAAGACCAACTGCCATTCCTGTGTTAATCCAGTGAACTCTGGTCTTCCCATCCTGGTCCAGTCTCTCCTCCAACACAGCGTGTGTACCCACAAATATTTAGATTTATTGTAACATCCCTGGTGCCTCCATTATCTATTTTCACAAAATCTAATAACATCTTGAGCTCTCAAACAATCATCCTTACAAAGTATTAACATCTGCATCCCCAGTGAAAGTTAAAACTAAGCAAAGAACACCACCACAAATACCATGGTACCAACTGAGCAAAGAAGCCAAAGAGGGAACAACTCCAATAATCAAAAGTTTGCTGGAGCAAAACATACTGGCTCCAACAATATCTGAATACAACACATCCATAATGCCAAGCAAAAAAGCAAAAACGGTCAAGGAAAAACACAATGGAGATTTGTGCAAGACCTATGAGCTGTAAATGATCTTGAGATAAAGTCACACCCTGTAATTCCAAGCCCTGGAAGTATTTTAGCTGAAATTCCAAGCAAATCAAAATATTATACAGTCATTGATCTCTGCTTTGCCTATTTCTCAATACCCATAGATAAAGAAAGCCAAAATATCTTTGCATTTACTTGGGAAGGCACTCAACTACCTGGTCCCAATTGCCCCAAGGATGGCGTGAAAGTGGCAGTATATTTTGTCAAGTTTTAGAGAAAGACCTACAATCCACTGTATTTAAAATCCAACAATTTAAAGTCACAAGTCCAACAACTAGAATTTGTCTCAGAGACAGTACCGAGCTTTTATGTGAACTTTACAAAAGAGACCATAAAGTATCCAAATCAAAATTGCAATAAGTAATGCCAAAAGATGAATATCTAGGCTTCATTTTGGAGAAGGAGACAAGGCAGATATCCAAGAAAAGGATAGCTGATATCCAAAGGTTCAGTGTGTCAAGAAAAAAATGGCAACTAAGAGCAATTCTAGGGTTAACAGAGTTCTGTAGGCAATGGATCCCAGGTTATAGTCAGATAACCAAATGTCTGACAGATCTTACGAGAAATAACGTCACAGAACCACTGAGACTAAATGCCAAGCACCTCCAAGCCCTAGCAATGCTTAAACAATCAATAATAACAGTCCAAGCCTTAGGAATACCAGACTATGACAAAGACTTCCATCTGTTTGTCCATGAAGCACAAGGGGTAGCATCAGGGGTCTTAGTGAAAAGCTTAGGACCAAATTTTAACTTGGAAACTCTTGAATTTGGCAATTATATTCCTGGGGGTTGAGTTTTGAGGGTTTAGTATAGAGGGTGATCTATGGATCCTTTCAATGTCTATTTTGCCCTCTAGTTAAATAACATCAGAGCAGTTTTCTTGGATTATTTATTGTAGTATGGTGTCCAAATTTCTATTAATTTCTGATTTTTCAGGAAGACCAATGATTTTCAAATTGTCTCTTCTAAAGACCTGTTTTCTTGATCTGTCATTTTCTCAGTAAGATATTTCATGTTTCCTTCTATTTTGTCATTCTTTTGACTTTGCTTTATTAGTTGTTGCTGTCTTGCAAGATCATTGGCTTCTTCTTGCCCAATTCTGGTCTTTAGAGACTGGTTTTCCTTTTTGATTTGGTCTATCCTGTTTTTCATGGTTTCCTGCTGTTTAATTTGGATCTCTAATTTGCTTATCATTTCGTTTGATTTTGGGACAACTTTCGTCAATTGGGAGTTTCTGTTTTTTAGCCTGTTAATTTCCATTTGAGCTATTTTCCACTTTTCTTGCCAAATCTCTTCCATCTCTCTCATGATCTCAGATTTGAAGTCTTCAAGAGCTTGTGACCAATTTTCATTTTGGGGGGAAGGTTCAGATATGTTTCCTTGTTTGTCCTCTTCTGCTGTCTGTTCTGTTGTCTGGATTTTTTCTGTGTAAAAGTTATCAAGTGTTAATGCTTTCCTCTTGTTTTTTTCTCTTGGTTATTCTTGGACATTGCTTGCCATTATTATGTTGGTTTTTCCTTCTCAGTCAGAAGTCTGGGTGAGGTGGGCAAGCTGTCTGTGTATAGAGCTGTGGAGCAGTTTTTGCCTGAGTCACAGAGCAGTGCCGCCCCACAGTTTTATCCTTGCACTTAAGGTCTGCATTTTTTAGGCTCCTGGGATCTCAAGTCTAACTGTTCTCAGGGTCAAGCCTCCTGGTGGTCCCCTTGCTTGCTCCTCTGCCCAAGGTTCCTTTACAAATATAAGTGTGCTGCTTCCACAGTCTATCACCCCTACACTCTAGGTCCACACCCAAGGACCTCGCTCAAGGTCTGCTCTCAAAAGTCCGCACTCTTTAGCCTCTTGGGGTCTTAACTCTTACTTCTATGAGGAGCAAGCCCCTGGTGATCCCAGTTAGTTGTCAAGAACTTAGTGACTTAGTGAATGCCCCACACTTGCTCTAACTCTTGTGCACTGGCTCTGGGACTGTAAGTGGGGTGAGGGGGGGAAAGATTGATCAGCTCGCATTTTAGTGAGAGCTATTTCACCTCCTTATAGTGTGGAAATGCCTAAATCCCATGTACCTTCAATGCTGCACCCTATTGTGGGGTCCCTTTGTTCATCTGGATTTGATTTTTGTGTCCTTTTGAGGTATCATGTATCGCTCAGTAAGAAGAGTTAAGAGCCCTGTGTCTACTCTGCAGCCATCTTAACCTGGAAGTCTAACATTCTCAGGACCAAATGACAATGTGGCAAAAGGCATGATCCCTTTTCTCAGAACAGTCACAGCCACAGCACTTATGATCCAAAAGCCAATGGATCTCATGCTAGGATCCAAATGTAGTGTCTATTCTGCCTGCCAGCTAGAAGCAATCTTAAAGAGATGCAATAGGCAGGCTTTCACTCAGCAAAGGCTCTCCAAATATGAAATCATTTTGCTGAGTAATGAGAACACCACCTTAAAAAGATGCAATATATTAACTCCTGCAACTATTCACCCAGATTTACCTCTCCAGGGAGACCCAATTCATAACTGTGAGGAAACAATCTCAGTAGAAAAAAAAACAGAATGGATTTGAAAGATAACCCATTAATGAATCCAGACAAAGATTTTTACTAATGGATCTAGTTTTATGATTGGGAACAAGAGAGTTACAGGCAGAGTGGTGGTGACAAAGAGATACATTGTGGTTTAGATCATTGCCCAGTAATACATGTACTCAAGAGGCAGAATTGATTGCTTTGTTTCATGCATGTAAATTAGGGAAAGGCAAAAGGATAAATCTATACAATGATTCCAGATATGCTTTCTCAATCATTCATGCAATGGCAGAAATATGGTGGAATAAAATAATTTTAACCAGCGTAGGCAAAGAAATAGCCTATACCAAAATCATAGCTGAACTTCTGGAGGTCATACGATTGCCTAAAGCAGTGATGAGCAAACCAAGCCCTGCAGGGCCAGATGCAGCCCCCTGAAATGTTCTATTCATCAGCATGATATTATTCCTAATCTGCTGAATACAATGAGTAGGATACAATACTTTGAAACTTCGAAAGAGTTGCCTTATAAACAGACTGACAGATGAGCATTTCCTTTCCTTTGGCCCTCTCTTTAAAAAGTTTGCCCATTACTGGCCTAAAAAGGTTGCAGTGATCCACTGTCTTGCTCATAGCTTTGGAAAAGACCTAGTGTCTCAAGGAAACCATAGGGCTGTATAAGTGGAAATTTTATATACTTTAGAATTCTTACCTCACCCCAAATTTCTCTTTTCATTTCTGTTTAAGTGTCTTTTATGAAATTGTATATAAGTTTTGGGTAACATCCTCTCACTCTCTCTTCCATGTGAGTGGTGAACACTCCCTGTGTTCTCTAGCTCTCTAGTTAAATATTAATAATATTTGTAAATATTATACTTTGGAGATAGTGAATATTAAAATCTACAATTTGGCACCTACAAAGGGACTCCAGAAACTAACCTATAGGTAAGAAGGAAAACCCATGCCTTCCTGGAGTCTCCCAGGCTTCCTGCCCATGCAAGAGGCAGAAGCACCACTGGCTTCCACTCCATCTACTGCCTTTTGATCCCTTGTCCCCCTCATCCTTCCCATTCTTCCTTCTTCTCAATCCACCTTTTCCTCCACCTCCTCCTTCCCTCCAGACCCCCTGTGGAGCTAAGCTTCCTGGGTCCCCCATTGAGCTCTCTTCAGCACTCCTTTCCCATCAAATCCTCTGACTGACCCTCTGTCTCCTTGCTTTCTTACTATCCTCCTTCCCTTCCTCCTCCTTCCTTTGCCAGATCCAGACCTCCTGCTTCTTGCTACTGTTGCTCTTTTCCTCTTTCTCCCTTTCTGCCTGGCCCCTGGCTGAGCCCCTCCACTCTAAGGTTCCCTTCTCCCCCTAAACTTCATCCCTCCTTCCCTGGCAATCCCCAGACTCCCTGCTTTCTCCCTGCTTCTGCCCCCACCACTGCCTGGAAAATCTGAGAGCAGTTTAGAAGTGCTTTCTTTGATCCTGCTAAAAAGGTAAGATCCCCATACCCCTCCCTGCCCCAACTTAGTTTTAAAAAGCAAGGTAGCCACTTCAACTCCCAGTTTCCAGCAGTGGCAGCTTTTAGACCCTTTTAGAACCCTGAGCAGCAAACCCACCCTGTTTTGTAGTGTTATATTGAATCTCTGGGAGCTTGAAGTTCACCTTTGATTGACAGATAAGTCAGTTGGATAGAATGTTCCCAGGGAGGCATGCAAAAGGCAGGAGGGGGCAGTTGAGAACCCTGAGCAGAAGTTCTGGGTCTCTGGACCTGTTCTGAGGCTAAAAACTGGTGGATCCTGGTCTTGGAGTGAGAGCATCTCTCTGCAAGCTCTTCCTGTACTTGATATACCGTTATCAACCTATTGACCACCACCTCGGTGTCTACTGCCCCTAGATATTAGGAGTTTCATCATCTAGTTATCAAGGTTTCCCAGGGCCCGAGAGGGATCCGGGAAGTGGGCAGGAGATGAAGAAGAGGGTGGAAGGGTGGATAAATCTCAACTGTTAGGCTTAAGATCTACAGAAGAAGAAGCTGAAGATTTCCCAGCAGTTTACCTACTCTGGTTTAACCCTAGCCAGGCTGAAGCAGAGGAAAGCTACATTGATTCTTCATTTGCCAACAGTGAAAGTTTCAATAGTAAAATTAAATAGGGTCTCCTATTACCCCAATCCTTTACCCTTATCCTTCTTATTAATATATAAAGCTTAAAGTACCTTCCTAAATCAGTTTCAAACCTTATTTTGGGAAGGGAGACAAAGCAGTCAGAATATTGTCATTATCCTAGCTGAAGAGCCCAAATCAATATATCAATTAACCCCAGGTGGGTCCTGAAGGGATAAACCACTTGAACTGAAGGATCCTGCCTGGGCAACTGTTATAAAGGAGAAGTGTCATCTTATTCCTCTCTGTACATCATTTCTACTACCTCAAATAGATACAAGTGACCTCCCATAATTATAACAGTCATATCCCCCATTTTGGTTTATGGCACACAAAATCATGCCCCTTACTCCACCCACCACCCTAAACATACCTGCTACTCTAACCCTTCCCTTACTCCCACCTCTACCCTAACCACACCCCTTACACCTCCCTATTATAGTTTTGCCTCTTAGCCACCAGAGGAAAATATTGAGTACTCAATCGTTTTTTCCCCTTTTCCTGCTGAGGTGTAGTGGCTGCTTTCTGCCACGAGAGGGCAGCAACACTACAAATAAATAAATAAAATCATTGCAAATAAAAATATTTTTTGCAAATAAAATCCAACAAAATCATGTAACATCATATAAAATAAAATAAGACAAAATACCCCTTATGCTGACCCTATCTGAAATAATTTTTTTAAAAAATCAGAAATATATATATATATAGGACTTCCGGTTAAGATGGCGGCAGAGTAAGGTGCAGCTGCTCGATCTCTCCTGACCGCAGCATACAGGACTCCTCAAGGGGAAATAAAAACAAGTCCAGAAGAATGAAGGAACCCCTCAACAGGGCGCAGCATTGAAGGTATGCAGAATCGGGGCATTTCCACGCTATAAAGGGGTGAAACAGCTCTCACTAAAACGAGAGAGGAAGAAGCCCCTCCCCCAGCCCCCACACCACACACCTCGCACAACGCCAACTCACAAGTGTGAAAACAGGACTGGGGCAACCAGATAATCACTGGCAGCCCAGGGGCTTGTATCTGTCTGCTGCAAGACGCAGGACCCCAAGGGGCTGGGGGCGTGCAAGGACTTTCCCCGAGCTTCCACGTGGGTGAAGGCACCGCCTCTGATCTGGACAAAGGCCTCTAAAACACAGCCTTTCCCAAGTGCTGAAGGCATCACCTCAGGTGCAAATAAAGATCTCCAGCCCACGGACTTTCATTACCCTCTGCGGGGGTGAAGGCAGTGCCCTAAGAGCATCTGTGCAGGCAAAGGCAGTGCCCTAGGCTTGAATAACGATCTCCAGCCCAGGGTTGGACCTTCAGTGAAGACCCGGTTTGGAGCAGAGCGCGGATGTGGAAGCAGCCCCAAAGACGGCTGAAGGAACCTCAGGCAGAGGAGCAGACTGGGAACTACCAGGAGGCCTGACCCCAAGGACAAGGTCATTACATCCTGATTAAAGGCAGTATAAACAATGAGGAAATAACACTGCTCAATATATATGCACCAAATGGTATAGCATCCAAATTCATAAAGGAGAAACTGGCAGAGCTCAAGAAGGAAATAGATAGTAAAACCATAAGAGTGGGAGATCTAAATATTCCTCTTTCAGATCTAGATAAATCAAACCAAAAAAATAAATAAGAAAGAGGTAAGAGAGATGAATGAAGTCCTAGAAAAATTAGATTTAATTGATATGTGGAGAAAAATAAATAGGGATAAAAAGGAATACACCTTCTTTTCAGCTGCACATGGTACATTTACAAAGATTGACCATGTAATAGGGTATAGAATCATGGCAAACAAATGCAAAAGAGCAGATATAATAAATGTAGCCTTCTCAGATCATAATGCGATAAAAAGAATAATTAGTAAGGGCACCTGGACAGGCAAGTCAAAAACCAATTGGAAATTAAACAATATGATTCTCCAAAACCAAATTGTCAAAGAAGAAATCATAGAAACAATCAACAATTTCATTGAAGAGAATGACAATGATGAAACATCCTACCAAACTCTGTGGGATGCAGCCAAGGCAGTACTCAGTGGGAAATTTATATCCTTGAGTGCATACATTAACAAATTAAGGAGGGCAGAGATTAATGAATTGGGCATGCAACTCAAAAAATTAGAAAGCGAGCAAATTAAAAACCCCCAGATGAAAACTAAATTAGAAATACTAAAAATTAAGGGAGAAATTAATAAAATTGAAAGTGAAAGAACTATTGAATTAATAAATAAGACTAGAAGCTGGTATTTTGAAAAAACGGATAAAACTGACAAAGTACTAGTCGATCTAATAAGAAAAAGGAAAGAAGAAAACCAAATTGATAGTATTAGAGATGAAAAGGGAGACCTCGCCTATAATGAAGGGGAAATTAAGGCAATCATTAAGAACTATTTCGCCCAATTATATGGCAACAAATATAACAATTTAGGAGATATGGATGAATATTTACAAAAATATAAATTGCCTAGATTAACAGCAGAAGAAATAGAATACCTAAATAATCCCATATCAGAAAAAGAAATTGAACAAGCCATCAAAGAACTCCCTAAGAAAAAATCGCCAGGGCCTGATGGATTCACAAGTGAATTCTATCAGACATTCAAAGAGCAACTAATCCCAATACTATACAAATTATTTGATATGATAAGCAAAGAAGGAGTCCTACCAAATTCCTTCTATGACACAAATATGGTACTGATTCCAAAGCCAGGTAGACCAAAAACAGAGAAAGAAAACTATAGACCAATCTCCCTAATGAACATAGATGCAAAAATCTTAAATAGAATACTAGCAAAGAGACTCCAGCAAGTAATTAAGAAGATCATCCACCATGATCAGGTGGGATTTATACCAGGAATGCAAGGATGGTTCAACATTAGGAAAACCATCCACATAATTGACCATATCAACAGTCTAACAAACAAAAATCACATGATTATCTCAATAGATGCTGAAAAAGCCTTTGACAAAATACAGCATCCATTCCTATTGAAAACATTGAAAAGTATAGGAATAGAAGGACCCTTCCTAAAAATAATAAACAATATATACCTAAAACCATCAACAAGCATTATATGCAATGGGGATAAATTAGAAGCCTTCCCAATAAGATCAGGAGTGAAACAAGGATGCCCATTATCACCTCTTTCATTCAACATAGTACTAGAAACACTAGCAATAGCAATTAGAGAAGAAAAGGAAATTGAAGGTATCAAAATAGGCAATGAGGAGACTAAGCTATGACTATTTGCAGATGATATGATGGTATACTTAAAAAATCCTAGAGAATCAACTAAGAGGCTGGTAGAAATAATCAACAACTTTAGCAAAGTGGCAGGATACAAAATAAATGCACATAAATCATCAGCATTTCTATACATTTCCAACAAATTAGAACAGCAAGAGGTAGAAAGAGAAACACCATTTAAAATCACCCTAGACAATATAAAATACTTGGGAATCAATCTAACAAAACAAACAGCACAGCAATTATATGAAAACAACTACAAAACACTTTCCAAACAAATAAAACTGGACCTCAACAATTGGAAAGCCAATAACTGTTCATGGGTAGGACGAGCTAACATAATAAAAATGAACATCCTACCCAAAGTAATTTACCTATTTAGCGCCATACCTATCAAACTACCAAAAACTTCTTTACTGAATTAGGAAAAACTATAACAAATTTCATTTGGAATAACAAAAGATCAAGAATATCAAAGGAAATAATGAAAAAAAATGTGAAGGAAGGGAGCCTAGCAGTACCAGATATCAAACTATACTATAAAGCAGCAGTCATTAAATCAATATGGTACTGGCTAAGAGATAGAAGGGAGGATCAGTGGAATAGACTCGGGGTTAATGATGTCAGTAAGACAGTGTATGATAAACCCAAAGAGCCCAACTTTTGGGACATGAATCCACTATTTGACAAAAACTGCTGGGAAATTTGGAAAACAATATGGGAGAGATTAGGTTTAGATCAACATCTCACACCCTACACCAAGATAAATTCAGAATGGGTGAATGACTTGAATATAAAGAGGGAAACTATAAATAAGTTAAGTGAACACTGAATAGTATACTTGTCAGATCTCTGGGAAAGGAAAGATTTTAAAACCAAGCAAGAGTTAGAGAAAATTACAAAATGTAAAATAAATGATTTTGATTATATCAAACTAAAAAGCTTTTGTACAAACAAAAACAATGTAGCCAAAATCAGAAGGGAAACAACAAATTGGGAAAAAATCTTTATAACAAAAAACTCTGACAGGGGTCTAATCACTCAAATATACAAGGAGTTAAAGCAATTGTATAAAAAATCAAGCCATTCCCCAATTGATAAATGGGCAAGAGACATGAATAGGCAATTTTCAGGTAAAGAAATCAAAAGTATCAATACGCACATGAGAAAGTGTTCTAAATCTCTAATAATTAGAGAAATGCAAATCAAAACAACTCTGAGGTATCACCTCACACCTAGCAGATTGGCTAAAATGAAAGAAGGGGAGAGTAATGAATGTTGGAGGGGATGTGGCAAAATCGGGACATTGATGCATTGCTGGTGGAGTTGTGAAATGATCCGGCCATTCTGGCTGGCAATTTGGAACTATGCCCAAAGGGCAATAAAAGACTGCCTGCCCTTTGATCCAGCCATACCATTGCTGGGTTTGTACCCCAAAGAGATCATAGATAAACAGACTTGTATGAAAATATTTATAGCCGTGCTTTTTGTGGTGGCAAAAAACTGGAAAAGGAGGGTATGTCCTTCAATTGGGGAATGGCTGAACAAATTGTGGTATCTGCGGGTGATGGAATACTATTGTGCTCAAAGGAATAATAAACTGGAGGAATTCCATGCAAATTGGAGAGACCTCCAGGAAGTGATGCAGAGTGAAAGGAGCAGAGCCAGAAGAACTTTGTACACAGAGACTGATATACTATGGTAAAATCAAATGTAATGGGCTCCTGTACCAGCAGCAGTGCAATGACACAAGACAACTCTGAGGGACTTATGGTAAAGATGCTACCCACATTCAGAGGAAGGACTGCAGGAGAGGAAACATATAAGATAAACAATTGCTTGAATGCATGGGCTGAGGCGGACATGAATGGGAAATAGACCCTGAACAAGGACACATGTTACAACCAGTGGAAATGTGCATTGGTCATGGGTGGGGGGAGAGCGGGGGGTGAAGGGGAAAGTAGGGGCATAAAGTATGTAAACAGGTTAAAAACGAATATTAATAAATGTCTAAAAAAAGAAGAAAAGAAACAGGGCCATTAAACTGCACATAAGGAAAAAAAATCAGAAATATAAATATATACATTGAAAATTATTTTCTTTTCTACTTCCCTTTAATCTATGGTTTTAATTACAACACCGAGCAACATGAATGTTCCTCTGCAGGAAACTCTTCTGGCTTTTGCCCAATTAGGAACCTTTAAGATTCTGGATTGCCGCCTCCTTATGCTGCTTAGAATTTTCCTTTTTGAATTCTTTTTTTTTTAAATTTTTTTAAACCCTTAATTTCTGTATATTGGTTCCTTGGTGGAAGAGTTGTAAGAGTGGGCAATGGGAGTCAAGTTACTTGTCCAGGGTCACACAGCTGGGAAGTGTCTGAGGTCGGATTTGAACCTAGGACCTCCCATCTCTAGGCCTGATTCTCAATCCACTGAGCTACCCAGCTGCCCCCCCCCTTTTTTAATTCTTGACTGTTAAGTTACAACAAGCTTCCCAATGGAGAATGCAGGCCAACATACAAATTCAATTGGACAATTTCATGCATTTCTTCCATGGTCTAATGGCAAAGGAAGATTGTCTCCAACACGTCTGATTTTTGCAAACCTGTTTCTGAACCACTAAGAGGAGAAAATCCTATTTCTCCTGAAATCAAGATGGAAGACCCCTCTCCTAAATCTCGGGTGCAGAACCTCCTCTCTCATACTCTGAACAACCTCTCTCCTGCTCTGCAACTCCTGTCTAAACTTACCTCCCCTGATGCTTCTTCTGATGGCCCATTCTCTGTCCCTTCTCCCACCCCACAACCAACCCCAGCCCCAAAAAAATCTTGTCCTCCTACTATTCCTGTTCCTAACCATGCTACCTCAGTATCCCCACAGTCAACTTCTAAGAAACCACAACCATTGATCGATTCCTCTGAAGGCCTTTTCCCCTTAAGGGAAGTGCCTGTAATAGGACGCAACAGAGATGTAGTAAACCCAAGGCAACATACACCTTTCACACATTAAGATATAAAAGAATTGACATCCAGTATTCCCAGTTTTGAAGAAGAACCATATCTGGCAATGAAAAAGATGGCCAACATATTTTCTCAATATAATCCATCTTATAAAGATTTTGAAAATTTACTCAAGGATTTTCTAACAGAATGTGAGAAAAATAAGATCATGTCTCATGTTAATAAAGTCTGAGGGTACAATGCAGCACACTGGCCATCTCAGGATCCTGAATGGGACTATAACAAATCTGAGGATTATTTGCAGTTATATCATTGTAAGGGAAGTTGTTATAAATGCAATGCAAGAATATTCCGAAAATAGAGATGCATGGACCAAATTTGAAAGCCTCAAATGATCTGATGATGAAACACCCTCCCAATTCATGGATAGGTTCATTGAGCTTGGGGACAGATATCTTGATCTTGCTTTTTCTAAAGAAAGAGATAGTAGGCAAATAAGGCAACCATTTTGTCTACAACAGTTGCAAAGTGGTCTGGGATTATTTTAAAAAGCGTTGCCCAAGGTGGCCTCAGATGGATCTGGACGAGTTAAGGAAAACTGCTGTTTGTCTCTAAAGGCCATAAAGAAAAACAGTAAGAGACCAATAATTTAATGGAAACGTTTCAGAAGAAACTAAACTCTTTATGTGATAGAATTGATAAACAAGAAAAAGGCCATGACACTCAACCAATGGCACTTGCCCCTCTCCAAGAATCTAACTATCAGTCCCTTATGTGTCACTTCTGTGCAAAAAAGGGTTCACATAATGATGAATTGTAGGAATTGGAAACAAGCAATTAGAAAAAATAACTTCAGAAATTAGAACTTTCAAAATAATAACAATTATAGAAATAATAATTATAATGATGATTTCAGGAATCACAACTTTAGGACTGATAACAATTCTAGGAATATGGATCAGGCAATTGATAAATCATACCAAATGACTCCACAACCATATATCTTGAGTGGAGCTTGTCCCCAAACCACCAAGTGTGCTACTGTCTCTCAGGGGGGAGCCCAAGAAACTAACAAGAATCAGAAGATACAACCTTTCATTTTCCAGACTGATGTCTTACTACCCTTTCTCCCTATCCACTGCTCCCCCATACTGATGAGCCCTGAGTAACATTAAAGGTTGATAACACCAATTATGATTGTCTTTTGGACACTGGAGCTTCTAGGTCTATATTGAAGAATACAATTGCAATTCCATAGGATCAATAAATATAGTGGGGTAATCAAGGACACCCCAAAAGGTTCAAAAGTTTTCCCTTGGATGGTGTCTTTAGGACCCTTGTCCATGGAGCACTCTTTCCTCTTGACGCCTGCCTCCCCTATAAATTTGCTGGGGAGAGATCTTTTATGCAAGCTTAGAGTCACAATAACTTGCTCTCCATCTCACCATTTGACATCCACCTATTCAGGCATAACCATTTACCCCTGCTTATACATCATTGTTAGGAGGGGAAACAACCACTGTATCAGACAATTACAAACAACATTGTGAGGACTCCATGACTCTGGAGTGGCTATTGAGAGGGACTCATGGATTCATTGTAGTCATGTAAAATGAGGACCCTCTATTGATAATGAATAATTACCCGTACTTATTATATTTTACTATTGTGATAGGATTTCCCTGTTGCTGGATTTGCACTATTTTGTTTCACTGTATTTCGTTGATCCTTATACTTGAACAAATTGCCCTTGTAGAATGATACATAGTCTATCTCACAAAAGAATATCTGTATTAGTGACCTATGTTGACTTGATGTGCCTTTTGTAACATTTTTAGGACGTTTGTAAATTTTTTTTGTATTTTCTTGAATGTATTATTGCTTCATCTACCTCATTTGCACTCATACTATGGACTATGGCAAGTTACAAAGGAAATAAATCTCATTTTTTCAAAATTACCTTCTATACACTTTACCTCTGTGATTGTGAAATATACACATTTTTTATATTTTTGTTTTCTTCCTACATGTGCCATACAGTATGATTTTTTCTTTCATTTTTTACATTTGAAGCACATGTCATCAGTATTGAAAAGATTTTCTGAATGTTTTGATTTTTTCAATAGAATAACATTAAATGTCCATTTGCCTCACATATAAATGCATACCCAAAAAGCTTTGGACTATGGCAACCTGCCACTAGCTATTTAAATATTATGAGAATTTTGCTCAATGAATATGTCTAATCCAAGGAGAAATGAACCACAAAGGAGCACAGAAGTTGACCCGCAAAATACCAAATGAGCACAAAAAGGTAAAAGAAAACAAACCAATTCTATGAGGATTGATGACATTCTGCTCAACAGGACTTGATCATGTGTGAGACTTGAGGTTGTGTCACTTAACATATGTTAAGACACAGGACTTCCTTTTACCACACTCTATATCAAGTATGTAATATCACTTGTTCTGACTCAATTATCTCTGAAAGTGAGGAAAAGAGTCAAACCAGGAAATGCTATTTTCCATTTGTTTCAAGATCTCATCTCCTTTTTCTGTTTTCTTTCATGATGTGTCAACTTACTGTAGTCCAGACTGCAAAATTGGGTTAGTGAGTAATGGTCATTGCAAAGCTTATGGGACATGGATTGCTACAAGAACCTGCTATGATTTGTGAATTTTTTTTACAAGAATTTTTCTTTCTTTTTTTTTTTTTACGGTTTTGATATCCTATATTTCACTCAACAATTATTATTTTTTATTTCTTTGGCTTCTTCAATGTTTTTGATAACTGATTCAAATACCTTATGACTTGACCATGTATCCCTGTGTGATTCCTATATGTATCCCTGTATCTTCCTTAGCGGGGAATGTGTTATTATTCTCCTTGGGGGGGGGGGGGGATTATGTTACTGTTGTGAATTTTTATTTGAATTTGAGCCTAATTTAGAAAAGAAGACTACCTCCTGGAATCTAGAAGACGAACTTTTTGGAGAAGGTGCCCTAAAGATGCCTGCAGAGACCACATGCCACAACAGAAGATCCCCAGTGAACTTTAAGATATGGTGAATTTGAACTTTGGGGGGATTGAATGCATTTATTTTGAATACATACTCTTATGTCAAAGGTGAATTCCCCCTAATTGGCTTTTTTGTCACTGTACTTACTACTAGTTTCTTTTTCTTTTTTCTCTTATCCCCAAATTATTAAAATTTCTCTTTTAAAAACTTTAATATTTGTATATACCTCTAGTTAAAGTTATAAGGTACTTCTGTTTCCATGATCCCTTTGGGGAGACTGGTCTCCCAAAGGATGACAGGGAGGAATGTATAAGTGGAAATTTTATATCCTTTAGACTTCATCTCCCAGAATTCTTAACTCACTCCCAAACTTCCCTTTTCCTTTCCATTTATGTGTGTCTTTTATGTAATTGTATATAAGTTTTGGGTAACACTCTCTTGCTCTCTCTTCCACGTGAGTGGTGAGCACTCCCCGTGTTCTCCAGCTCTCTAGTTAAATATTAATAAATCTCTGCAAAGATTTATTATACTTTGGAGATATTGAATATTAATTTTAAAATCTACAGGGCGGGTGTGACAGCTAAGTTCACAGCTAGGAAAAGTCCAATGAATGTCCTGAATATATCAGTCATCAAAGAGGAAAATTTAACTAGTGCCTACGATGATTTGGAAATTCAGACATGGAAAAAGAACTTTGGAGCCAAAGAAATAGGAGGAATATGGTTTTCTGACTTAGATATACCCATCTTACCTAAAAAGCTATTCTATCGTGTATGCAATGCAATACATGAGAAAGAACACTTTGAGACACAGGCTATGATCAATATAGTGAGGAGATTTGGGCTGGCACCTGGGATTACACCAATTGCAATAAGAATCTGTGGCAGATGTAATATTTGCATGAAGTACAATCAAGGAGTGTTCCAAAAGAAAAGTCTGAGAGGTCGACCATTAGCATTCACTCCATTTGAAAGCATACAGATTGATTACATTAATATGCCAAGAGATAAAGGGTTTAAATATTGCCAAGTAATTGTAGACATATTCATGATGTGGCCAGAGGTATTCCCAGTCAGAAAGAACACTGCAGCATTCATAGTAAATGTGCTATTAAAAGAAAACATAACTAGGTATGAAATTCCATCTAGACTGGATTCTGACCAGGGATTACATTTCTCGGAATTCGTGCTAAAAGAAGTCTATGAAAACTTGGGGATTAAAACCAGTTTTCATACGCCATACCATCCACAAAGTTTGGGACAAGTGGAAAGACCGAACAGAAAAATCAAAACTCTACTTCGCAAGATCTGTTCAGAGACTCACTTGAAATGGACTCATTATTTTGCTTATTAACTCATCCGAGTAGGGATTTACATCTGTCTCCATTCAAAATGTTGTTTGGTCATCCTCCATTCCAAGCAAGAATATGTAAACCTAGTTTTATTTCAATGCTAGCAGGAGATTGTCAATTATCATCTTATATAAAGGCATTGTAAACAAGACTGAAAGAACTCCATGAAATGTGTGTGATTCAGCAAACAACACCTTTATATTTTTCTTTGCATAAAATAACACCAGAGGACAAAGTCTATGTGAGAAATTTTAATAGAAAATCTGCTACTGAAGAGAAATGGGTCGGTCCTTTCAATATGTTATTTAAAACTCCAAGTGCTATAAAAGTCTTAGGAAAAAAATTCATAGGTACACTATTCCAGTATAAAGATAAAAAATACTCACACTAATAGTAAAGAGCAAAGTGCAAACAGACAGGAGAAAGACAGTAATGAACATACAGATCCAACAAAAACAATAGAATCAGATCAAACAGAATTTGAAGTTCCTGAAACAGTTCCAGAAGGACAGCAGGTGTAAATAACAATCAAGTATAGACAACCAGCAGAAAAAGCATTAGGGGACAAATCCAGTGGAAGATAAAAGGAAGGATAAAATCTTACCAGCCCAGGGGGAAAGCAAGAAGAAAAGCTGCAAGAACAGAATGAAAATAGATCTCTTGTGGAGCTGACATGGACATTAAAATCATTGAATATTGTGAATAATTGTACATAGCAAGAGGACAACCAATAACCAGTTCATATGTAAGAATAAAGTGTGTCAAAAGTCACAAACAGAACATGTTCATATGTTATGGCATCCAACATACACACAACAGGGAAGAAAGAAGAGAAACCATCAGGCAACTTGTAAGAAGTGGATTTCTGAAGAGATTTTGTAAATATCACAACTAACACACATAAAATAGAACACATATTTCACAAAATGATGCATATATGTTTTGATGACCCCATGTAGATAAATGGGAATTTTTTACATGAAAATGTAATATTAAGGATGTAAATAGATCCATGAGGTATTAAATAGGAAAATCTATGGATTTTCTGTTTGATTAATATCAGGGCATAGGCAAAATTGAAAATCTGTTGTATATATTGTACATAAGCCTATACATACTATAAATACTTGTAACATGGGTTTCTTGCAACTGTATCTAAATAGCTTGATCATATGTATCATAAAGTGTAGATAGACTATGTATGAAATAGGATAAAGAAGTTCCTATAATATTATTGTAACATTTTAGTTGTAGAATTAATATTTAGTATAGGCAATACATAAGACAGTTAGACTTGTTAAGATTAGAATTTAAACTGCATTTGCTGAAAAGTTTTCTTTTCTTTGATGAAGTTTCTTGGAATGCCTATGGCTAAAATTGTGTTTAATGGAAGATTTCATAGTTGTAATGTTGTTCTAGAATACTGATAGTCATAGATAGATAATTTTTGTATTAGCTTAGTGTTATAAAATAATTAGCAATAATTTTAAGAACTGTGTTTTTGTTTGTTTGTTTGTTTGTTTTTTATCCTGGGACTCCATTCTAGGAGCATAGGGCCACAACCAGTAGGCAATGGGTCACACAGTCGCTCAGGGTCACCCAGCTGGGAAGTGTCTGAGCCCGGATTTGAACCTAGGACCTTTTGTCTCTAGGCTTGGCTCTCAATCGACTGAGCTAGCCCAGCTGCCCCTACTTTAGGTTGCAGTTTCTTTAGCAGATGTAGTTTTTACAGGGTGGGGTTGCTAGCCCCACGCCCAACCCTCCTCCTTTTTTCATCCGGGCTAGGGACCGTCCTTAGCCCAGGAGTGGTAAGGGTGGGCGATAGGGGTCGAGTGACTTGCCCAAGGTCACACAGCTAGAAGTGTCCGAGGCCGGACTTGAATCTAGGACCTCCAGTCTCTAGGCCTGGCTCTCAATCCACTGAGCCACCCAGCTGCCCCTAACCCTAACTGTGGGTTAGAAAGTTGCAATTTGTGTTACTGAAACTCTGTAATGATTATGTACACCCTACCCTCAATTTATGTCTTTCCTGGGAAACTCCTAGACTAAGAATAGTTAAATAGGAATAGAATAGCTTAGGATAGAGGGTTTTTTTTATTTGGGGGGATTAAAATAAGAACAGGTTAAGATTAAAGGAAGTATCAAGAATTCATGAAATCAAACCTGGCATGTTTTTAATTCATGAAAGGGGACATCTGTAGAAATGGTATTTTGGAAGGAGTGTGCTCACAAGGAAATGCTATGGAATGCAGTAAAGTGGGGACTGACAGGGAGATTCTTAGAATCTTGGAGGAGGGGTAGAATGAAGAGATTTTCTAACTACCATTTTCTGGGAGTTGGGAGGAACTCTGAGAGAGAAAAGAGCTCTGAGTATCTCACTCCAGCCTTTAGGAAGTGAATACACTCCTGAGAAAGACTCTCTTACCAACTGAAAATTTACAATATCTTGAAGCTCCTGTCAAAGAAGGAACAAGATCAACTAGGGAGCAGATTTGAACTCCTGAGTCTATCCTCAGGGATTTTCCCTGAGGGAGACAGTTGCTCCTAGTTCCTGGTTCATCATCTTGCTATTCCAGTTACCCTAGAGACTTATTCCCTTTGACGATTAGTCTAGGAAAGAGAGAGAAAAACTATAGATAGAGAGGATCAAATTTTAGCCTTGGCTTCAGCCAAGGGCTGTCAAGACTGGACACCATTGCCTGCTGCCTTTAGTTAGGGACTCCTTCAACCTATGTCCTGCCCTACCCTTGTTCTCTTTTTACAAATAAATCTTTATACCTGAAAAGCAGTCAGATTAATCAAACAGGGTCATAAAGGGATATGAAGACTGAAATTACACAGGGAAGCCATGAAGGCAAGAGGACAGTCAGAGGTCTAGGGCCATTTAGAACCCTGGAAGTAGGGGGCTGTTGGGAAGGCTAAAGGACTTTTAGGGGAAGTCTTGTCTCAGGCTCTGGACAGAGTGGGAACTCCCTGGGAAACTCCTAAAAAAAAGATATCCCCTAAGCCATTCAGAGAAGTCATTCATCCTGATCAGTCTGCTACCCTGAACTGAGAGAACCTGTGTAAATTGGATCATCAGCTAGTTATCTCAAAAAGGAATCACCCTGAGAGTAACTGGATCAAACCAAAGAATCATCTCTGTTGTACCAGCAAACCTAGAGACTATAAACTTAGATAGCCTAGGGTAGCCATTACAATCAAAATAGACAGAGAGTCAAGCCAGCCCAGCTTTAAAGGAGGCTGAGAGAATTTGAACAACTGATCAACACCTTCCAATTAGGGACCTCCTATTTCCCTCTTTCCAAAACTTAGCTCTTGTTACCCCCTTTAATAAATATTCATCAACCTTAGCAAAGCTGTCAGATTGATCTATAAGGAAGAAAAAAGGGAGATTGGAGGGTTAAGGGTTATTCTGAGAGATAGCTCTCTAAGGCCCAGATAGAGTCAAGTCCTGAGCTGGCTGTCATTGCTGTCTCTCTGGCAGGGGTTTGTAACAGAAGGGACATCAAGCATGAGTACGTTAAGCAAAGTCCTAGTCAAATGCTAATTCATTATCCCTGTGGTGTTCCCTGTAATGGGGAAATTGTAGGATTGGTATAAAAGTTAAGATAAGGCAGAATAGATGACAGCTTGAAGAAATCTTGGACTTCATGGACGTTCTATAATGGAATGAAGCCAGGATTTTGAAAGAGAGAGTGGTTTTGACCAAGCTGAAGGAAGGAGGCTTTGGCTGTGTGGTCCAGCTTTTCCAAATATCCAAGAAGCTGACAGAGTGGGATTTTCACTGAGAAGAAGATACTTCAAGCAATTATTGTGGCCTAGGTAGAGAAAGGTCTTGGTTATCTGTTGGTGAACAGAAGATTTATCTACCTTACTCCCTAGAGCTCTTTGTGGATTAATTGGCTGTGAATATAATGATCCTGGTTCCTGTGACATCTTGGAGCACCATGGACAAGTTAGACAAGTGTAGTGAGAATCCCACCTCTCCAGCCCTCTCTTATTCTAGTTAGAGCTGATCTTATTCTAGTTAGAGCTGATCTTAGTTTAGTTTAATCATTTGGGTTATTTCTAGTGTAGTAAACCCTTCTCTCTCACTTCCCTTATTTATCATCAATAAAATAGTTTTATTTTTACTTCCTGACTCCTCTAAGCCATAAAGGTCTCACAATTTGAAGTTTCCCTGGTTGAAAGATTGTCAGTTTAACTGACCAACTGCCATTCCCCAAACCTCAGATCCCTATTTGGTTTTCCTGTGTTTACCTGTCAGTCTTTCCCTTTGTGAGGTGTGGGAGTGTCCCTCGTTTGTCTGGCACACAGTTATTCCCCTATCCCCATATTTCTTTTTCATCCCTATCTGGTATAAACTTCTGTATCTTCTTGCCTCCAAGCTATTCTATCAGGGACTGAGGGAGCCATTTACTCTCTGTCTAGAAGGAAGGGATATCCTGACAAGTCATCTCACAGAAACAACCTGACCAGTCATTTATTCCAACATCCTAAGGATTTCTCTACCTTTTAACAGATACCAGTTTGGCATTATCTTAGAGAGAGCGGGTCTACTTCAATTGGGTTGAGCCAAATCCCAATCAACCACCATTCACTCTCTCTCAAGCATTCTATTCCAAGGGAGAAACATCTCAGAAGACTAGGTAAAGCAAAATTCCTAATCAACCACCATTCCCCTGTTTGTCTCTCTTTGGCATAGTTTTTTGTGTTATCCCTCTCATACAGGTTGTGCTGACCCAGCTCAATGAGCCAGATAGGCACTTACTTCCTTGAGTATTAGAGGAACTGCCCGGCCAGACCAATTTACTCAAAATCCTTGGACACCCATTACATGCCTTTAGGGGTTTCTCAGTTTCCTTTTAAAACCAGAAGCCAAAATAGCTGGCTGTAATTCATTGCAGAAGCCATGCTTTTGGTAGAGACTCAGTGTCTAAAGGAAATCATAGAACTGATATAACTGTAAAGTATACAGCCCAGAATGCTCCAGTTTATGCTATGAATATTTCCACTATTGAGTCTGCTGATTTACAAGCTTATGTAGACTCTGAGGTTGAAACATGGAAGGAGAAGTTTGGAGCTGGGAGAGAACATGGTATGGGTTGCAGACACTGGGGAAAAGCTCTTAGAAAAATTTTTATATCTATTTGTGTCAAGCCATTCATAAGAAAGGTCATTTTGGTACACAAGCTGTTGTGGATTCTGTTAGGAGATCGTGGGTAGCACTGACAATTAGTACCATTGCAAATAGGATCTCTAGCAGCTGTTTTGTTTGCCTAAAGTTCAATCAAGGTGCATTCAGAAAGAAAGATTTAGGTGGCAGACCTTTGGCATACTGCCCATTTGAGAGTTTGCAAACAGATTATATAAGCATGCCAAACGCTATAGGTTTTGCCTTGTAATTGTTGATCATTTAATAAAATGGTCTGAACCTACTACATCTACTACAAATACAGCTGGCTTTGTGGTGAAAGTGTTGCTTAGGGAAATTGTTCTAGATTTGGTGTTCCAATTACCATAGACTCAGATAGAGGATCTCATTTTACTCGAAATTTTGAAGAGAGTTTATGAGAATCTGGAAATAACACCTAAGTTTCATGTTCCTTATCATCCAAAAAGTTCAGGTCAGGTGGAGCATTTGAATAGGGAACTCAGGACTATGGTGCAGAAAATTTGTGTAGAAACTCAACTAAAATGGACAGATATTCTTCCCATAGCTTTGTTTTTCCTACTCCATTGCAGGCTAAAACTTGTAAGGCTGTCTATACTTTTCTCTTGGGGGGAGATTGTCAAATTGCTTCATATTTAGTTGCTCTACAACAAAGGCTTAAAGAATTGCATGATATGGGAGTTTTGATCCAATCTGGTCCACTGGATTATTCCATGATTTTCGGCCAGGTGATCTGGTAAATGTGAAAAATGTTGCCAAAACACTGGCTATACAAAAAAGGTGGATTGGTCCTTATATTATTTTGTTAATTTCAACTTCATCAGTGAAATTATTAGGAAGAAATACTTGGTTCCATTTTTCTCATGTAAAATTAGCTCATAGAATTGATTATGAAAGTGGGGAAATAGTGGAGGTAGAAGAAGGAAAAACTGCAGGAGAAGAAGAAGAGTTAGTGAATAGCTATGAAGTGGAAAGCAGAGAATTCCATCAGTCAAATTGAGTCTGTAGTCAAAAAGTTCAGTAAGGAGAGGATGATTCCTAAGGAAGAGGAGATTCCTGTGGAAAAGGAGACTCCAGAGACAACAGAGAAAATTGTGTATAAAGTGGATGATTTGCAGCTGACACGGACATAACAGACTTTAAAAAAGTTTTTTCAGTGAAGAAGTTCAGGTGATTGATGGACAGATGTTTATAAGAATTTATGTCATGTAACATAGCATATTTTCATATTAGAATGCATTCAACATTACATATTACTGCCATGGACTTTGGAAAAGAAGAGATTTTATCAGACAAGATGAGAAGATGGAGGATCTGAAGTTTTGGTAGGTATGTTGCATGTAATATACACATACACATACGTATAACAGAAAAATAACATAACATAAACATACATATAAACATAAACAAGGTTAGAATACATTGATTCACAACTTATTATAGGGTTTAGTTATATATAAGTGTCCATGTAGATAAATAGATACTGTTTAGATTTTAGATAAGTTAGAATAGTAGTAGCTTAGGTAGATAGGTTAGTTTTTATGAGATTTGATTAAGATAGGATGTCTGATTTCAGATGTTATGTTTTGATGATATCAGCATGCATATAAGGATTTAGTTAGAATAGAGTTTAGGGTTGATAGGTTAAGGTAATGCAGTTAATTACATATTATATCACATTCTATATATATGTAAATACATATGTAAATATATGTATTATAGTTAGGATTGACAAAATTATGTCATAGAGTATGTGTATATGTAACATGTATGTAAATATTGTGTGTGCATGTATTATATGTATTATGTTTGTAGAAATTATGTATATAGCTAATATTTTATGTTGATTAAGTTATTTAGATAGGATAGTTAAGAAGTACAGTTCTATGTAACAGTTATTAAGTAAGTAGGATAGTTAAGAAGTACAATTCTATGTAACAGTTATTTAGTTAGTAAACTAAAACATAAGGTTTTAGTTTAGAATAAAATTTGTTTTGAATTTTCATCTTAATTTTGAATGTATTTTGCATAAGTAAATTTTGATGGATTGGTTTGAGTTTGTTCTAACAGCTTATGCTATGTTGTGGTTTTTTAACTTTTTCTAATTTTTTGTTTTCTGTTTTATGTATTGCAATAGTTTTGATATAATTCTTTTCTGTATTAGTATATAAGTATAGTATTTTTATGACTATTGTTTTGCATGAAGTTTTGTGTTTGTATTTCTATTTTGATGTTTTATCTTTGCTTGTTTTGCTTTTGCATATGTTTGTTTTATATTTTGATTTTGTAACTGTTTACTGTATTTTCCTTTTCCTTTCCTTTGTTTAAATCCTTAGAATAAGGTAGTGTTAGGATAAGATAAGTGATTGTAGTCTGTTTATTATTTTGGGTAAGAATTTTAGCTTAGGTGGGTATTTAAGTTTGTTGGTGCACAAATGCCAAAATGTTTTCAACACTATTTTGGCTTTATGCAAAGGGGGGATTTGTTATAAGGAAATAAAAATAAGTTATAGGAAGAGATGATGGTTGCAGAGGATAAAGATTCTGGAATGTTGGAAAGAGGGGTTAGACTGGAACTGAGGGGACTGGCTGTCTCTCTCTGAAGGTATCTGGAGAGAGTGGCTGCTTATCCTTAGTTTGCTGTTCCTATCCTGTTTTCCTATCCTATCTGTTGCCTTGTTGTTATCTGGTTACTGTATTTCCCTTGGAGAAGAACTTTGTGATCCTGAACCAATTGCCTGCACTGATTGTAAGATGAGGTCTGGGTCCATTTTGGATCTAGGACCTTCCCTGGGCCCTGCCACGCTTGTCACAGACCATCATTTCTAATACTAACCAAGAGAGGGCTTATTTCAGGTTATCTAGAACAGGGATTGGGGTTTTTAGATGAGAGAGGAGAGGGATCAGTGTACATCAGTGATGGGCAAACTATTCCCCGCGGGCCAGATCCAGGCCATAGTTTGCCCATTGCTGCCTTAAGCAATTCCCTAATCACTACATCTGGATATGGGGGCATAATGATTAGGGAATTGCTTAAGGCAGTGATGGGCAAACTATGACCTGGATCTGGCCCGTGGGGAATAGTTTGCCCATCACTGATGTAGATCATCAATTCTCTGAAGACCCTCCACAAGGAGGTTTAGAACTGGGATTTTTATAGTTAGTAATTAATGACAGGGATTTCCCCTTACCCTTCAACCCTCTATCTCTGGAAATAAATTACATCTTTTATTTATTATATACAGTTCTGTAAATTAGTAACTCTGTGCACTGGTCCCAGATCAAGTTTTGGCCTGACCAGGCTAACTGTTAGGCCCATTTAACCCACCGTGTTACTGGCTCAACAAGATCCCTTTTAATACATCTTATCCCATCCCCAAAGAACCCTAATACAATAGAAGCAATGAAAATCCATACAAAAAGACCAGATACAGGGTCAAAGTTTGAGAAAATAAGACAGGAACCAGGGGGAAATCGAGCTATATTCCTTGATAGGCTTGTTGAAGCTGGAGAGCATCTGCTCAGGATGGAATCACTTACAGAGCAAAATCTAGCACACATTAGGCATCAATTTGTTAAGAATAGTTGTGCTCCTGTAAGGAATTGTTTTAGATTGCAGTGTCCAACATTGGAGAGCATGGGTTTAGAGGAGATGCATAGGACTGCATCTTATGTCTGATATAGATGGGGACAAACATGAGGATAAGAATAAACTGGTAGCGGAGCTTAGGAGCCAACTTAATGAGGCTAATAGAAAGTTAAAAGAGAAAGAAATTAATGAGGTAAAAACCATGGCTACACTAAGAGCATACAAACAAGCTGGGTCATTTTCTTAGAGAATGTCCCTTTAGGTCCCAAACATCTACTCAAAATAACAATAGGTATTCAAATGGTGTGTGGAGATAGAACAAATATGGGAATCAAAATATATATATCAAAGATATCCCCAAGTTCAGAGAAGGAGCAGATGCAATGTTGTAGCCATGTGTGTGGACAGTCATCTCAACAAGCCCCAGATTTATATACAATGCAAGAGTTTATAAGGATGGGTGTCAAACCCAAATACTCACAAATGGCAGGAGCTAGTTATAACAAATCAAAGTCTAAAGGTGCAATAGCATTATGAAGGTTACACCCAAGAAAGCATAGAAGTAGGAACCAAAAGGCAAAGTGAAATAGGAGATGGAGAAACTTATAGAAACACATACAAAATGATATTACTGATAATACTATAGATTGTATAGAAGAGAAGGATGTAGTAACAACTGTAGACACAATAACAATACCAAGAATAGAAAAAGAACAAAGAGAGTTAGTGAGCATGGTGTAAGAGTTTGGAGCAAGCCTACTTGTTGGAATTCACTGATGGAACTTTGAGGAGGGAGAGAATGACAGTTGGCATCAGTGCAAAGACTTGTGGGAAGTCAACAATGGATATCTCTCTAGCTTTGGAGGGGCAGCAAGAAGGAAGGTTGAATTTTGGGGCTGCAGTACCTTCAAAAGGAAATCTGAAGAGTTTCCAAAGATGTTTATCAATTACAACACTTCAAATTGATTCTCAATCAGTTCCTGACCATCTTGGAAGATATATTAACAAAGTTCTACAGTTTGGCCAAGGGGTATGGACTTCAGTGGGTGAGCTGGCTCCTGGGTGCCCACAAAATTGCCTTAAACGCCTTACCATACTTCCTCTATAGTTAGCCATAATTATATTCTTAAGAGCACTTATTTGGGAGGGGAATTTAGGGACCCCCCTGCATCCCTTTTCCCTGACACCCTCTTCATTTATTCCTCATTAGTCGTTTCTGAAATAAAATCCTTTTTAGTTTTGTTCCAGTCAGATCTATGTAACGGAGTTGGGAGGGAGAGAGAACTTGTGGGTTGGAGAAGGAAGGAATGCAGATCTCCATTTTAAATCAGATCTAGCTTTGGGGATTGGGGAGGCTTTGTGGGTGTAGCTCGGCACAAAACAACTTATCGGGCTCACACTAGTTTCCTTCAATAGAGAACATGTCCCTCTAACTTTCTAAACCCTGCACAACCATATTGGGGAACCCCAAGTGTCAAGAATCCCCAAGTTGTATCCCTAGTAAGGAGAGGCTGGGGAGAATTGGCCCTTTTTACTCAGACCAAGGAGTTACCAAAACCACATTCCAACTATCTCAAACCCCCCTTCTTACATTAGTGGCGAGCCTAAACCCAAGACCCAGAATCTAGAATCTACAAAAGTACAAATAATAAAGAAAAACCTGAGTAACAGATAGATGGCACCCATATTGGGTGGGGCTAAATAGAGAGGCTCCATTAGAACAAACCTCTTTGCAGAAGGCAGAGAAATAGTTAAAATAGTTTAAAAAAAGGAAAAAGCAAAACATTTAAAAACATGGAATGGGCTATTGGAAGAACATTATTCATATTAATTAGCAGTTCTGTATTGATCTACTCATTCTGGAACATGTTATACCAGTTATAGATGCAAACCATACCACATTATTTACTACAACTAATACATTTGATTGATTCCTATCAATGAATAAAAAAGAAATAGAAAAAAGGTTTTGTGTTTATTCCAAATATAATGGCAGCCTTAGAATCCTTTCTCCAGTTTTACTGGACTCTGAAAAAATTGATTAGACAAATTGTGGGGTACAAGGCAGAATAACAACTGACACTAGATACATCGAAAGAGGAATTAGACAAAATGATAGATGCAAAGATAGCAAAATACTTAGGCTGGGGAAAAGCTCAAGAGGCAGAACACATAATGTAACTAGGGACACTGAGAGTGACAGCAAGCAGGGGGCCAAAGTTAAAGATATAACACAGGAGCAGAAGCACCAGTGCCAATACTACCCTTACAAGACAAATCTATTTTGCAAGCAGGTCAGGGAATAGTCCATTTGAAATCCCACAGATGCTTTCTACCAGTGACCTCAAAAGCCTAAAAAAAATCACATGGCTGACTGGAATGAATCACCTCAAAAATGTATAAAAGAATTTTAAAGGGCTGTCAGACTTAATGACCCATTGTATTGGGACACTTTAATTCTTCTAGAAGAATTATTTGCACCCTCTCAGGTCAGACAGTTTATACAGGAAACAAAAGATAACAACAGATTAACATCATAGCAGGAGGCTTACTCTGACCTTGAACTTTCAAATCCACTGAATCATGCTTTTCTAAAAAGCAGAGAAGATATGATAGAGGCAATGTCACTATTTGCAAAAAGACCAACTGCATGGGGACAGTTTGAAGCATTGAAATAAAAGACTGGGGAGTGTCCTAGTACTTTCCTTGATAGGGTAGTTGAAGCAGGAGAATTAATTTTGGGGTTCCAGGACTTGGCCGAGACAAATATACAGCATATCTGAAGGTAGTGTAACAGAATAGGTAAGATTTGGAAAAAGGTTAACCAAATGGCAGCACACAATGGAGACTAGTGCAGGATTTAAGTGCTGTCAACAACTTTGTTAAGAAAGGTCATGCAGTGGTACCTAGTCCAGCCAACATCATAGCTGAGATTCCCAGTACCGCCGGGTGGCTTACTGTCATTGACCTCTGCTGTGCTCAGAGTCCCATTAGATGAATCTAGCCAAAAGATATTTGGCTTCACCTGGGAAAACAAACAGATCTGTTAGATGCAAATTCCACAGGGATTCTCAGAAAGGGCAAATATCTTTGGCCAAATTTTGCAGAGACACCTTGAATCAATCACTTTCACTGACAGTAAGCTAGTATATTATGTGGACGACCTTCTACTTAGGTCACCATCCGCCTGTATCTGCCAGAGAGACGGTACACACTTGCTGAAAGAGCTATGCAAGAGAGGACATAAAGTTTACAGATCTAAGTTGCAATGGATAATGTCTAAAGTGGAATATCTTGGGTTCATACTAGAAAAGGGCATAAGAAGAATCTCCCAGAAGAGTTGCAGACATACAGAAGTTGAGCATGGCTAGGATCAAGAAACAACTACAATCCTAGGAATCACAAGTTACTGCAGACAGTGAATTCCAGGCTTTAGTCTAATTTCTAAGCCTTTGACAGATTTGATGAGGAATACTCTCAGAACCTCTGAAGCTTACAAGGGAGCACAAGCATGCCATCGAGAAGATCAAAGCTGCTATTCTAACAGCTCCAGCTCTTGGGATTCCCAACCATGCTAAACCTTTCCATCTGTTTGTGCATTAAGACAAGGGAATTGCTTCTAGTGTGTTAATGCAGACTCTGGAAGATAAATTAAGACCTATAGCTTATTACAGCTTGCTCTTGGATCCCATGTTTTGAGGCATGCCAGCTTGCCCCAGAGTAATTGCTGCAGCTGCACTGATGATAAGGAAATCATCATATCTTGTATTGGGATGCAGGGTAATGTTATATTCCCCACACCAGATTGAGACCACTCTCAGGAATAATATCGTGAAAGTTTTTACATCTCAGTTCTTATCCCAATACAAAGCTGTGTTTTTGGGTAATGAAAATTTGTCATTTCATCGTTGCAAAGACATTAACCCAGCCACTCTGATTCCTAATCTGCCATTAGAGGAAGAAAGTGTCCATAACTGCAGTGACACCCTGCAGATAGTGCAGAAGACCAGGGAGGATTTAACTGATATTCCTTTATCAATGCCAATGTGACTTTGTCACCAATGATTCCTCCTCTATGGTAGATGGGGAAAGATGCATGGGTGCAGCTGTAGTGACCCAAGACAGTACTTTATGGTATGCAGCCCTACATAAAACTTTCAACACTCAAGGATCAGAAATTTTAAGCCTGACAAAAACACTCCATATTGGAAAAGACAAACATATTGATGTTTACAGAGATTCAAAATACGCTTTTGGAGTGGTACACTGTACAGCTCAGATTTGGAAACATAGAGGATTTATTACCTCTGGTGGAAAGGAAAATGCTTATGGGAAATTAATAAACCAACTCCTAGAAGCTGTCCAGTTGCCTAGAGAATTGCCAGAGTCATCAAAAGAAAACAGATACAGCGACTCTGGGAAATTATAGGGCTGATATCATGGCCAAATATTGCTAGGTTTGGACCTCCCTGTGTTCTAAGCTTCTCTTTGGATGAAGAAGCAGATTTACAACAAGATTATACCCCAAGAGAAGCGGAGGACTGGAAGAAAAATCTAGGAGCCAAACAAGTCAATGGCATCTGGCTCTGTATGGCAAACCCATTTTTCAAAAGCATTGTATTACACCCTATGTAATTTATTACATGAGAAAGGGCATTATGGAACTCATGCCTTATTAGATTCCATAAAGTGACACTGGATAGCAAAAGGCATTTCAATCTATGCCATTAGAATGTGACAGAAGTGTAAGATTTGCTTACAGTTCAATCAGGGGATAACTAGAGTTAAAAGTCTAGGTGGAAGACAACTAGCCTGTACCCCATTTGAATGTCTCCAAATTGATTACCTCTCCATGCCTAAACATCAGGGATACAAATATGCATTAGTCATCACTGACCATCTGATTAAATGGCCATAAGTCTTCCCAGCAAGAAGGTACAATGTAGCATCTGTAGTCAAAATATTTCTAAGAGAAATAGTCCCTCATTTTTCAATCCCTGATAGTATTGACTCCAACCATGTTTCTCACTTTTCCAACAAAATTTTGCAAAATATTTATAAGACCCTTGGAATAAAAGGACTTCTACATTCAGTCTATCACCCCCAGTCATCAGGGCAAGTTGAGAGATTCAATAGCCAAATGGGAAACTGCTCAGAAAGTCATCTCAAATGGGTGGAAGTTCTCCCAATTGCTTTATTACATCTCTGAAGCGAGCCTAATGGTGACACTCATCTATCACCATTTGAACACTTGTATGGTCATTCCCCATGGCATGGAAGTGCACCTCAAAAAACAGCTCACTTGTTACATCTAAGAGCTGAGTGCAAGCTATTTGAATACATAAACACATTAAAAAAGAGGCTAGGTGAATTACATAGATTGTGCTTATCGAATCAAAGAGTTTCTCTCGACTTTAGCTTGCACCAATTCAAACCAGGAGATAAGGTGTATATTAGAAATTTCACTTGAAAGTCCATTGTTGATCCAAAATGGACAGAACCTTATGAAATATTGCTCACTACTCCTACAAGTATCAAAGCAAAAGATAGAGATCCCTGGTTTCATATCCCCCATGTGAAATCAGCAGAAGAAGAAATGGCTCATGATGAAGACTCAGGAATAATAACAACTGATTTAAATAAACAACAGTCTAGAGATAACGATGACCTTGATGAAAACTGAACCAAAAGAATTCATCTAAAGTAAAAATCAAAATTATTAGAACACACGAAATTTTTTTACACAATTAACACACTCACAACTTTCACAACCACAATCACAACAGTTCCAGAATACAAAGGTGACAAGTTATCCTACAGTCAAATGTTTGTCTGCAGACAACATGTGTATCCTGAAACAGAGGAAGAAAAGAAGACTGGAACATAAATATACCACAGGATTTTTCAACAAAAACAGCAGGACAAGAAAGACCTTTGAATAAATCGGTGAACTGGGTAGCACCATGACAAGGAGAAGACTAAGGTATTGGATAATGTAAGGTTTTCACATTAACAACACAATCACATCATGGACACATCACATGCCACATAGTAGAATGCATGCAACAGTACATAGATGCCTGAAAGAAGAATTCTGTTTTCACAGAATTGACAGAGAATCCTACTAGCAGAAGGTGATTATACACATGTCACAGAACACTGTAGGTCAAAATACCCAACATAAGATGGTCTTATGTATCTTCACATCTCCACATCACAAGTACATATATGTAAATATTGCATATATTTGTGAGTTTTAAGTACACTTAGCCAAAGCAAGGGATGTATTAATTCCTTGCTGTGGTTAACAGTGCTTCTGTTACTCTCATTTGTAAAAAGTTTGATACATATACATTGTACATATGTATATTTGCATTATATCTCACTGACCCTTGTAGATATTTACTGTACTAACAATTTTAGGGGAAGACAGATAGGGAATTGATGTACAGAGTTAAATTAGGGACAGTAAAATTAGCTATAAGTATAATCAGATAGAAATGTAAATAGACATTACTAACCATTTTATTTATAATGACTTTGAGTTTATTCTTAAGGTTACTAAACAGGATTTAAGGAACTAAAAAAATTAACACAGCTTGAGTAAGTGATATTAACACATGTACTAACACAAGATTAATTGATTTCTTTGTTGAAGTGATAAAATAGTTTAGATTTATACTGTTAGTATTGAAAGTAAAGATACTATATACTGTGTTTTGTTTCATATAAGTGCTAAGCAGTAAGTTAAGCCATAAGTTTATTGCAACATTTGTAAAGTTGCAATGCATCTTGTTTGTTTGAATGTTATTTGTTACATGTTATGTTCAGATTTTGCTTTATTGTTGTTATGCATGTATCATCCATGAGAAACCCCAACTTTCCAAGAAATTACTTTCCTAAACCCTGTCTTAAGTTGTAGGTAAGGTAGAATTAGCTAAGGAATAGCATAAGAAGATGATTTGTTATTTTGGAGTTGAAAGGCATAAGAGGGAATAGGATTATCTAGAAGAGAATAGTGCAGAACATTAGAAATAAGATTTATGCAGAATTATTAGGATAAAATTCTGGCCGAATAGAAAACCGGCATATTGTAAATAGCTTTGCAAGTGGCCATCTTGTGCAAACGGTTGCAAGATGGGGATTCAGATTTTGGAATTCCCAGAGCAGACATGAGATAGTGAAAGACTGTTGGAGCACCCTTATAAATAGGAGGTTGCCCACAAGCAAACTGACTCAGTTGTGAGTTAGGTGGGTGGTAAAGGGTGAAAGATTAACAGCTTTTTATAACCAGCCAAATTAAGCTTTAACATCTAACCGCTGAATTAGGCCTAAGTTGCCAAGCCAGCCAGAGTGGCAGAATTCCGTCCCAGGCTTTTCCCCAAGGGGATTTGCCTGGCTATTTATCAACTAGATATTAGTTTTAGTTTAACCTCTTAAAACCTCTATCCTCACCCATTTTTCCTTAATCCCCATACCATCAAGATATTCTTGTACCTATTAATTATTTACCTGTTGCTGAGATCTGCTTACTGGCCTAGTCCATCAACTTCAAGAATCTTTTCACTGTCAAACCTGACAGTTGGGATTAATTCCTTGGCTAGGGAGGATTGTACAGGCTAATCACCAACTCTTGCCTGTAATTAATTTCTAATCAATCCAAGATCATCAGTACTATTCACAGTCAGGTCAGCATAACCAATATTACATCAAGAAGATAGAGAGCTATATATCATCAAGGAAACAGTGGTCTTGGCCTATTTTCATTCAAGAATTCTATCAGTGACTGCCTTCTGACCCTCCCCAGAGAGATAACGCTGTCCAGCTGCTAAACAGAGAGCAGCCTATGTTTATAATCCCAACAAGTCAGATGCTAGCCATATTGGAATAGCTCCATCCCTAACTACAGAGGCTCCATAGGGACAAACTTCTTATAAAAACCAGTGTTAGAAATAGATTAAAGGAGAAAGATACAAGCTGTCAAAATGGAATGGGCTTTAGGAAGATCATTGTTTGTTTTAGTGAGCAGTTCTCTGATGTTTTACTCTTTCTGGACTATGATTTATGGGCTGTGGGTTGAAATGATTCCTAATATATATTACAACTAATTCATTTAATTGATACATATAGTTGGATGAAATTGGAATTGGAGAAGCTATTTGCATTTGCTCCAACATGCATGGCTGTTTTAGTATCCTTTCTCCAATTCTACTGGGCATTAAAGAAGCTGGTGGGACAGATACTGGGACATAAACCAGAAGAGAAAGTGACCTTGGCAACTTTGAAACTTGAGTTCGCAAAGAAACAAAATGAGATGGCAAATTTTGGGGAAAAAGCTAAAGAGCAAGAGAACATAATGCAACTATTAGAAAAAAAGAAATTGACAAACAAGGAACTGAAAGCAATAGTAACAACACAGTACAAAGAGCAGAAGCATCATTTCCTATACTCCCTCTAGTAGACAAGTCCATCCTTCAGGCAGACAGGAGAATAGTACATTTAAAAACCCACAGACCTTTCTCAAGCAGTGACCTAGAAAGCTTAAAAAAGAGAATGCCAGACTGGAACGAATCCCCCCAAAAGTACCTAAAAGAATAGAAAAGGGCCCTTAGCCTTTATGATCCGTCTTACTGGGACATAGAAATTCTTTTTGAAGAATTATTTGCCCCTTCTCAAGCACAACAATTTATTCATGAAACAAGGACTAATAATAATCTTATATCATGGCCTGAAGCTTACTCAGAACTTGAATTATCTAATCTCCTAAACCATGCATTTTTTGAAACATTGTAGGGAGGATTTGACCAAAGCGATGTCCAACTTTGCAAAAAGGTCAAATACCTGGGGTCAGTTTGAGGCTCTAAAGCAAAAGATAGGGGAACATCTTAGTACCTTTCTAGATAGGGTACTCGAAGCAAAAGAATTAATTTTGGGGTTCAAGGACCTGGAAAGACAAATCTGTAGCACTTCTGCAGGCAATATGTCAAAGAAAGCAGCTTACCCATAAGATCCTATTTCCAACTGCACTGTCCTGGGTGGGAGGAGCTACCCCTAGAGGATCTGAGAAAAACGGCTACTTACATTCATTCTGGGTCACAGAGGATAATAGAAAAAAATAAGCAAACTGAGAAGACCAAGAATGAAACTAGTGAATGAAATGAAGATTATTAAAGAAATGAAAACTAGTGATCTAAAAAGACAATTAAAGGAAGCAAAGTCAACAATCAAACAGAAGGAAATAAAAGAAATCAAAAACTTAACAACATTGCAGGCCAGAAATATCACTAGGATCCAGTAACAGCCAAGACAAAATACTGATACATGAAAATGTTTTCTATGTGGGAAACTAGGTCATCTTTGTAATGTATAGAAAATGGTCAGCTATTTTTGCAGGTGCGAAAGAGCAGTTTGCCCCTTTAGAATATAGAACCTGGCAAGACAGCCCTAGGCATGTGCCAATCTGGTAGTTAAGAGTATAAATTGAGGAGCACAAACCCCCTTGGGGTCACTTCTTCTCAGCCTTTCCAGGGAGGTGGGAGGAAAGTGAGAGGGCTCAGGGAGGTGGTTAGTTTCAATAGGCAGGTAGGATTATACACTGTCAATTCAATTTATTGACCATCTTCTGACAACATCTTCTGTTAGATTGAAATATTTATCTACCTATAATCCCTGTATTTCCTGATGCTACTCTGCATTTGGAAAGACCCTCAAGGTCTTCAAGTTCTAGCACCTAGGTCATTTTATGCATAGCCTTAGCTATCCTTAGCTTTGATCTACAGGGTTACCTTTCCCACTCTCCCATTTCCTTTACCTTTCCTTAGTTATTAATTAAATACTTGTTACAACCATCATAACAGTGTCATCAATTTACAGCCTACCTTTGAGAAGATATTCCCAATACTTCTTATTGCAGTCAGAACATTGTCATCAAGTTTAATTGGCTGAGCATCTTAATTCAACCTAGGGCTTGGCTTAATAGGATTAGATCTCAAGAAGGACTGGTCTGTGTCCACATCAGGCAGGCCTTCCTGGTTCAAACTATTCTTGGTTGCTAAGTCTGATAATACCTCAAAGTTCCACTGCCAGCTGGAAACTAACAGAAGCAACAACTGATTCCAGTTTCACTATCAGGGCAGCTATTTCAACTTCAGGTAGATTTATAGACCACTCGTCTTCAAATATTGGCAATTATATTCCTTAGCAGCAAGAGGGTCTATACTAACCCACTATCATAACAGTTCCCAATACCATCATAACATCTTGTAAGAAATTCTTATTACAAGCAACAAATTAATTTTACCACCAATAGTAATAACAATAGAAGAAATTATACAAATACATACACTAACTCAAAATACAACCAAAATAATGCATACTCAAAGAAAAATGACAAATGCTGTAAACATGATCACAAGGTTTCAAGAAAAAATAACAAAACTGATATTCAGACAATGGAAAGGCATATTTCACAAGGAGAGAGACCAAGATTTTGGGGAACCCAAGCTAATGCATGAAGCCAGGACCCAATATTAGCACTACAAGAAATAGAAAAAGAGTGCAAAGACAAGAAAGGGACAAAAAGCCAAATAGAGAAAGGTTGGGACATAAAAATAGAAAATAGGGATTGTAGAACAGAGAATGAAAGCAAAGACAGACTAGGAGATGCAGTTAATCAAAGATCTGAAAGAGATCAAAAAGGAAATTTATGGGACAAAAATAACAAAAACAATAGACAAAAATCAAACAATACACAAATAGACATACTTACACTTACAAAAGCATGGGAAGACAGTACAAGAGATATTCTAATAGGGAAAAGCAAAGACATAAATCAATGCAAAATCAAGGACTCATTTTCAATTGCACTCTCCTGGGTGGGAGACGTTCCCTTTGGAGGATTTGAGGAAAACAGCAACTTATGTGCATTTGGGTTCACATGGGTTCAATGACAGAGAAAACAAACTGAGAAAAGCAATGATAAAACCAGTGCTGATCTCAAAAAGCAATTGAAAGAAGCAAAAACAACAATTGAACAAAAAGAGATAGAGGAGATCAAGAATTTAGCCACATTACAGGCTAGGAACAACATCAATAAAACCCAATACCAGCCAAAACAAACCCCAGAGAAGAGGAGATTTTTTTATGTGGAAAATTGGGGCACCTTGTTGAGACCATGCTATTACAAAGAGCAAATTAACTTTAATAATACAAATAGCAATAATAACAGAAGAAGAAATTACACCAACACTTATACTAATTCAAAAGACAACCAAAATAATGCATATTCAAAGAAAAATGACAGATGTTGTGACCACAGTTGCGGAGGTTCAGGGAACTTGAGTAACACACCAGATATTAGGACAATTGAAAAGTGTATTTTGCAAGGGGTCAGGCCACGTTTTTTGGAAATTCAAGCCAATGCATGCAGCCAGGAACCAATATTAGCACACAAAGCAATAAAAAGGAGTACAAAGACAAAAATGAAGCAAAAATGCAAATAGGAAAAAGTTGGGCCACAAAAATAGAGAACGGGGATAGTAAAATAGAGAATAAAAGCAATAACAAGTAAGAAGAGGAGATGCAATTGAAAAAAAAGATGTTGAGGATGTCAAAATGAAATTTATGGGACAAATACAATAGATAAAAATCACAATGTTCCATATCCGGACCTGAGAGCCCATTCGACAAGATATAAGACAACAGCCAAGTATGTGACAGCTTGACAGAGAAGGGGAAAAGAAACAAGAGAAGATCAGTGAAACCTGCAAATCACCAAGGAGATTGGTGCAAAGGAAAATGAACTTTAAAAGAACTGAGAAAAATCATGAACTTTGCAAGAAGAAGGAAACAGAATATGTAAGACTAGTGCAATGGTAACACAAAATACATATTAGCTTCACATGATAGGAAAAATTTCATGCACATTAAACAAATTCATAAAAGAAAAAACTGCAGTCAACATGAGAAGAAAGACAACTTATAAGAAGTAAAGGTAAGTATGTTGCATGCAAAGTACATAAAAAGAATACAAACCACAACACAAAACCAATAGCTAGCTGACATTTTATGTAAATTAACAAGTTTCAGAAGATTCTATCATAAAAATGTATATAAACATATAATATGTACATACATGTAAACAGTTAGCAAGTATCATGAAGGTCTTAGCCAAATATAAAGCTGCCAAAGCCTTATATCTGGTTAACACTGGAATGCAGATTGCAAAAGGACATACATAATGTAAAATCTTATAAATATCTGTAACATAAGTTGGAAAAAGTAGAATAGAATGTGAACAGTCCCACACCATGTAAATGCTAAACATATTAATAAAGTTAGAAATAATTAGACGTTAATTAACTTACCAGGCTCCCACTAGTTTCCTTCAATAGAGAACATCTCTCTCTCTAACTTTCTAAAACTGGAACCCCAGTTTTTTATTCCCCCAAAATATTGGGGAACCCCAAGTGTCAAGAATCCCCAAGTTGTATCCCTAGTAAGGAGGGGTGGCTGTGGAGGCGAATTGGCCCTTTTTACTCAGACCAACGGGTTACCAAACCACACTCCAACTATCTCAAACCACCCTTCTTACAGAGGGAACAATGAATCCAAAGATATAAGTGAAACTGAGCAATAATAATATGGAACAAGCTGAAGGAAACTGTGAGGGAAATAATGAGTCATTGGAAAGCAAATCAAATTCCTGGGATCGTAATGAAGTGAAACTAAATGAAGATATTAGCTGGGTCACTCAGGGCATAGACATTGATTTCTCAGCTCCAAATGTGTTAGCCCTGACATTAGAAACATTTTCGCCACGGAATAGTACTGAACCTCGTATTTCTCTAACAGTGTAGGAATCACGTTTATGATCTTTAGTGGACACGGGAGCAAGCAGATCTGTGTTGCAAACTCCTCCTAAGGATTGCAGGGTTATTGATTTGATGGAAGTGATTGATGTTACAGGAAAGCAACAAAGAGTAGCAAATTTACAACCAAAAATTCTCTCTTTGGGTCCCTTGTCTATCTAATGGGAAGAAATCGGTTTTGTAAGCAAAGGGCAACAATCCACTGTATACCATCTGGGCAGATTTTGCTTTATCTCCCAGAGGAATCTTTGAAAGTCTTTCCATTGCTTTTCTAAGATTCAGTGGAGGCAGAAGAGGAAACAAAGTCTGTTTTTGAAATACCAAGAGATATTCCAGAGGGTATATGGCTAAGTCTTCTAGTGATGTATGGTTATTAAAGTCAGCAACCCTGGTCAGAGTAGACAAAAAGGGGTTCCCCGCCTTGTATATCCCAGTATAAATTAAGTAAAGAAGCCATGGATGGTATCCACCCAATCATAGACTCATTAATAAATCAAGGGATAATAGTACCAATATTTTCAGAATACAATACACCAATCCTTCCTATAAAGAAAGCAAAGCTAGATCAAGATGGCAGACCAATCTATTGTTTTATCCAGGATTTTTATGAGTTATAAATGACCATATTATAAAATCCCATGCTGTTGTTCCAAGCCCAGCTACAATAATATCATCAATATCAAGCCATGCCAGATATTTCATTGGTGGTTGACTTATGTTCAGCTTGTTTCTCTATCTTTAGCCATTAAGACTCCCAAAATATTTTTGCTTTTACCTGGGAGGGAATTCAGTTCCAGTGGTGAAGACTGCCTCAAGGTTTCTCTGAATCTCCGAATATATTTTACCCATTGTTAAAAAAAAAAAGACCTTAAAACAATATTTAAGGAGCGCAAACTTGTACATTTTTGTGGATGACATTCTCCTAGCTTTCTCAAATGCAAAAGTTTGTCTGAGGGACAGTAAGATTCTTCTTTGCAAATTATATAAGCATAGACATAATATTTCCAAGGCCAAACTACAGTGGTGTTTGCATAGAATCAAGTATCTAGGGTTTGTTCTATCAGGGGAAAGTAGAAACATTACCCACAGGAGAATTTCAGATATACAAAAGATCAGTGCTCCCAAGACCAGAAAGCAGCTTAGAGCAATTCTTGGGACAACAGGATTCTGCCATCAGTGGATCCTGGAGTATAGTGAGATTACAAAGTGTCTAACAGGGATTTTGGGAAGATGGCGGCTTAGACAGAGCAAAACTTCAGACCTCCATACCCTTCCATACTGAGATAAAAAACAGGGCTTCGAGGGGAAAGAAAACCAAATCTAACAACAGGACAGAGCTGGGGGATCCCCATGCAGTACAGCTCAAGAGGTATGCCAAGAAAAAGGCCTGAATTCTTGAACTGTTGGGTTTAAGGGCAAGGAAGAAGGAGAATCCCAGGACCCCTCCCCCATGTGCTGCACTGAGACTCTAGTGGCTCCTGGAATCTCTGGGTGGGCAAACACACTGGCCCAGAGAAAGGGCCTTGCTGGCACAGCTGAGCCAGTCTGAGGGCATTGAACATGGACAGTAGGGAGGCAGGTAGAGGAGAAACGCAGAGAGGGCAACCTAAACACAACAAAAATGTTCCATTGTGCCCTATCCCCCTTCTCTCAAGGTTTTAGCCTCAGGATACATCAAACTCTAAAGATCAACCCAGTCCTGCATTAATCCCATCAATAAGACAGATAAGAAGTCTTCAGAGGACAGGGAAACTCCAACACCCCTCCCCTGCAGACTGCAGAAAAAATAGCTACAAACTGTTGCCAGCTGGGGAAGATCTTACATCAATGCTCATTAAAACCAACTGCTTAACCTAATCAACCAGCAGAGCAGAGAAAGTATAGGAGGGAAAAAAGGGGAAAAATATGAGTAAACGACAGAAAAAGAAAAAAGAAATTACAATTGACAGCTTCTTCCCAGGAGGTGAACAAAAAGCAAATGAAACAGAAGATCAAGGAACCCCAAACAAAAACACGGAAACTCTGGAGAATTGGACACAGGCTGTGTAAGAACTCAAAATACAATTCAAAACACAAGAAAGGCCGAAGACAATTGGGAAAAGAAAATGCATGGACTAAAATAAGAAAATAGAGTCTTGAAATCCAAAATTGATCAGCTTGAAAATGAAGTAAAGAAAGTGAAAGATGACCTACAAAAAAATCAGACCAGAAGAAGTATGACCAAAAAGTGAAATTCAGTCTTTAAAAATTGGAATTCAACAACTAGAAGCAAATTACTTTACAAGGCAGCAATTATGTATAAAAAAATCAAAAGAATGAAAAATTTGACTAAAATATTAAAAATCTCATTGGCAGAACCTCAGATCTGGAAAACAGATTGAGAAGAAACAAATTAAGAATTATTGGTCTACCTGAACATCATGACAAAAGAAAAGGCCTGGACACCATCCTATAGGAAATTATCCAAGAAAACCACCCCAACATTCTCAAACAAGAGGGAAAAGTGGAGATTGAAAGAATCCACAGATCACCACTACATTTAATCCTCAAATGACAACTTCCAGGAAAATATTCCAAATTAAAATTATTCCAATTTAAAAATAGCCAAATTCAAAAACTACCAGACCAAGGAAAAAATATTACAAGCTGCTAAGAAGTCATTCAAATACCAGGGAACCACAGTTAGGATAACACAGGATCTGACTGCATCTACATTGAAGGACCAGAAGGTATGGAATACAATATCCTGGAAAGCAAAAGAACTGGGTCTACAACCAAGAATCAACTATCCAGCAAAACTGACTACATTCTTGCAAGGGAAAGTATGGTCATTTAACAAAATTGAACACTTCTAAGCATTCATAAAGAAAAGACCAGACTTAAACAGAAAATTTGAAGCCCAAACACAGAACTCAAGAGAATCACCAAAAGGTAATTAAGAGAGGGGGAAAAAAACCAAAACCTTTTTTTAAGGGACCCAATAAGTTCAAATGATTTGTATCCCTATAAGAAAAGATGATATCGGTAACTCCTAAAAATTGTTATGATCATCAGGATAGCAAGAAGAATGTATACTTAGAGAGAACAGTGACAAACTGTATAGGATGAATTGTCAAGATTTATATATATATATATATATATATATATATATATATATATATATATATATATACACACACACATATACACATATATATGTATATATGTATAAATATATAAACTACAGGTAAAAAAAGTGGATAATATTAAGACTAATGGGAAGAGACAAAATAGAGTTAATTTAAATTCCACAAAGAAGCACATGGGGGGAGCAGAAGAGAAGACCAATACACTGGAAGGGTAAAGAGGTTGGAGATAGGAAATACTTAATTCTTAAGTTCATTGTAATTAACTTAGAGAAGAACAATCAGATCCATTGGGGCAGAGAATTGATTTGTGCCCTATAGAGAAGTAGAAGGGTAACATACGGACTGGTGAGTAGGGAAGCAATACTGGGGAGGAAGGATGGTAGCTTAAAAAGANTATATATATTTATATATATATACACACACACATATACACATATATATGTATATATGTATAAATATATAAACTACAGGTAAAAAAAGTGGATAATATTAAGACTAATGGGAAGAGACAAAATAGAGTTAATTTAAATTCCACAAAGAAGCACATGGGGGGAGCAGAAGAGAAGACCAATACACTGGAAGGGTAAAGAGGTTGGAGATAGGAAATACTTAATTCTTAAGTTCATTGTAATTAACTTAGAGAAGAACAATCAGATCCATTGGGGCAGAGAATTGATTTGTGCCCTATAGAGAAGTAGAAGGGTAACATACGGACTGGTGAGTAGGGAAGCAATACTGGGGAGGAAGGATGGTAGCTTAAAAAGACCATGAAGAAAAATAAGGGCGGATGGAGTGGGGAGAAAGGGAAGTAAAATAAGGGAAAGGATTAGGGGAACTGATTAAAAACAAAACACTTGTGTAGAAGGAAATAGTGAAAGAAGGGCAGGACAAGGAGAGAGTTGTAGGGTCTGGGAATACACAGTTAATAATTATAACTCTGAATGTGAATGGAATGAACTCACCCATAAAATGGAAGCAAATAGCAGAGTGGATTAGAGACATAAATACTACCATATGTTGTCTACAAGAAACACACAAGGCAGGTAGACATATATAGGGTAAAAATAAAAGGCTGGAGAAGAACCTATTGGGCTTCAACTGAGAAAAAGAAAGCAGGAGTTGAAATCATGATATCCAAAAAAGTCAAAGTAAAAATAGATCTGGTTAAAAGAAATTGAAAAGGTAATTACATCCTTATAAAAGACAGTATAGACAATGAAAAAATATCAGACTTTAAAAGTAGGAAAGCAAACTTAGCAGGCAGACTAAGGGTTAAAAAGCCTTGGTTGTCAGCCATGGCCATTCTTTTTTTTTTTTTTTAATAACCCTTACCTTCCGTCTTGGAGTCAATACTGTGTATTGGCTCCAAGGCAGAAGAGTGGTAAGGGTAGGCAATGGGGGTCAAGTGACTTGTCCAGAGTCACACAGCTGGGAAGTGTCTAAGGCCAGATTTGAACCTAGGACCTCCTGTCTCTAGGCCTGACTCTTATTCTACTGAGCTACCCAGCTGCCCCCTAGCCATGGATATTCTAAATGGAATAAAGGGAAGAAAACTGTTTGCCTTGGAGGACTCTGGTTAAGCTGGAAAAGGGAGAGGATGTGTCTGCTTTTACCTGCCCAGTGAAGAGCTCAAGGAGTGTGGAGTTAACACTGAGAAGAAAGACCTGCCAGGGATGATCAAGTGAGCAAGAAGATCTAGCTGGGGTGGTGGGCATCCCAGTCTGAGATAAGCTCTTTGATTAACATTCCTGGATTTACCTTCCTGTTTCCTGTACCATCAAGAGAAGAAGTGGGCATGACTCTGTGCGAGACCCATTTTACCTTCTAGTCTGTAATAGTCTGTAAAGATCAGTGTAGGCATTAACCCATTCTCCCAACCCTTGTGTGGTTTTTAGTGGTTAGATTTAGTGTGGCCTCTCCCTATTATCCCTGACCCTCAATCATTATTAAAACCTATGTTTATAAATCCCTTTGTCCCTGTATTACCCTGTCACTTGTTTGTTTCACAGACTCCCTGGCTAGGTGTATCAGTGTGGCAGTTAGGATTCAACTGTCATTCCTGTCAGCTGCCCAAACCATTTTTTGAACTGTATTTCTCCAGCTAGTAAGGTCCCAACCTATTTCTCATTCCTGTCTCCTACTCACCCTTCCACTGAACCCAGGTAAAATATATAAGTTAACCCCAGTTTTACCATAAGAGTACTCAACATGTATGCACCAAATGGTATAGCATCCAAATTTCTAAAGGAGAAACTAGTGGAGCTCAAGGACAAAATATATAGCAAAACTATATTAGTGGGAAACCTAAACCTTCCCCTATCAAATCTAGATAAATCATTAAGAAAGAGGTAATAGAGGTGAATGAAATCCTAGACAAATTACAGTTAATAGATATATGGAGAAAAATAAATAGGGACAAAAAGGAATACACCTTCATTTCAGTAGCACACAGTACATTCACAAACACTGACCATATACTAGGGCATAGAAACATGGCAAACAAATGCAAAAGAGCAGAAATAATAAATGCAACCTTTTCAGATCATAATGCAATAAAAATAATAATTAGTAAGGGTACATGGATAGGCAAATAAAAATTAATTAGAAATTAAATATGATTCTCCAAAATCAATTAAAGAACAAATCATAGAAACAATAATTTCATAGAAGAGAATGACAACGATGAGACATCCTACCAAACTATGTAGGATGCAGCCAAAGCAGTACTCAGGGGGAAATTTATATCCTTGAGGGCATATATTAACAAATTAGGGAGGACAAAGATCAATGCAAATCAAAAAACTAGAAAGCAAACAAATTAAAAATCCCCAGATGAAAACTAAATTACAGATCATAAAAATGAAAGGAGAAAATAATAAAATCAAAAGTAAAAGAACTATTGAATTAATAAATAAGACTAGAAGCTGGTACTTTGAAAAAACAGATAAAATTGATAAGGTACTGGTCAATCTAATAAAGAAAAAAGGAAATAAGAAAACCAAATTAACAGTATTAAAGATGAAAAGGGAGATCTTATTTCTAATAAAGAGGAAATTAAGGCAATCATGAAAAAATATTTTGCCCAATTATGTAGCAATAAATATAGCAATCTATGTGATATGGATGAATATTTACAAAAATATAAATTGCCTAGATTAACAGCAGAAGAAATAGAATACTTAAATAATCCCATCTCATAAAAAGAAATTGAACAAGTCATCAAAGAACTCCCTAAAAAAATTCTCAGGGCCTGATGGATTCACAATTGAATTCTATCAAACAATCAAAGAACAACTAATTCCAATATTATACAAACTATTTGACATAATAAGCAAAGAAGGAGTTCTACCAAATTCCTTTTATGACACAAATATGGTACTGATTCCAAAGCCAGGTAGACCAAAAACAGAGAAAGAAAACTACAGGCCAATCTCCTTAATGAACATAGATGCAAAAATCTTAAATAGAATGTTTGCAAAAAAAACTCCAGTAAGCAATCACGAGGGCTATTCATTATGATCAGGTGGGATTTATACCAGGAATACAAGGATGATTCAATATTAGGAGAACCATTCACATAATTGACCATATCAATAAGCAAACCAACAAAAATCACAATTATCTCAATAGATGCTGACAAAGCCTTTGACAAAATACAACATCCATTCCTACTAAAAACACTAGAAAGTATAGGAATAGAAAGGTCCTTTTCTAAAAATAATAAACAGTATATATCTTAAGCCATCAACAAGCATCATATGCAATGGGGATAAATTAGAAGCATTCCCAATAAGATCAGGAGTGAAACAAGGATGCCTATCATCACCTCTATTATTTAACATTGTACTAGAAACACTAGCAATAGCAATTAGAGAAGAAAAAGAAATTGAAGGTATTAAAATAGACAATGAGGAGACCAAGCTATCACTCTTTGCAAATAATATGTTGATCACTTAAAAAATCCTAGAGAATCAACTAAAAAGGTAGTAGAAATAATCAACAACTTTAGCAAAGTTGCAGGATACAAAATAAATGCACATGAATCATCAGCATTTCTATATATTTCTAATACATCTCAGAAGCAAGAGTTAGAAAGAGAAACACCATTTAAAATCACACTAGTCTTACAATGAGATTAAATCTTCCTTATCCTTTCTTAAATCTAATAATCAAAAGTGTAAACAACTCCAGTTAACTCACAAGTTGGGAGGTCTGTGACCCACATGTGCAAAAATAGGTGATGAATCAGAATTGACTGCCTCCTGGGCAGTCCTAAGAAAAGTGTCCATTGTGATTGGACATGTAAACTAAGAGGAAGGCACAAAAAGTGATGAAAGAAATGCCTGGATAAATTAAGAGAACTTCTGGGGCTCGATCCTTTTATCCCTTTTTGTTTGTGGCTTAGACTTGGAGGAGCTCTGGCTGGGGTCTTGGATTTGGTGAGACTGTTCTTAAATCTCTTTCTTAGACCTAGTCTAGTTCTTTAAACTAGATCACTTACTCTACCCTCTTCTCATCTCTCTCCTTCCACTCTCTTCTATATTTTATAAATAAATTACAAAAATCATTTTAGAAATTGGTATTTATTCAGTTCCTTGGCAACCACACCTTTAAATATTATATCCAATCAAAAAACTCCTTTTCCCTCTTACACTATACAATATAAAATATTTAGGATTCTATCTACCAAAACAAACACAGGAATAACTGAATTTCTGTGAGAAGCCATTTGACCCTGCAGCTGAGGTCCCTTTGATCAGCTATCCAGCCTCCAAATTAGAATTATATCAACTGGATTTCCATCTGTTCCTGACTCCTGTGTTACTGAGTTTCAGTTTCTGAATTATATCCGAATTATCGAGAAGAAGCCAACTTTAGAATAATATATCTGTCTGTCATCAAGGAAATCTGCAGCCTTTCAGCTGGAGTCCTTGAGGGTGATTTTACCATTCTTTCACCACCTTATCAAAGCTACCTGAACTACATTTTCCTACCAAAACTATTTTGGAGAGGCCATAGTCAGGAAAGCTAGATTAGGCAATTTTGGGGTAACAGACAGAGAGAGTAGGGTTTAAGATAGCAGCAAGACCAGAAGAAAAAGACTTATGAGAGTCTATTAGGTTTTGAGGGAGGAGAAGTAGAAATTTAAAGAGAGGGAAATTCCCTTTGGCCCTCCTTTCTTTCTCTGTTTTTTCTTTCAAATAGATCCTTTTGTTTATCAAGCAAAATAGTCAGATTGTGGTTTTATCTCAGAATCAGGTCTGAGGCCTATCTATCTGGCCTACCATCCTGACACAGTCAGAGAACATCACTTTATAAATGTACCATCTTTATAGGTGAAATAACTCACTTATTTCAGGATTTATAGTGAGATTTGGGTGGAGAAACTAAATTATTAGATTTAGGTACTCCTTCACCCTGGTCCACTATTCCATCCTGTGAGTCTGAGTAGTAAAATAAATCTAAGACTGTTTATAACAACTTGGTGTGAGTCAGATTGTATTATGCCATCACCGATAGGTTAGACTTACCTGTTGGCCTACTTCTTGTCTCCAATCAACTGAGAATCATCACTGGGCTTATAGAAAGTTACTTTAGCTCCCTTCCCTAATTAGTTCAGCTATCAACTAATTATTTCAATTATTTTAGCATCATAGTTTTTTAGTTGCAAACTAGGTTTGAAAGAGTTTCTACTGAGATATTTGATTTTTGAATTTTCGTGTATTTTGTATTCTTAGCAGTTTATATTCACATCTTTTCTTGTGTGTTTTGATTTTGCAAATGTTTACAGTTTGATCTTTGTAACAACTTGTAAATCCCTTCCTTTTCCCTTTGTTTCCTTTGTTCAAGTCCCTAGAATAGAGAAGATAATAAAGGAATAGTTTAGTAAGTGTAGTTGGTTGTTATTTTGGGGTAAGAATTTAGAATAGGAATACAATAAGGAAAGAAAAGTTTATTGGTGCGCAGATAACAAATTTTTTGTCAAAATGAGTTTTGATTTGTGCAAAAGGGCAAATATTAGAGAGAGAGAGAGAGAGAGAGAGAGAGAGAGATACAGATGAAAGCTTCTACAAAAGTCTGATACAGGACCTTGCAGAAGAGAGCTGGCACATGCACAGAACTAAAGGAAGATTCTAGGGTGTGAGGACCATATATAGGAAACTCACAGAAATAGTTAGGGAGGAGTGTTCCTGTCTCTTTAAGGAGTTTGGAGAGAGCACTTCCTGCCATTGGTCTATCTCAGAGAGGTTACCAGACTTTCCTTGGAAGCCATTTGGTTTCTTTTTTCTGTGATTCTGCCACCCAGCCACTGAGTCATCGAATGGGATATCCTATCTGTCTTTCTTCACTATAGTCCTAAATCAAGTTCCTGACATCCGGTGCCAACTAAGAAGAACCTTATCAGAGCCCAGTGACCTGTCTGAGATTTAGGCCAGAGCCAACTTGGCTCAAGTCAAAGGGTGAATTCCCAAGTGTACTGTACCCTATCTGCTACTGACAGACTAATTCTTTAAATTAATAATTTGAGGACAAGATCAGATCAGAAAGTTAGATAGTGGGGTCTAAATATTCAGAGAGAGTAAATTAGGAAGCTTCAAGATCCAGAAAAGGACTCATGAGGAGTCTGTAGATTTTGGGAGAAGATTAAAGGGGAAGATTAGGATCAGCTTTCCCTCTGGTCTTTTATCCTTCCTGAGTTAAAAGAGAAACCAATTTACTGTTTATATCAAAAGAAGCAGTTGGATTGTGTTAAACTTCATCAACCTTCAGGTGAGGCCTACCATCTGGTCTACAGCCTGTTAACACCTACCACTGGGTTCAGCACTGGTCTAAACCTTTGAGTACAAACAATATGCTTATCTCAGATTTAAGTCACCTATTTCAGTTGACTTGCTTATTTCACTATAGAGTATCAGAACACAATTTGTGAATAGACAATAGGGAAGCTTAGTTGTATCTGTTGTTAGGTACATGTATGAAATGTGCTCCCACTGGACTGAAAATAATTTGTAATAAAAAAGTAAACAAAACTGAAAGATTGAATATACTAACATAGCAGTGAGACAAACTGGACATCCCATATGGGAGTGATTTGTGAAGGAAGACCAAGAGTGAGAAAATTTATTTTAGGAACTGGTAGGTAACCATAGTGTGAGGCCCAGCAAAGAGGAGGAAGTAACCTTAGTTAACTTTGAACATAGCACTATACCCAAAAAATGAGGGAAGAACTATGGTAAAATCTACTGTAACCTCTCAATATTGAAGCAGAACTGACAAGAGTTCCAGTGATCCTGTTGGATTCCTTACCTAAACATATGCTGAATATACAGACATCATGTTACATGTAACTGAAATCATCAGAAGGCATAAACAAGCATGTATCCATCATTATATCTCCATGAGCCTCCACTGAAGAAACATGAGAAAAAGAAGAGCATTATTCACCGAGTTTCAACAGAAGAGATTCCCAGTCCTATTCAAGATAGATCTTCCCTCCCTGAAATGTAAGCATCAGGCGTACTTAAGAGGGCAGATTCTTTAAGACCCAAGAATAACTGTCTCTTGTCTGCTATTGCTCAAAAAGACCTAAATGAGGTCTAAGGATGCAAAAATGATCATCTAGAGAGAGATCTATTAGGATAATTGATCTATCAGGCATCTAAACTGGGGTGTTTACAACAATACAGCTGCTTATGGATTCCAATATTTGGGAATATTAAACTGAACTGACAGAAAAATAATTTCAAGGGGATTTGCCATTGAATATAATACTCAAGACAGTCCAAAGGAACTTCAGGTTCCTGAGAGCAGTATGTACAAAGATGGGACACTGTATCCTATTGGCATGGTGCTTCTCCATAGCAAATGAGCCTTTAACTGGGAGAGTTTCTTTTCCCAGACTGTTTTCCTCTTTTTACACTGGCTAATTTGTAGAAGTAAGCACAAGGCCAATATATGATGAAGGGTAGTGTGACCTGAGAAATATGGCCCCCATTCATATAGGATACTTCAGGTTTCATAATCATCAGTTTTTGTAGCTTAAAATACATCAAGATAAAGGCAGAAATGAACCAGAATTTCAGGATTCAAAATAAAACTGCCCCTCTAGTTTTCAAAAAGCATTCAAAAGCAATGAATTATACCTTTGGTAAATCAATGAGGTCAAAGTCAAAGGACCAAGGAATAAAGCATATAGCCCACATAGCTCAGAAACCAGTGCAAGTCTCACATGACAGTTATAATCTCTCTATACACAGACACAGACACAGACACACACACACACACACACACACACACACACACACACACACACATAGACATTACCTTGTGTGGATCCATACAAACATCCTTACTAACCTAGTAAGTGCCCTAAGAATTTAATTTCAGTCTGGTAAAATTGGCATTTTTTCTAAAGAGGCAAATAATTTATGGTAGAATAGGTGGTAAGGTTCAACTTGAATCAATTTAGCCCATTGGACAAAATTCTAGGCATAGAATAGGATATTATTGAGCTAAAGACACCATTCCCTGGTCCAGAATGTCTTGAAACACTGAATTCATGGATCTCAAAAAACTGTAGGACTACACAACCCAAATGGTATCCAGTACTCACACAAGCCAAATCCAGAGTCAGTAAAGTCATCTTTTACTCTTCTACCCTTTCATATCTTTACAGCATCCAGAAGTGAATGTAACTCAAGTATCAAAAATAGGGAATAGTGATCCCAGGGATTATCAAAGTTCCATCAGAGAGGCAAAGAGCCATACAAAGACTCTACCACTGCCAAGTTGCAGACTGAATCACAGACACTGAAGATAAGTTTTATGTTCTAGATAGGCCCGAGATCCAAAACAGGAGAGTATCTTAATGAAGAATATGACCCTTTTTGGTAACACCTCCAAAAACAAGATTGCTCCCTGTTGGTAAAGAGGGACAAAAGAATATCCTCAAGTAAATTAAAATATGAACCATAATCAAAGGAGATAAGAGTTGGATCCACAAGTAGAATGACACACAAGGCCAAGCAAGACTTATCTCCCAGTGAGATTTAACACCCCACCATATATGGTTCAGAATGACGTGGACAGTTTGTTTTCCCCACACATACTCAGTAGAAGCAGCAGCATCTGATTCCTTATCTCTCATCAATGTGTGAGGTGACCCAGCGTGAGTCCTAATCATTCAGTGAACCTCAAAGTAAACTATACCAGTAAATAAGATATCAAGTGGCATCAGCTCCTTCTGTACTATACAGGGCAAATAGCCCACTTTTTCCATCTTCTCTTCACTAACCTGAGGGACCCAGGAGCCAAGCCAAAAAGATATAAAAGATGTGCAACATTTTGTTACTGGTTTATTGGAAAGAAGCAAGGTCATTTATTTGAGGCCATAGATATTGAGGAAGTATTTGATGATATATTTTCTTAATATCACAATGCCTGCTATTTTAAGTAAATTGTTCTCATACTAACTATTCAAAAAGGTTTAAGTGATTAACAACAGCTAGTTCTGAGGATAAACTACCAGTGGGTGAGTGGAAAATGATCCAAGATAGAGTGACATGAATCCAGATTCCAAGTCAAAACTAAGACATAACAGGATAGTAGTACAAGGTGTGATGTTTAGGATTTAATTAATTCATTAAGAGTAAGTTTTAAGATCAGAGAAAGGGTTTTGTCCACTTAACACTGTTCCCTTTAAGAAAAATAAGTAAAGAGGTTCTTATGCTGATCCTTTAAGAGAAGAACATAAAAGTCCAGTGAGAAGAGAATTCTGGGCTCCTAATTCTCTGGGAGTCAAAGGAAAGAGGAGTGGCTGGTCTGAGCTCTTGCTGTGAAAGACAGTTGTTGACAGTTGGAGTGAAAGAAAAGAAGATATTAGGTAGTAAAAGAAACATCGATTTATAATCAAGATTGAAATGACTGAGGGTTTGTTCCATTCTCAGCTCTCTGAGAGAAGAGGTCAAGCTTTGAGGCCTACTCTCAAGAGGAACTCTAAATGGAGTCAGAGAGCTGTCTGTGGAAACTGTCACAGGCAGATGGTAGATCTCTGGACTTGAGGAGGGAGAGAAGTAGCTTCAGGTTCACTCTAAAAAGAACCTGACAGCCATATTTGATAGTTTATCTAATATATATTATTTTAAGGATTTCAATATAAATTTAAGGTTCATCTTTTAGTATAAGGTAGTAAGATAGATTTTAATGTTTAGTTAGAGACTATAATTTAAGTCAGGCCTATTTACAGGCAAGAAGAAGCTTCACGAGAAGCAGTTGGTGGGGGTACTGTTATTTAGAAATATTAGTGTTAAGGTTAAGAGTCATGTTCTATTTCTAAATCTTGTTTCCTGTCCCTGGCTCTCCTCATAGATATAAATAAATTAGGTTGGATCAAAGTGCATCTGGCCTTTGTTATAGGGATTTAGCTTAGCAGAGTAGGATGATTGACAGGAACAGGTTCCAGAATTCTGAGTGGGTGGCTAGTAGGAAAAGTCAGTTGCTCTTTGAAAATTCCCTTGGATGGAAAGAGAGCTGCATTTCCTCTGTGCTGATGCTGCTTTGATTGAAAACCATCTACTATCAAGGGACCTTTTGGCTAGAGCTAGATAGAATTCTAGGTGAGGCATTCAGGGGTGGACCCTGATGTCAAAATTCGAACTCCCTTCTCCTAGCTTGGATTAAAGTAGCAGTATCATTTGGACTTCTGTGGACATAGCTTTGAAGATACAGCTTTTTGGACACACATGTGAGAACCCCACTCTATACAGCTAGACCTGTTAACCTTCCAGTTTCTGGATAGGTTAGATTCAAGGCAGCTGTTAGATTTGAGCCTGAGAGTGTCGTTTCACTCTCCTGGACTTTGGGGAGGGGACCCAAGTACTTTAAGGTAGTTTACCCATTCCCTTCCCTTCCTGACCTATTTGTTATTAAACTTTTAAATATCTACCAGATTCTCCTTGTTAAGTTCCTTTCCCAAATCTGATAATTGGCACCTCACCACCAGTAAGGACCCTTTTACCACCACTTAACAGTATTTATACCATCCTACCCAACCCCAGGGGAGTTTATTTACTAATTCGCCTTCAATTCATAGCCTGAAATCAGCTTAGCCCTGACAGTTTTAGCTAAATAGAATAACTGGCCATTATTATATCATTATTAATATTATCAACAATAGTTATAACAGCTTGGCCCAAACAAGATTTAACATACCCATTACTATTTCTCAACCTACAAGTTTTAATTGTTACAACTGGCAAGCCATAAAACCTGCAATCTTATGTATAGAACTTGGAAATAGAAAAAGCAAACAAGAGACCAAGGTAGTGGGGATCATGGCTCAATTGATTCAAGAAGGTATTCCATCTTACTTTTAGTACCTGCCTTTGCCTAGATCCTATAAAAATAAAGGGATAAAGGAAAATGCAAAATTGTCTCTAAAAGAGAGAGGGGAGAATTTAGCCATTAACCCTGGGAAAAGATTCTAGAAGGAGAAGGCACTGCAGAGGAGGGTTTGGGGAGTTAACTGAATTAACTGTCATTACACAACTGTCCTGTCTCTGAGCTGGAAGGGAGAACATCTGCTCTATCAGCTCCTATAATCTGACTAGTTTCCTTGGAGAAACTTGGAAGGTTTGGGCTTGGAAGATACCTAGGAGGAGATCTGGGTATCCTTGCAGTGCTGTGGACAATTTGGCTGTGGCAATTTGTAAACCAAAGGGTTTAACATCTGGGACTTTGGGTTTTTTTACCAACCCCAGGCTTAGGGAAGGACTCAGTCCACTTGTGAATCCATTCTCACTAGCCATTTTAGGGACAATTAAGTTTAGTTGATTAACAATCTAGGATTCTTAGTATAGAAAGATGGTTTTGGTGTTTAGAAAGATCAGAGAGCAGATAAGAAGGGTTTAAGAAAATCAGAAGAGTTTTCTCATAAGAGGAGTGTAGAAAGTGGGAGAAAAGAAAGCTCTGTATAGTCAGGGACATATTGAATCTTAACTATCAGTTCCCTAACCTTTATAAACAAAATAAACTTGTGTTTTCATATAGTCTCAAGGTGTTTGCACTTCACTGGTCCTGGGAAGGTCCTAGGTGGGTTTTTCATCACTAATACATCTGAGTCCTTCTCTATCCACATATCTCCTTTTGGAGAGACATTTCTTTTTTAGTTGTTGAGTTAAATGGACTAGAGCGTAGAGATTTTTTAATTTTCAGGGAAATTGTCATCTTGATCCCTTTAGAATTCTAGGGTCTGCTCCTGGCAAGGCTATAAGGATGGAATTTTGAGGAAAGGAGATGGAACCAAAGGAGGAAAAGACAGTTGTTGGCAGTTGAAAACAGGTAAGGGATTCTGGGAATTTCTCCTGGGAGGAGGGAGAAGAGTGGTCTTTGGGTTGGGGACTGGGAGGACAGAAGAGCCAGAAAACCCAGCTCTGATCCATCTGGAGGCCTTCCTGAAGATCTTCCCCTTGGAAATTATATTTCCTGATTCCCTGATCATAGCCATTGCAACACAACTCATCCTTCAAGACTACAACTCTCCAGTCAGCTGAGATTTGGACTCCACTGGGAGCAAATTTCTTAGACTCCCTCACTCAATTCCTGTCCTTGCTGAGAGACCCTTTCAGACAAAACTACCATTACAGGAGAAGATAGCAAATAGAAAAAGAAGGAGAAAGGGGAGGGGGAGAAGCTTAGGAGTTGGAACTGTCTCAGTTCCTGCCTAAGTGACAGACCCCGTAGGATTAGTGAAGAGGGCACCCCCTTTCCTTCACTTCTTTCCTCAATCCCTGATTTGTTAATAAACAAAAGACAACTAGCAATCAGATAGCATTCTTGAGTGCCTGGGAGACAACAAGGATCAGGGAAGCTACAGCTTGGTCTGGCAGCCTCCATCTTTGAGCCAGACCACCCGGGGTGCAGTTAGTCAACATGGGAGGGTTGAGTGAGCCCTGGTCCTATTCAAGACCAGGTTGGGGTGCCACCTACCTTCTCTTGTAGGGAAGCTTTCCCCTCAACTCTTGAGGGATGGCATGATCAACTAGGTCACCCAGTATTGGGGTGATACTCCCTTAAAGTCTCCTCAGTGTATATTTGGTGTCAGGGAAGTGGTGAGAAGAGAATCACCACACAAACCACACTCACTCTCTCTCTCTCTCCTGCCAACTCCCAATTCTGATTTCCCCTTTTTTTATTACAAGGCTCAGAAGCCAGCAGAATCTTTGCGATTGCTGGTAGAGGCTGTGAGCCCTGAGTGACAGGCAATCATTTTTTTGAATTCTGTCACAGAACAAGGAACATTCTATTGGGGAACTGACAATTTATAGTTCTGTTGGGAGGGTAGCAGAACATTCTATTTCACTCTCTTTAATTCAACTTTCATTCTAACAGCTACTGATTAGCCACAGTGTTTATAACAGTGGCACAGAACAGAAGTTTTTGTTTCTATTAGGAAAAGCTACATGAGAAGCCTGTTTTATACTTAACAGAACCTGTCAATAACAACAACATGGTAGCATATCTCTTTAATCCCACAAGTTATTCTGGTAACTATGCTGGATTACCTTCATGATTTGGTTAAGTTTGAAATTTTGTTGCCTATCACAGAGACTATAAGAAGGGCTTTTTCTTTTATAACATCAATATTATTGACCTAGGGTATTCTCTATTTATAAAAGGGTTGAAACTGATTTTAAGGAAATACAATGTACATGGTTGGCTAACTTTGGAAATGAAGAACTGAAACAATTAGTTATTGCCTTGCAATATAAATTGGACTAAACGGAAACAAATTATGTGGAATTAATGAAAGCAAATGGGATGGTACATGAAATAAAGGATCTAATTAAGCTTGGGAGGGCTAAACAACAACAAGCACCTACAAAGCTACAACTAGAAGCTGAGGTTTTAGAGAGCACTCCAACAAGGATGTGCCCTCTAAGGGATGTTCCATATATCTCAGCTAACCATGACATTGTGCATATTAGACAACATAAAAGTTTCACACAAAACAAATTGGATTCCTTAAAAAGAAAAATACCTAAATATGAGGAGGAACCAATGCAGGTGGTGAAGGAATTTCAGAGAATAATTCAGATATTTGACACAAGTTTTCAGGATTTTGATCTTCTTATAGAGGAGGTTCTAACAAAATGGAAGAAACAACAAATAATAGAGTATACCAATAATAACACAGCTCTTACTCCCTGGTTACCAGTATATAATGATTTAGAAATAAATTCAGTAGAAAATTACATACAACTAGGTATGGCATGAGAATCTATCCTGGAAACCATGAGGGCAAATTCCAAACATCCTGTATAAGGAGAAAAAGGAAAAGAAAAGCTTTGCAAATAGAAAATAATAGAAGAGTTTGCAGAGAGAACTTGTCACATGCACAGAACTAAAAGGGCTATTCTAGAATCTGGAGATTTCTCGAAATCCACTGAGGCAGTTGGAGCCGTTGGTTCCTGTCCCTCAAAGGGATTGGAAAGTTAATTTCCTGTGTGGCCTATTCCCTGGGAAGCCAAAGGTGCTTGATATCCAGCTATCTGGTTATCTCGAGATCTCTGGTATCCTGAGAAAAGATATATACCCTGTCCTGTCATCTACCTGTATTCCAGTCTATTGAGAGTGATTGTATCCAGCTGCTCTGTGATCTGTGTTCAGCCAACCATTGAAGAAAGACCAGAGGGCCAGAAGCCATCTTGGGTGCAACCCAAATAGGGTAAGATAAAGGGATCAGCCTGACTACCTGGAGTGACTATTTAATCTACTCAAACTAGTAACTGGGAGGATTAGAAGCAAAGGTAGAAAGTTAGTAGGTTTTCATAGCTAGTTCAGTGTAGTGTAGTTAAGTTAGCATGAAGAAAACAAAGATGGTCTCTCATGAGACTAAGCGGTTGGAATAGCTAGAAACTATCAGCTTAAGGCATCCATACCTAATTCTCCCTTCCAAGTGACCATGTTTAAAATAAACCTTTGTAAGAGAGAGAAAAGACAGGTAATAACTTTTGCAAAAGTCTGGTGCAAGACTTTGCAGAAGAGGATTGGCACATGCATGGAACTTAAAGGAGAGATTCCAGGGTGTGTGGGAGATATAAAAGAAAACTCAGAAAAACAGTTGGGGGTGGGGGGTGTTCCTGTCTCTTCAAGGAGTTTGGAGAGAGCACTTCCTGCCATTGATTTGACCAAAAAGATTACCTGACTTTCTTTGGAAACCGAGTTGTTTTTTGTGATCCAGCCACCCAGCCATCAAATTCTCAAGTGAGATATCCTGTCCACCTTGTCTTCACTATAGTTATCAACTGAGTTCCTGAGATCCGGTGCTATAAGGGATTTTTGTACCAACTAAGAAGAACTCTACCAGAACCCAATGATTTGTCTGTGAGGGTGAGGCTGTAGCCATTTTGGCTTGTGCCCAAGAGGGTGAATTCCTCAGTTACCTTACCCTATCAGCTACTGATGAACTTTAACTCTTCAAATATTAAATTTGAGGATCGGATATATGAAGAAGTTAGGTGATTTCAAGCAGTCAGAGAATGTAATTGAGGCAGCATCTAGATCAAGAAGAAGACTCCGTGAGGAGTCCATAGAATTGTGAGAGGAGATTTAGAGGGAAAAGATTAGGGTCACCATTTCCTGGTCCTATATCCTTTCTGTTTACTCTTTTATATCATCAAGAAGCAGTCAGATTGTGTTACAAACTGTAGTGCAGAGGTGCAATCAACCTGCAAAATGCTAACTGCAGAATTTCTGGCAGTTAAGAGGCCTTAGAACCCTGACTAAGGGCAGTTGATCCCTGAGGCTTGGACAGACCAGAGGGGGGAACTGAGCTCAGCCTTTGGGCTGAAACCTGGCCTTGAAACTGTGCATTTCTCTTGAGATTTTGTAGCTTAGCTAATTCCTCTGGATCTCCCTGACCTTCCCTATTTCATTCCCCATTTCCTTTCCTGATTTCCTGTGGGTTTTGGGAGAAGGATGGATTTTGGGTGGTAGCAATCAAACTTTGAAGACTTAGTTTTCCCCATAGACAAGTAGGGCCTTACCCTTGATACAAACTATCTCCTGATTCATTGTTTATTACTTCCCTAACCTTAAAGGCAACAAAGCCTCCCAGGGCCAAGTGAGAGCAGGCTCTTTCTCAGTCCACGCCATTCATGTGTCCCTCTCCCACCTGGAGCTTCTCCCTAGGTGGTTGTTAGAGAAATCTTGTATCCCTCTGTCCTTTATAATCAACCCTGAAACTTAATAAACCCTGTTGTTATTTAATCAAACCTTTTGCTAAATCATTGGTTGAACAATAAAAGAGGATTAAGGAGAGAAAGGAATTGTTTCTCTTTGGTTCCTGAGGGGAGCTGGAGGTGTCCATCTTGAAGGAAGTGGTAATCTTTATACTTCCTCTGAGAAGCCCTTCTATTTCACAGACAGGGAAGAGCCTTGGGACTCTTTCTTTGTGAACTTGAGAAACTGACTAGAAAGCCCTCTAGTTAGTTTCAAGCCATTTCTGACTGGCCCTAACCTTTTGTCTGTAGAAGTGCCCTTCCTACCTGGAATGGTTCAGCCTGTTTCCCTTCAGTGTTCTCTGTCTCAAGCCTGTGTACCCAGTCTGTGTCTCCCTGTTGCAGCTGCCTGCCCAATTACCTCATCATCTCCCCTTGCTGCTCATTATACTTCATCGTCCTATATTTCCCTAAACTCAGCCATTCCCTTATATCTCTCCTACCACCTCAATCTACTACCTCCACTATTGCACCCTCCTTTCTCACCTACTGACCTAGGGACCCACAAACCCCATCCACTTACTTTATTTCCATATTACAAAACCATCATACTACAGGTGAGGACTACTATCTGGGCCTACAGCCAGTTACCACTTAAACTGGGCTCAGCACTAGTTCAAACCTTTTAAAGAAACAATTTACTTATTTCAGTTGGCAGAGCCAGTATAGGCAAGGATCTAGCAAACTTAGATGTTGGGTTTTTTTTGGACAAAAAGCCGACTTTTACCTCTCAGACAAACATCTTGGCCTCTGAAGCCTGTCTAGGAGTAGATTTACTGGAACTGTTGGGTGGCCATTTTTTCAAACTGCAAAACAGAACATTGGTGAAATCTGCCTGAAGTTTGTTTGTTTGTTTTTAAAGGGACAGTACAGAATTTCCAATTTAAAAAAAAATTAAAATCAAAAGTGAATATTTTATAAAGAGGAAAAATGGCAATAATACAAATATGCTTACATCATACTATTTTACAACCTGATTCTGTTTGAAATACCAGAAACCTGTCATTTTATTTTAACTATGCATGGGAATGCAGAGCTAATGAATCTCTCTGTAGAGAGAATACTATCATATGAGAGAAAGGAATGTGAGATAAAAGAAAAATGAAATGAGGTGCAGGATGAAAACATAAGATTTGGCTGGAGTGCAAGGGAATGAATGTTCCTGGGCTCTCTCAGAATTCTGATAGAGACTTCTGAGGGGGTTAACTGCCAGCCTGGGAGGAGGGAGTTTGGAAGCAGTGAGAGAGGTCATAGCTTCTGGACTTGGCTCTTCCTCTGATCCAGTTTGTGATCCTTGGTGTCCTCCTTCTTTGGTTCCTGTCCTTCTGAGAGATTCCAGCCAGCCTTTCCTGATTAAGATTATTTTTATATGAGAGACTTTGAATACCTTGACCTGAGCTATATCTATAACTCCACAGGCTAAAAGCCTGTTCCTCTGATTATTAGGCCAATATTGGTCACCACCTTGATTCACTCAACTTGATCTGTACCTCTACCAGAAATCGTTTTGTGGGTGGCTATAGATTTTGGAAAGCTAGATCAGGGAATTTTGGGGTTTATAGCTTAGTCAGGTCAGGGCCAATAGATAGCGTGGAAGACCAGAAGCAAGGCCTTTGTGGGCCTTTTAGAGGCGGATTGAAAATAGATCAAATGGATCAGGGTTCTCCTTAGCTCTCCTCCCTCACCCAGTCCTGTTATTACTGCATTAAACCTTTTAATGAAATTTGTACAACAATCAGATTGTGTTTTTTAGAGCTCTAGGCCTGAGGGTAGTCATCTTGCCCTTTGTGCCTGAGAGGAATACAGCTCCAACAAACTTGTGTTTCGCCAACCCAATTAAGCAGTAAAACTTGCATCTTTCACCTATGCACTAATGATACTATTCCTAGGCTGCTCTATTACCAAGCCTAATGTTCAGTTCTTAATGCAATACAAATGATAAAGTCAAGTGTAGGTCTAAACCTAAAGGAAAACAAATTGAGAACTCTTGTAATGACCCTAAAGGAGACAGTAAACTAAATACAGAATTGCTTGAAATAACAAAGAGGGAAAACTGAGGCAAATAAAAACTCAAATAGCAAAGCAAACTAATAGTGACTCCTAGACACCAACAAAGGTTGAACAAGAGAACAAAGAACTAGATACTGCTGCAGCCTCGATATTTCCACTCAGGGATATTACATACATATTACAACCTGATGTAGGAATAGTCCATGCCATTCACAGCTAGAGACCTAGAGTCAATTAAAAAAAAGAACTCCAAGCTATTTTGATGAGCCTCGCCATACAATCCAAGAGTTCAAAAGGGCAAGAAAGTTATTTGACCCAGATTTTTTGGACATTGACATTTTGCTTGAATAATTATTTACCAAAAGATAAAAGGCCTAATTCATTGAGGAAATGATCCAGAACCCTGATTTAATGTCATGGCTCTCTAAGTGCAGAACAAATCTAATTCTGTTGAACGTTTTAGGTTTTGGGGGCAAGCCAGGCAAGCCCTAATAGAGGCCATGAAAATCCATGCCAAGAGACCATATACATGGTCCAAATTTGAAAAACTAAAGTAAGAAATTGGGGAAAATACAGCAACATTTCTTGAGAGAATTATAGAATCTGGGGAACATCTCCTTGGTATGGAAACATTATCAGAACAAGATATAGCCCAGAGAAGGCAGAAATTCATGAAGAACTATCAGAATATAGGAAAGAAGGGAGAAGTTTTATAAAAAGCAAAGGCTTGCTTTTGCAATCCAGGTTGGCTCATGAGCAGAACACAAGGAGTGTGAGGAATATATAAAAAGAGGAACAGAGTATTGGTTCCTGTCTCTCAGGAGCTTGGAGAGTTCACTTCCTGTCTGTAAACAATGATAGCATTAATGGAAATGATCTACAGCTACATTATATTAGTATTCAATTTCTTCCTGGTCAAAATATCAGATCACTGTTATGGTTTGTTTGGATCTAAGATACTAACTCCAGTATTGGACATAACATTAAGAAAGATTATCTCTTATGTGCCAGTGTTACTATTCCTTCTGGATGCTGCTTATCAAAGTTACCTACTGGCCATTACAAGATTCTATAAGCTCAAGAACAATGTATGCTTTAGTTTAATTATGCAATTTTTAATGGCAATGAAGGAAGCATTAGACCAGATGCAAGATCATTATAAAAAGAAAAAAGGAAACTGAGGCAAAGCAAGAACTAGAGAAACAAAACAATGATGCTACCCAGTTACCAACAAAACTAGAAATAGAAGATAAGGCTGTAAACAATGCAGCTGCTACACTATGTCCTCTCAGGGATGTTACATATTTGCAACCTGACATAGGAAGAGTGCTATGAGAGCTCAAACAATTCACAGCTGGGGATCTCAAATCCATTGAAAAGAGAAGCCCAAAGTTTTTTGAGGAACCACACATGACTATAAAAGAGATCTGTGAAATTGTATGACTTGGATTTTGCTGATTGTGAAATTTTGATTAAAGAATTATTTACAAAAAGGGAGAGAAAATAATTTATAGATGAAACAATCCTGAACCCAGATTTGACAGCATGGCCTTCTGAAGCACAGGAATTTGAACTGAATTCCACAGAGTTACAGGTTTTTGGGTCAAGCTAGAAATCCCCTAATAAGAAGCCATGAAGGCTCATACAAAGAGACCTAATACCTGTTCTAAATTTGAGAAGCTAAAACAAGAAGTTGGGGAGAATCCTGCAACTTTCCTGGACAGACTGATAGAAGCTGGGGAACAGCTTTTGGTATGGTTAACCTTAGTGACCAGGACATAGCACACATAAGGAGACAAGTTTGCAGCAAAGGGAAATAGAATTTTGATGAAACTGCAGACACAGGGGTAAACCTGGTTGGAGTGTAGAAGGAGGCTGTTTGAGGATTCTAATTGCCACCCTGGAAGGGAGTTGGGTCGAGGCTGTGAAGCTGAAGCCAGCTTTAAGATTGGTCTCTGACCTGTGGATCTCTAACCTTTCCCAAACCATTCCTATGACATGTGATTATCATCACCTGGAAGCTGCTGTATAATTTATCTCTGTCAACTTTGTAAAGAACATCTAAACTAGAAGAGAAGCTTATTAAACTGTCAAAGCTGCCTCAGGGGGGATTTCTTCGCTGAGGTGAACCCAATTGCTTCAAACTCGTTACCCAAGCTACTCCATCTATAGTTCTAAAAAACTCAAAATTCTGTGTGGGTTTAGTTTAGGAATAAAGAGATCACCGAGGATCTATAGACAAAGAGAGGAAGAGAGAGTAGGTCTGGCCTGGCCAAATAACAAGAGACTTTACCACAAAGTTAGTTTGGGTATCTCAAGGCAGACATTTTTAGAGATAGAGACTCTCCTACAAGCCATCTTCCTAACTATCCTTCCTGATATTTTGTTAATTAACCCTTTTCTTTAACACGCAGTCAAATAAAATTTTTACTGGTCTAGGACTGAGAGCGGTGCCATCTTTGCTCTTTGTCCTTGAAGGGACAGTCCTGTCAGGCTAGGTCTATCAAATCCTAGCCACCCTTACAACTATATTTACAGGGTTTCTCTTCATAGAAACAATAAGAAACTGAAGGAAATAGACAAAGAAGTTAAGGCAGTGGCAGCATTGAGGTCATATAAACCTAGAACTGAATATACAACTAGGCAACAACAGTCCAACTAGAATAAGAGGGAATAGGTATTTGCAAAGAGTTTGAATATGCAAGAACTTTGGAAAAGCAGTTTGAAGGAGCAGTTTGCCACACACACAGAACCTTATGGCTCCTATTCTTGAATGAGAGGGGTGCTTAAAAAGAGATACTCAAATTCCAACGGGGTCAGTTGATCTCTGGACACTTAGGAGAGCAGAACTTACTTCCTGTGGCCATCTTGGTATCAAGCTACAGGAGGAAGCTAAGGCTCCTAACTCAACTGGAAGATTCCTGAACATCTAGAAACCTTTCTGTGATCCTTATCCTGAGATCCTGTTCCTATCTACTTCATCTGTTTATGTGAGCTACAATAATTTAATCTGTCTATCCTGGGCCGAGCCAGACCACCTGACCTCCAGGCCTTTGGGCTCTAGCCAGCCTATTTAAGGAACTAATCTGTGTTCCTGTCAAAATGTAGTGGACCAGTTAGTCAGGCTAGCTAGCCAGAAATATAGGCAAATATAGAGTGCAAATAGAGTAGCTCAACTTTCACTGAGACAGAAAACACCTGTGAAGGTCGGAAGGTGGGAAGATTTGTTAGGGATAGGAAATCCATCTTCTTGGTCCACCTACCCATCGTCAATTTTATAAAATAAACCAGTTCCTTTGTTAAAATCAACCTAAGAGAAGTCAGATTACATTGCTGGTCTTCCACAGGAAGTGAGGCCTAACTTGAAGCTTCAGCCTGTGTTCACCCAACATCAAGTTCTTTATTAGCCAAACCTTCAAATATATAACTAGAGACTTTTACCTGTTCTCCCACTCATTTATTTCAGTTGACAAGCCACAAACAGAAAAGAATCTAGTAGAAAGACCATTTTTTTGAGGTTGGTGGAGTTTAGACTTAGTGAAGTCTAAGGAGACACTAGTTGGCAGCCATCTTGGATTTTTTTTTTTTCCTGAGGAAGTGAAATCTGCCTGGTGAAAGGAAGGATTTAACACAGAGTGGAAATGGAATGCTCATGAAGCAGGAATGACAGCCAAGGGCAATTGGAAGGTTGGGGGCAGGGACTTCTGGGAAGAAACTGTCACTGACTAGAGTTCGGTTCTGAACCCAGCTCCAAATCCCACCTCAGTATTGAAACCCCACCATTTCCTGAGGATTTCCCGATCTTATCCACTGCCAACATTGACTGTGAATTGATCCAGTTTTCTGTATCTGAAGACCTGTGTGGACTGACTGGACATACAGCTGCTTGAGAAGGTTTACCCTGAAGGGCAGGCTGTGCCAGTCCTGAAGGCAGAAACATCTTCCTCTGTGCCAGCCACACCTAAAGACATTTGTATTTCTTTAATGCTAGATTAGGTTGGCTAGCATAAAAGAACCAAGAAGACAGAGACAGCTCCCAGTCCAGTCCTTTTGGCTATTGGCCTAAGCCAAAAGGATCCTTCATCACTCTGGGGTTTTAGCTTAGGGAACTCCTGTTTGACCTCTTCTCTAATCTCACCCTGGTTATCCTATCCCAAATAAATAGTTGTTGTTTATAAATCAGCAGTCAGATCTTGAAGGACAAGAAAAAAGATTGGTGGGTGGAGGTTTGATTCAAGGGAGGAAGGTCTCTATCAGATTCAGATTAAGCAAAGTCCTAGATAGAAAATCATTGATCTTCCTCCATCAAGGGGTTTGAGAATCAGGAAGAGCACCCAAGTGATTAGGTTTAGCAAAATTTACCTAATCAATCATCATTTCCCACCTCCTGTGGTGTTCTTAATCAGTTTCAGCCCTTTGCTTTATTCCTGCCTCTACCTTATTAGCTCAAAGACATCTGCTTTTTGACCAGGACAGGAAGGGAGTATCTTTGGGGGTTAGTTATCTAAATGAAACAAACTAACCATTATACCATCACCCCAGGGGTTGTTCCTTTCTCCCTTTTAACACTGGTAACAAGATTGGCCAATCAGCAAGTGGTACTTTCTGAGGCCTGAAAATAAAAGGCCAGTACCAACTACAGGGAGAAAACATCAAGGAGACGGACCACTTCACCTATTTGGGTAGCATAGTCAGTAAGGACAGCGGAGCAGATGAGGACATCAGAAACCGAATCAACAAAGCCAGACAGGCATTTAACACCCTGCAGTCTGTCTGGATCTCCAAAGCACTGTCCCTCGTCACTAAGCTCCGAATCTTCAATACCAACGTAAAGGCCGTCCTCCTATATGGATCAGAAAGCTGGAGAGTGACGAGCGCTAACACCAACAAACTCCAGGTCTTTGTTAACAGATGTCTACTCACATCTTGAACATCAGATGGCCTGAAAAGATCTCCAATACTAGTCTCTGGGAAAGAACAATCCAGTACCCCATTAGTCAGGACATAAAGAAACGTAAGTGGAGATGGATAGGACATACGCTACGAAAACCGGAAGACAACGTAGCCAGACAAGCATTGAGCTGGAACCCTTCAGGGAGGAGGAAAGTTGGAAGACCAAAACAGACCTCGTGAAGATCTGCTGAAAATGAAACAAAAATGGTCGGAATGACATGGGCCCAGCTGGGGGAAGTTGCCCAGAACAGAGTCCGTTGGCGTGAGATGGTTGCGGCCCTATGCTCCTAAGGAGACAACAGGAATAATAATAATAATAAATATTAAAAAAAATTTTTTTTAAACAACAGCTTGAAAATCACCTCAAAGAGAATGTTTAAACTAACAATGGGGGTGTTACCACTATTATTTCAATGCCTCTCCCTATATTATAATCTGCTACTGGTAGAAATACCAGAAGCATTGTATTTCCTGATGAATCTCTATGGCAAACTAAAACTGATAAAATTGGCATTTGACAGGATAATGTCATATGTTCCAGTGATAGTCTTTCTAGTCTGCACTATGTATCAGACCTACTGTACTATCAGAAATGTTTTAGTTAGGATTATAGCTAGTTGTGCTGTAGCCCAAAAGGATAATTAATTAAAGGCACTAGTGCCAACACTCAAAGAGACCGTTGATCAAATGCAAAGAATTCTGAAAAAGATAAATAGGGAAACTGAGGCAAAGGACAATATCTCAGAAAAGAAAGGTGATCATGATTCCCAACCAACACCAGAAGGAGACCAAGGGATTAAAGAAACAAGCACTCCTGCTGAATCCCTATTGCTACTCCGTGAAGTAACCTATTTGCAGCTAGATTTGGGGATTGTCCATCTTGGAACACACAAGTCATTCACTGCTAGTGATTTGGACTCCCTGGCTATCGAAGAATTCAAGAGGGCAGTAAAACTTTGATTCTCACTTTGCTGATACATACTGCTATGTGAATTGTTTACCAAGAGGGAGAAAGAATGGTTTTTAAATGAAACTATTACAAACCCTGATTTAACATCAGGACCCTCAAATACAGAGAACCTTGAATTGAATTCCATCAAGAATTTTCAGTTTTTGGGACAGGACAGGCAGTCTCTTATTGAAGCCATGAAAATACATGTAAAAAGGTCTGATAAATGGACTAAATTTGAAAAAATTAGACAAGAAGCTGGGGAAAAATCCAACCAGTTTTCTTGATAGGTTGGTGGAAAATGCTGAGCATCTCCTCAGAATGGGCTCACTCTGAGTAGAAATCCTGTACATATAAGGAGGCAATTTGTAAAGGGTAACTGTGCTCCAGTTAGAAATTATTTTAGGCTCCAATGTCCAACCTGCATGGTGGGAAGAGCTCCAGAGAACAGCTGTGTATGTCTATACTGCAGAAAATGAAATCTGAAGGGAAAGATGATTTAGTGCAGGAGTTAAAAAACCACTTGAAGGAAGCAAATAGAAAGCTTTAAAAAAAAGAGATTGAGTAAGTAAAGACAATGGCTACCCTGAGATCTTACAAGCCTAGACAAGATTATGCCCCTAGACAGCAGAGATCAAATCAACCTTGGTGTTTTCTATGCCATGGGCCAAGCCATTTTGTAAGGGATTGCAGGTTCAAGTCACAGCTTTCAGACCAAAATAATAACAACAGATATGTAATAAGCTGGGATGCTTTCTTCATGATTGCAGGTTTAGGGGCCAGGTCTTTAACCAATCAAATAGGAACAATAGATTCTATGGTAATGGATGGAGACAATGAGTATGGTTACCAAAACACAAATCCTAGATACCCAACTTACCAAAGGAAAGAGCAAACAGGTTGCTGCTATCATACCTGTTGCCAAGGATCACAACAGGCACCAGATTTGTATTCTATGAAAGAATTTATCAAAAAAGGTGATAGGCTTAAGTATTCCCAGGTAACAGAAGAATCTGGTTATCAAAAGCCAGAGCAGAAAGGGAATGTGTACCCAGAAAGGCAAAGAAATTGGTACCACAAAGCAAAAGGAATTAGGAAATAGAAACAGCGATAGCAACAGGGAAATGCAAAGTAACGCCACTGAAATTAAGGCAGAATACTGGGGAAACACCTGCTAGTTTTCTAGATAGAAAAATTGATTGTGGGGAATGTTGGCTTGGATTAAATTTATTGTCTGAAGAAAAATGTTGAGTCACATCAGAAGGCAATTTGTGAAGAATGCCCGCCTAGGGGTTAAGATTTTTCAGGAGTAATTGCCCTAACTGGTTCACCATGGGCTTAGATGAATTGAAGAGAATGGCCTGGTATATTTACCAGGATAAATTAGATAGGCAATCAGAGGAGAAAAGTGATGTAATGGACAAATTAAGAACACAATTAAAAGAAGCCAATCAGAAAATAAAAGAGTGAGATCCAACAGGTAAAGTCTGTGGCAGCTTTACAATCTTACAAGCCTCTTAGGTATGATTTAAATTCCAGGCAGAACAGGCAAAATTCTCCTAGATGTTATCTTTGTAATCAGGTTGGTCATATGATGAGGGAACATAGGTTCTCTGATATAAGGTGATGATGGGGCAGGAATTGACAGTTAATTGCTCAGAATTTTGGAACCTTCAAGAGTTGGCATGCACTGGCATAACACAGGAGACAGTTGGAAAAGTCCTATATAAGGGGGATTGACTGAACCAACTCAACTCAGTTTTGAGGGTTGGGAGGTGTGGGTGGATTTTCCATTTCTCCTTTCATAACTTGGGCCAGGGATTAGCTGTCATTCTATAGGAACAGTCATCTCAGCTTTGGTTATATCACCAACTAGTAACATCATTCAACATACAAAGTCATCATATTCTCTGAAGATCAACTTAAGATCATCATAAATTGAACCTGTCAATCTGATCAAACCAACAAATAGATCTCCATTCTGAGCAGACCTGTAGGCCAGCTGGCTGGCTGCCAGCATATTCTAAGGGTACAGTTCATTACCAACAGAACTCTAGTATTTTTGAATTAGGTTAGAAACTCCTGTACCTTTTTCCTTTTCCCTGTTTCCCCAATATCTTATACCACCTTTACATTAAACCTTTTTGACAACAAAGAACATCTACTGGCCTGTGGGTGTGTGGGCAGGATTCAAATAGTAAGAGGACAAATATAAGCCATTCCAACTGAAAGCTGAATCACAATGAACCGCAATTGCTGTCCCTTGACCTTATAATCAATCACAGTCAGATTAGCCCAAGATAATAATTCAGTAAATAATACTGCCACAATATCAGGACACCATTAGTTACTTGTTTAACTGCCAAAGGAATATTCAACTACTTCCTTGGCAACCTGTAATGATTGGCTGAGGGAGAGCCTTGTGTGTTGTGTTCTATACAGACTTGCTTGTCAGCATCAAGCAACTAAAGCCCTATCTACATCCAAGGGTTGGACTACTCTCTTATCTATCTCTAGTATTCATTATAGTTCAGAGGTCAATTCTCTGGACAAAATTACAGGGGAAACTGAGGTAGTACATTCAATAATTATAACAAACAAAATTCCTATGGTTTCAATAATGGGTTTAATAATGGTTTTAATGGAAATAATAATGTGTATCACAGACAAGAAAATAATTGTTGTAATCATGTATATTGACATAGTTCCCAGCAAGTCTTGGATTTACAGACGATGCAGGACTACATCAGATCAGAAGAACGTCCTAAATTTTCAAAAGTGCCTGTTGGGAATACCCAGAAAGGGGACGTGCAGAAGGGAGAATGTTCAACATGAAAGTGTGATCAGGATGGTATAGTTACAAAAAATTTAAATGAGGATTGTGGGAAAGAAAATATAGATGCTGAAGGACTAAAAGAATGTGTAAATGATGAAGTAATTAATGTGAGCAAAGAAGTAAATAATGTAATTTGAGGAAAGGGAATTTTGTAAGGATATACAAGGCAATGTGGTGGAACAGAGAAGACAGGGCAGAGGCAGTTGGAATCTTGAGAGAGGGGCTTCTGGGAGTTCAACAGACACTCAGGGGGGAACTACTCTGGGACTCTGAGGAGAGAGCCAGCTCTGAGACCCTGCTCCAGTACTGGAAATAAGCACATTCCTGTGAGATTTCTACCTTATCCTGAAATCTATTGAAAGCCTGCAATTGTTCCTGTTTCACTGATAAAGCAAGACTTGTGTGGACCTGATCAAACTGCTGAGTTTGCCTTAAAAGGTTTACCCTGAGGGTAGGTTGGATCAGTCCTGTAGCCTGACCTCTCATCTATGCCAGTTATTAACTAGAGACTTACTCCTTTTTGGATTTAGCCTAGCATTAGTCAACATAGAAAAGAATATCAGACAGAATTTCCAGGCTAGCCTTGGCTTTAGTTGAGGCTGAAGGACTTGCTATTGATCTATATAATTAGGGAAATCTAATAACCCTCTTTCTTAACCTTATCTTTGTTATCCTTCATTTAAATAAATAATCATAAATTATAGGAAAGCAGTAAGATCTATTATATAGTGGAAGAAGGAGAAAATTTTGGGGTTGGTTTTTATCCTGGAGAGAGAGTCTTACTAGCCTGGGTTGAGCAAAATCTTCCAGTCGCCCATTCTGATCTCTCAGGTCAGATTTCTGTTTCAGGGGAGAACACCTTTGAAAGGCTAGGTTAAGCAAAATCCCTAGCCAACCTTTTATACCATCTCCTAAGGTGATTCTTTATCCCTGTCACAGGTTGCTGTGTTTATCCCTTTCACCAGATTGTACTGGCCCAAGACATAGCCATCTTTGCTCTTTTACAATTAGGAGTTACTCTGTCAGATCAGGTTATGCAAAACACTAATCATCCATCTATATTAATAATACAGGGTCTCCCTCTCATTTAACAGTTGGCAAGCACAGGCCAGGTCTCAAAATTACAGTTTCAGAAGATTTGGGGATCTGGAGGGTAGTTTGTGGCCATAGGAAAATCAAGGCAGGGAGCTGAAACCAATGTGGTAGTAGGTGGTGGCCATTGTTAGTTCACTAGGCTCAGTGCAGAATTCCACACAGCAATTAAGCCAACCTATCAGAAGACTCCATCAATTTGGGGTGGGAGTGGTAGGGGGGTGGCAGTGAACTCTTAAAAGGCCAGTTTTAAAATGCATATTTTTCTGTACAGAGGCTTTTTCAACATAGAAATGGCAATCAAACTATTGTTAGCCATGGGGAGTGATGACAATCATATCCTAACTCTTATACACATGCTACAATTTAATATTCATCACCATACCTGAATATATCTACTTTTTGCTTAATATATATGACAATGTGCAATGGCTCAACACAAAGTTGGATAGGGCAATTTCTTACATATCACTGCACAATTTCTTACTGAATGTGGTTCTCAGTGTTACAACTACACTGAAAAGACTGATCAAACTGGTTACAGGCAAAGAGGCACAGGAAACAGATAATGATTTAAACTTAATAATTGGCATACTAAAGGAAGAAATAAAACAACTAGGAGATAAGCTTAAGAAAGTGACTAGGGAACTAGAGACTCTAAAAAACAACCAAACCAAACAACCAGATACCACAACTCAGGACACTGAAAGCAAACAGGTTACTGAAAAAGCTAATGGGGCAACACCTCTGTTTCCATTATGCGATATGACTGGCTTACAACAAGACCAGGACATAGTGCACATAAAAACTCACAAGCCTTTCACAACTGGAGACCTAGAACATTTGAGAAAATGCATGCCTAAATTTTTGGAGGAACTGATAAACTGCATTAAGGAGTTCTGCCATGCCATTAGGTTCTTTGAGCCTACCTTCAAGGACACAGAAATTTTATTATTAGAGCTATTTTCCAAAAGGGAGAAGGATCAATTTATTGAAGAAACTAGAACCAACCCAAATTTAGTTTCATGGCCAGAGGAGGGGCATGACTTAGAACTCCCAAACAACCAAAATCTAAGATTCCTGGGTAGAGCCAGACAGGCACTGCTCAAATCTATGAAAAATTTTGCTAAGCATACTGACACGTGGGGAAAATTCAAGAAATTAAAACAAGAAAATGGGGGACATCCTTCCACATTTCTCAATTGGGTGGTAGAAATGGCAGAAAATCTTCTGGGATTCACAGATTGGTCTGAAGCTAATCTTCAACATTATTAGGGGATAATTCATGAAAGGCAGTTGTCAGGACATATTCCATCTCCAGATGGAGATGGAAGACTGTGAGTCTTCCAGGGCTGGAAGAATTGAAAAAGACAGCCACATATATATTTATGGGATAAAAAGAAAATTGGTCTGAACAGAGAGATGAATTAGTGCAGGAACTCAAGTCACAGCTCACAGAGGCAAAAATAAGCTTAGGCAGAGATTGATGAAATGAAAAACCTAGCTACACTGCAGTCTTATAGACCTAAAAGAGAAATTACACGGAGACAGCAAAAAAAACAGTCAACCCCAATGTTTTCTCTGTAGTAAAATTGGCCACATTGTGAGAACATGCAGATTAAAAGCCCAAAGAGATGCAACAAGTGATAGAAGGGGAAACTGGAAAAATAACACAAATTACAACAGGCAAAATCACCAAAGTCAATGCTGTTCCCATGTATGTAGCAATATGGGAAGCCAAGCCCCAATCTTAAACAAAATGAAAAGATTTATCCAAGAAAGTGCCAGGCCGAAATATTCATGAGTCGTAACAGGAGTGGCAAAGCAAAGCCATTTATGAATTCATACTGTGGGGGAGGTAGAGATAAAGAGCAAGGGGAAAAGGAGCAAAGGAAACAAAACTAATGAAAAAGACAGTGATGCAGAAACAGTGGGAAAAGATTTAAGATATAGAATTGAGGCACAGGAGGAGAAAGAGTTACAAATGCATAAAAGTATTAGTGAAACAAAGTGTGAGGTAAATGGAACATTGGAAGAAAGAAATCATAATACAGGGGAGGAAATGAATGGACATAAAGCTACAATGAATAGTGAACAAACAATAGAGTTAATGAGCAATACAGTATCTGGGAAAGAGTGCAAAGAAGCAGGCTCTAAAGATAGTGAGTTAAAAGAGATCTTGTCAGTAAACAAGGGTAACATAACAGTTGAAAAACACTGTGGGATGGAAATTGAATATCTAGAGCAAAGTAAAAAAGTAAATGCAAATGATTCAGAGATTTTGATGGGTTCTAGTTTTTCCAAAATACAATCTTTACCTGCAGAGGGGAAAGAGATTTCTATTCAAACAACAGAAGGGATCAAGGAGTTAGAATAGCCATTTGCAACTGTAACATCACCCACTAAGCAAAATGGAGAACAGGATGAGTGATACCCAACAGTTTTAGAATTTAGAACCAACCCAGATGCCATGAGCCAGAGGGCAAAAAATATACCAGGACTATAAAGGAGAGTAACTGGATCAAAACTCTCATTCCTGAGAAGGGAACCTGGGTGGCTGGGTGTGTAGGCCAACCAAACCTACTTAGATTACCTGCATCCTGTTTCAATAGTTATCACATCCTCAACTTCTGGACAAAGCTATTCTGTATACTAATCATTTGAACATCAAGGAAGATCAACATCATCACTCAATTAAACTGGTTAAGACCACAGGTGCTTGGTCTGGCCAAAGTGCCAAGGAGAGGGGAAACCTCTCCAGCAGCCTGATTACCCTGTGATTGACAACCTGATCATCAGTAGCCTAGTGAAGTTTTCTCAACACCTCTCTCCTAATCCTGATCCTTTCCCTAAGTTTGTTATAATTAAACCTTAAAAGCTTATTTGGGTGAATCTCTTTATTGTCCTAAGGATCATTCTTTATATCCTTGGATCTGAGAGAAAGGGATTGCTTAGCAAAGTCAAATTGCAGTCATGGGCATTATCCACTTAATCATATAGCTTTATTCATCAAGCTAAACCCAGGATAAGCAGTCAGAGAAGCTGTGTGATTCAATTCATAGCTTCTCACTTGATCACTTAGTCCTGGGCACTGTTAGGTGGGAGGTGATAATTAGCTGAGCTTCAAATACTTTGTGGGACCTTGCTCAATCTCTGGTAATTCATCTTTTACAGAGAATTTCCCTCTTCCTCCCAGTAATAGTGATAGGATAGAAGGCTACTGATAGACACAACATTCAAGTCTGTCATCTCATTACCATTTAAGCATCTCTTCAAATATATCATTATTACACAAGGAAGCCATCGAGGGCATAAGACCAATTATCAAAAGATTGCTCGGGCAAAAGATTCTGGTTCCAACAATATCTGAATATAACACACCCATAATGCCAATCAAAAAAACAAAAACAGACAGTCAAGGCAAAACATCATGGAGATTCATGCAAGATTTATAATCTGTAAACGACTTCATTATAAAGTCTCACCCTGTCATTCCAAGTCCTGCAATTATTTTAGCCAAAATTCCTAGTAAAGCAAGATATTATACAGTTATTGATCTTTGTTCAGCCCATTTTTCAATACCAATAGATAAAAAAAGTCAAAATATCTTTGTTTTTACTTGGGAGGGCAATCAATACTGTTGGTCCCATCTTCCACAAGGGTGGTGCGAGTCTGGAAGCATATTTTGCCAAATTTTAAAGCAAGATCTGAAGTCCATTGTATTTAAAGCACTATTTTCCACTGTCGAAGACATTTGTCTCTCTAGTCCCATGGCAAAGATTTGTCTCAGAGATAGTACTAAACTCTTCTGTGAATTTTACAAAAGAGGAAATAAAGTATCAAAGTCAAAATTATAATGGTGAATGCCCAAGGTTGAACATCTCAACTTTATATTGGAGAAGGGGACAAGACTGATATCCAAAAAAAGAATGGCTGATATCCAAAAGCTCAGTGTACCAAAGATCAAATGGCAACTGAGATTGATTCTAAGGGTGATAGGATTCTGTAGACAATGGATCTGTGGTTTCAGTCAAATAGCCAAATGCCTAACAGATCTGACCAAAAAAAAAAAAAAAAAACCATCACAGAATCTCTGAGAATCAATGCCAAACATCTCCAAACACTGGCAAAATTGGCTTCTGGGTTAAGATGGCGGCAGAGTAAAAAGCAGCTCTTAACCTCTCCTGACCGAAACATGTAAGACTCCTCAAGGAGACATAAAAACAAACCCAGTTGAACGGAGGGACCCCACAACAGGGCTAAGTGTGGAAGATACCTGGAATCGGGACATTTCCATGCTATAAAGGGGTGAAACAGCTCTCACTAAATCGCAGGCTGAGCAACCACCCCCCCACCCCCTCCACACACAACACCTATAACGCCAAAGCCAGCTAAAAAGAAATAGAGTAAGTTTGGGGCACCCATCGAGTCATTGGCAGCTCCAGGGCCTGTTCCTGAGAGCAGCAAGATTTAGGACCCCAAAAAGCTAAAGTGCGCGCACGGACGCTGAGCACGGGCGCAGGCAGAGGGGCGGGTGGAGGCAGACACAGGCACTCGCATGAGCGTGAGCAAAGGCTCTGAAACCCTGAGTGGGGAACCAGCGCAGACGGGTATACGACTGTGGAAGCAGCGCCCTGAGACTTGTAAAGCAACCTCCAGCAGAGAACCAAGCAAGGGGGTCCACCAGGGGGCTGGACCTTGAGAAAAAACAGAACTAAGACCTCAGGACCCAAAAGAATGCAGACAGACCCTGAGGGCGAGGATAAAGCTGAGAAGCTGCTGGGATAACAATGGCTACCCAGAATCAGGAAGCTCAGACGAGAAAGATTAACAAGAAAAAGAAATCTTTAATACTCGACAACTTTTACACAGAGAAAATCCAGACAACCAAGCAAATAGAGGGGGAGAACAAACAAGCATCCAGACCCTCCCAAAATAATAATGAAAACTGGTCACAAGCTCTTGAAAAGTTCAAAACTGAGATGACGAGAAAGATGGAAAAGATTTGGTTAGTGAAATGGGAAATAGCTCAAAAGGAAATCAGGCAAGAAAATAACAGTTTAAAAGGCAGAATTTTGCAATTGGAAAGTGAGGCTCAGAAATCAAATGAACTGATAAGCAAAGTGAACACCAGAAATGAACAGATTGAAAAGGAAAACCAAAAGATCATAGCCGAAAACCAGTCCCTAAAGGCTAGAATTGAGCAATTAGAAGCTAATGATCTCTCAAGACAACAAGAACAAATAAAAGTCAAAAGACTGAAAAAATAGAAGGAAACATGAAATATCTCAATGAGAAAGTGACAGACCAAGAAAACCGGTCTAGAAGAGACAATTTGAGAATCAAATTTGAGAATCTGGACTTCCAGAAAAACCAGAAATTAATAGAAACCTGGACTCCATACTAAAAGAAATTATTCAGCAAAATTACCCTGAAGTCCTACAACAAGAGGGCAATATAGACATTGAAAGGATCCATAGATCACCCTCGATACTCGACTTAGAAAAGACAACGCCCAGAAATATAATTGCCAAATTTAAGAGCTTCCAAGTAAAAGAAAAAATCTTACAAGAAGCCAGAAAGAGACAATTCAAATATCAAGGAGCACCAATCAGGATCACACAGGACCTGGCAGCCTCCACGCTAAAAGACCGCAAGGCTTGGAATATGATATTCAGAAAGGCAAGAGAGCTGGGCCTGCAACCATGGATCAACTACCCATCAAAATTGACTATATACTTCCAGGGAAAAGTATGGGCATTCAACAAAATTGAAGATTTCCAAGTATTTGCACAGAAAAGACCAGGGCTAAATGGAAAGTTTGATACCCAACCACAAAAATCGAGAGAAACATGAAAAGGTAAATAAGAAACAGAGGGGAAAGAAAGAAAACTCATAACTTTTAAATTTGCCTTTTTAAGGGCCTCAGTAAGATCTAATTATCTGTATTCCTATGTGGAGAAATGCTATGTATAATTCTCGGTAGTGAACTCTATTCACTATTATAGTAATCAGAAGAATAATTCACAGGGAGAGGGTGGAATACTAAATGGTCTAAGATGATATGGGGGGTAGGAAAGAGAGGGGTGAATAGTAGGGGACACCAAGAGAAACTTGAGTGAATAAGAAAAATAGGATATTATATTACACACAAAGAGGGCATGGGAAGGAGAGGGGACAAATACTATTATAAGAAGGAGAGGAAGAGAGCATTAAGAGGTAATATTTAAACCTTAATCTCAGTGTAATCAACCCGGAGAGGGAAGAGTAGCTATACTATCCATTGGGATATAAAAATCTTATCTAACCCTACTGAGAAAGTCAGAAGGGATAAACCAAGGGGAGCAGGGGAGTGGGGAGGTCAAAAAAAGGGAGGGGAGAAGAAGGGGGAGAGAATTCATTAGGCCTTTAAAAACAAAAAGAGAGGAATAATAAGGGAGGGGGTAGAAAGGGAAGTTAATCAAGGGAGGGGATAAGGGATAGGGTCTTAATAGCAAACCACTGGTTTAAAAGGAAATAGTTTCAGGAAAAGGGGCAGGAATACGGGAGGATACGAAAATGTCAGCAAATGCACAACTTATAATTATAACTCTGAATGTGAATGGGATGAACTCGCTCATAAAACGAAAGCAAATAGCAGAGTGGATTAGAAACCAAAATCCTACCATATGTTGTCTACAAGAAACACATATGAGGTGGGTGGACATACACAAGTTTAAGATTCAGGGCTTGAGCAAAATCTTTTGGGAGTCAAATGAGAAAAAGAAGGCAGTAGTGGCTATTATGATTTCTGACAAAGCCAAAGTAAAAATAGATATGATTAAAAAAGACAGGGAAGGTCATTACATCCTGATTAAAGGCAGTATAAACAATGAGGAAATAACACTACTCAATATATATGCACCAAATGGTATAGCATCCAAATTCATAAAGGAGAAACTGGCAGAGCTCAAGAAGGAAATAGATAGTAAAACCATAATAGTGGGAGATCTAAATATTCCTCTTTCAGATCTAGATAAATCAAACCAAAAAATAAATAAGAAAGAGGTAAGAGAGGTGAATGAAGTACTAGAAAAATTAGACTTAATTGATATGTGGAGAAAAAGGAATACACCTTCTTTTCAGCTGCACATGGTACATTTACAAAGATTAACCATGTAATAGGGCATAGAATCATTGCAAACAAATGCAAAAGAGCAGATATAATAAATGTAACCTTCTGAGATCATAATGCAATAAAAATAATAATTAGTAAGGGCACCTGGACAGGCAAATCAAAAACCAATTGGAAATTAAACAATATGATTCTCCAAAATCAATTAGTCAAAGAAGAAATCATAGAAACAATCAACAATTTCATTGAAGAGAATGACAATGATGAGACATCCTACCAAACTCTGTGGGATGCAGCCAAGGCAGTTCTCAGGGGGAAATTTATATCCTTGAGTGCATATATTAACAAATTAAGGAGGGCAGAGATTAATGAATTGGGCATGCAACTCAAAAAATTAGAAAGTGAGCAAATTAAAAACCCCTAGATGAAAACTAAATTAGAAATGCTAAAAATTAAGAGAGAAATTAATAAAACCGAAAGTAAAAGAACTATTGAATTAATAAATAAGACTAGAAGCTGGTATTTTGAAAAAACAGATAAAATTGACAAAGTACTGGTCAATCTAATAAGAAAAAGGAAAGAAGAAAACCAAATTGACAGTATTAAAGATGAAAAGGGAGACCTCACCTCTAAGGAAGGGGAAATCAAGGCAATCATTAAGAACTATTTCGCCCAATTATATGGCAACAAATATAACAATTTAGGAGATATGGATGAATATTTACAAAAATATAAATTGCCTAGATTAACAGCAGAAGAAATAGAATACCTAAATAATCCTATATCAGAAAAAGAAATTGAACAAGCCATCAAAGAACTTCCGAAGAAAAAATCACCAGGACCTGATGGATTCACAAGTGAATTCTATCAGACATTCAAAGAGCAACTAATCCCAATACTATACAAATTATTTGATATGATAAGCAAAGAAGGAGTCCTACCAAATTCCTTCTATGACACAAATATGGTACTGATCCCAAAGCCAAGTAGACCAAAAACAGAGAAAGAAAACTATAGACCAATCTCCCTAATGAACATAGATGCAAAAATCTTAAATAGAATACTGAGCAAAGAGACTCCAGCAAGTAATTAAGAAGATCATCCACCACGATCAGGTGGGATTTATACTAGGAATGCAAGGATGATTCAATATTAGGAAAACCATCCACATAATTGACCATATCAACAGTCTAACCAACAAAAATCACATGATTATCTCAATAGATGCTGAAAAAACCTTTGACAAAATACAGCATCTATTCCTATTGAAAACGCTGAAAAATATAGGAATAGAAGGACCCTTCCTAAAAATAATAAATAGTATATACCTAAAACCATCAACAAACATCATATGCAATGGGGATAAATTAGAAGCCTTCCCAATAAGATCAGGAGTGAAACAAGGATGCCCATTATCACCTCTATTATTCAACATAGTACTAGA
>NC_058134.1:73363546-73462338 GCF_016433145.1 Gracilinanus agilis | reverse complement strand
CACCAAGATAAATTCAGAATGGGTGAATGACTTGAATATAAAGAGGGAAACTATAAATAAGTTAAGTGAACACTGAATAGTATACTTGTCAGATCTCTGGGAAAGGAAAGATTTTTAAAACCAAGCAAGAGTTAGAGAAAATTACAAAATATAAATTAAATGGTTTTGATTATATTAAGCTAAAAAGCTTTTGTACAAATAAAAACAATGTAGTCAAAATCAGAAGGGAAACAACAAATTGGGAAAAAAATGTTTATAACAAAAAACTCTGACAGGGGTCTAATCACTCAAATATACAAGGAGTTAAAGCAATTGTATAAAAAATCAAGCCATTCCCCAATTGATAAATGGGCAAGAGACATGAATAGGCAATTTTCAGGTAAAGAAATCAAAAGTATCAATAAGCACATGAGAAAGTGTTCTAAATCTCCAATAATTAGAGAAATGCAAATCAAAACAACTCTGAGGTATCACCTCACACCTAGCAGATTGGCTAAAATAAAAGAAGGGGAGAGTAATGAATGTTGGAGGGGATGTGGCAAAATTGGGACATTAATGCATTGCTGGTGGAGTTGTGAACTGATACAACCATTCTGACTGGCAATTTGGAACTATGCTCAAAGGGCTTTAAAAGATTGCCTACCCTTTGATCCAGCCATACCATTGTTGGGTTTGTACCCCAAAGAGATTATAGATAAACAGACTTGTACGAAAATATTTATAGCTGCACTTTTTGTGGTGGCAAAGAAGTGGAAAAGGAGGGTATGTCCTTCAATTGGGGAATGGCTGAACAAACTGTGGTATCTGTGGGTGATGGAATACTATTGTGCTAAAAGGAATAATAAACTGGAGAAGTTCCAGGTGAACTGGAAAGACCTCCAAGAACTGATGCAGAGTGAAAGGAGCAGAGCCAGAAGAACACTGTACACAGAGACTGATATACTGTGGTAAAATCGAATGTAATGGACTTCTGTACCAGCAACAATGCAATGACACAAGACAGCTCTGAGGGATTTATGGTAAAGAACGCTACCCACATTCAGAGGAAGGACTGCAGGAGAGGAAACATAGAAGATAAACAATTGCTTGAACGCATGGGTTGGGGTGGACATGATTGGGGATGTGGACTCGAAACTACCACACCAATCCAACTATTAACAATTTGGAAATAGGTCTTGTTTGATGACACATGGTACAACCAGTGGAAATGCGTGTCGGCCATTGGTGGGGGGATAGTGGGGGGTGAAGGGGAAAGTAGGAGCATGAAGCATGTAAACATGTTAAAAATGAATATTAAAAAATGTTTAAAAAAACATAATAAACTTAGATAAACAAAAAAAACAAAAAATGTAATGGGGAAATGTTTAATAAAATAGATAAAAAATACAATACAAAAAAAAAACACTAGCAAAATTAAAAGAATCAATACAGAGAGAGCCCCAGCTTTGGGTATCCTGGACTATGACAAAGAATTTCATCTGTTTGTCCATGAAGCATAAGGGGTAGCATCAGGGGTCTTAGTGCAAAACTTGGGAACAAATTCTAGACCAGTGGCTTATTACAATGGAAGTCTAGACATGGAAAAAGAACTTTGGAGCCAAGTAGATAGGAGGGATATGGTTTTCAGACTTAGTGTTATAGGCAATTTATAAGACAGAGTATAAAGATAAGACAGATATGTATATATAGATAGCTAAAGGCAAAATCTTGGCTGGAAGTCATGGACATTCTATACAGAATGCAAAAGGAAAGAGTTGGAGAGAGTATGAACTGACAGGGCTGAAAGGAGAAGAGTTTGCAGCAGTTATCCTGCCTGCCAGTTTTCTACAACCAGTGAAACTTTTGGAGATCTTGGGAGTGACCAGCAATCAAAAGCCTAGGTTGAGGAAAGATTAAACCTTTGCAATTTGTAGCCTTTCTCCCTAGCCCACTGGATTTATTGGCTGACCAAGGATTTTGTTCCTGTTACCTTTATCCATCAAGGGATCAACTTGGATCTGTGTCACCATTGTCATGAGAAACCCTTATCTCCAAGCCCTTTGCAGTCTCTCCTATCTCAGACAGACTGCCTGCTTGTCTGTGTTAGTGACAGAGGGAAACCAGCTTAACTCCTCCATTCTAAATGACAGTTGGTTGAGTTTTCCCTGATAAAATAGACAAACGTCACCCAATTTCCCTTTTACCTTAATTCACTAAACTTGCAATTCTTGGCAACAAGCATTCTTGCATATAAAAATACTTTGTTGTCCAAAACCATAATTATTATTACCATTGCAATTATTCCTTCTGTTGTTGTTATTGTAATAACCATAATTTCTATTATTCCTTTGTTTGCCAAACTGACCCTTGAACCTACAATCCTTCACAAAATGTCCAATATGGTTGCAAATAAAGTATAGCTCTGGCCTTTGGTACCTGTTGTTAGTATCATTGTTGTTCCTATAGATGGTATATTTCCTGTTAGATGCCCTCAGTGCTGCTACAGCCTTGGTCTCACCTATCTCTTTGTCCTTTGCCCTGGTATTTGCTTCTTTCAATTGTTTATGGAGACTTTCAATAATTGCATCTTTTTCATCAGAGGATCTATCTTTTTTCTGGGCATATACATAAGTTGCCTTCTGCTTAAGTTGGTCTAGTGGAAGCAATTCCCAATTCGGGCAATAATCCAAGAAAAATTTCCTAACATTTGGGACCGAATTCTGAACAAAAATTCTCTTAATATGGTCAATTGCACTTTCTTCCTGAGTGTTGAGACTTGTGTCTCTGTGGCCTCAATCACTCAGTCAAGGAATGAAGCTGGTGTTGACCAGTCTGTCATGTTCTTTCAAGCTTTGACCACACTTTGGATCATTGGAAGTTGTTTTCCATTGCTTTCAGAATAGGTTTGCTTTCCTATTTTAATAAGTGGTAATTTGCAACTGAATTCAGATCTAATTCATGCCAATTCTCAGGTCATGGGGTTAGTCCTAGTGTCATCCTAGTTTCCCCAAGAAACTTTTCCTGATCTCTCTTGCATATCACCTCTTCTAAGACAAAATAGAAATCATTGAAGTCTGGATCGTACATTTTGATCACAGATCTTAGTTCTTTAATTAATTTGGCAGGTTTATCAAAAATTGTAGGCAATCTTCTCTTTATTGCTTCAGTATCTTCAGCTTTAAACCTAGTATGCTCCTTCATGTGAAAAATATCATTATCCCTAATGATAGACAAATTGTGTAGTGGAAAGAGAGGAATTGGTTGACTTTCACTCTCTTGGGCCATTTGTTCATTCTAATTTAGTCTTTCTACTGGCTATGTGACCAGAAACTTCTCCTTGCTGTTTCTGTGCAAGACCATAAGAACTGCCAGATTGTATTTAAAGTTCCATATTGTCAATCTTCAGTTGCATCATTTTCAACATCTGTTTAACTTCTGAGTCTTTACAGCATCATGAAATAATAGTCTTAAAACAATACCCCACACAATAAAACATTCACCTTATTCTATATATAGCATATCTAAACACAATTATTGGTACATGAGTCAAAATATCTTAACACTGTTATATCCAATATTGGTTGAGCAATCTCAAAATCCAAAACAAACTTACAATACCTAGGTATAGTTTTAAACCATAGTATTACAAAAACAGTAACCCTTGCAATTGTTACACAAGGACTGGTGTTAAACCTAAATATAGTCAGGTTGTTACAGGGAACAGAAATCATGTTAGCCAGAATGGAGCAACAGCTTTGTTATGAAGGTGTACCCAAAGTTCAAAAGTATTAAATTATGTAGATGGGAATATATTAAATGTTGAACAAATTGTGCATATTAAGGAAAATGATAACGGAATTGTGAATATTGTTAATGGTATAATTGGAGTTAATAATAATTTGATTGGTGTTAATAGTAATTTAATAGTGGTGATAATTTAATCAATGTTAATGGTAATTTAGATGGAATCAAAGATAATTTAAGTGGTGTTGGTGCTAAATTAAGTGATATTAGTGGTAATTTAACTAGTGTGTGATAATTTAAATAAGATTGATAATAATTTACTTGGTGTTGATAATAGTTTAATTCATATTATAAATGAGAAAAAACTGTGTTGTGAATAGTGTTAGAAATTCTAGTGATTGTGTAATTAAGGATAATAATGGAAATTGTGATTTGATTAAGGATAATTTGATTATAAATAAGGACAATGATACCAAAATAGAGGTGAAAAGGACCAATAAAACTGTTAAACATACAAAATTCTGGGAAAATTCTGTAATTCAAGACGATGTTAACTTGAATGGACAGGAAATAGCTACACTTTGTTCTGATGTTACTGTTTTAGCCCCTGTGTCACAAACTTTACAACCTCCCAATAGCACAGAACCACATGTGTCTGTTACTGTTGGACACTAAATCTATGGCCTTCTGTTGATACAGGAGTGAGTAAGTCAGTTTTGCAAAGTTTTCCTAAGAATTGTAGAGCTGTTGGTACAATGGAAGTTGTTGGTGCTACAGGAAAACCTCAGTAAGTAGCCAAATTGCAAACAAAAAAATGATAACCCTTGGACCTCTATCTGTGAAACATGGATTTCTCTCCCAGAGGAATCTTTGAAGGCCTTTCCATTGCTTTTCTTAGATTCCAGCAGAACAGAAGATGCCTTAGGTACTATCTAGCCAATATCTGAGGATATACCTAAGGACTTGTGGTCAAAATCATCAACCAATGTTGGGTTGCTAAAATCAGCTACTCCAGTCAGGGTGAGGACAAAGGAAGGACCAGTTCCTTGTGTGCCTCAGTATCCCTTGACTAAGGAGGCAATAGATGTTATTCGTCCGATTATTGAATCCCTAATCCAACAAGGGATAAATAATACCATGATTTTCTGAGTATAATACACCGATTTTGCCTATAAAGAAGCCAAAACCTGATGAAAATGGCAGACCTGTATACCAATTTATTCAACATCTGAGAGCGATAAATGATTGTCATCAAAACACATCCAGCTGCTCTAATTCTTCCATTCCAAGTCAGGCTAGATATTTCACTGTGGTAGATGTATGCTCTGTGTTTTTTTCCTATGCCCATCCATGAGGATTCTCAAAAAATCTTTGCTTTCCCTTGGAAGAAAACAGAGATGTGGACTTGTTTGCCATAAGGTTTCACAAACTCACCTAGCCAATTCTCTCAAATTCTAAATCAAGATCTAAAAACAATCCAGTTTAAGGAGAGTAAATTGATACATTTTGTGGATGATATTCTTTTAGCATCCCCAAATGTAAAGGTGTTTCTTAGAGACAGCAAGATTCTTTTGATTAAATTATACAAGCGAGGGCATAAAATCTCCAAGGCAAAATTACAGTGGGTTTTGCATCATGTGCAATATCTTGGATTTGTTTTGTCAGAGGGTTCCAGAAGTATCAATCAAAAGAGATTAGCTGACATCCAGAAACTGAATGCACCTAAAACCAAGAAGCACCTCGGAGCTATTCTTGGAACTACTAGTTTCTATAGACAGTGGATTCCTGGATAAAGTGGGATCACTAAGTTTTGATAGATCTGACCAGGAATACAGAACCAGAACCTCTGAAACTAAAGCCTAAACATCGTATAGCTTTAGATAAGCTTAAAGAAGCCGTATTATATGTCCCTGCATTTGGAATCCCAAACTCTGAGAAACCATTTCAGCTGTTTGTCAATGAGACAAAAGGTATAGCTTCTGGTGTACTTACACAGACTTTAGGACAAACTTATCATCCAATTAGATACTACAGTTGTCAACTTGATCCAATAGCTGCGGGTACAGTAATCTAAGGGGGGGTAGCAGCAGCAGCTATGTTAGTCCAGAAGTCAGCTGATCTAGTTTTGGGATGTCCTTTAACAGTCTACTGTTCACATCAAATAGATGTACTAATGAGGAAGTTTCATACTCAAGCTTATTCAGACCAATGAATTGCTGAGCATTAAATTATTCTCCTGGGTAGTGAGAAGTCCATTTGAAGAGACGTAGTGTATTAAATCTAGCTACACTTCTTCCTGATTTGCCAAAGAACAGTGAACCATTGTATGAATGTGTTAAAGTAGTAGATCTAGTGGATATGCCTAGGATGGACTTTAAAGACACTCCAATCGAAAATCTAGATATGGTATTATTCACAGATGATTCTTCATATTTTTGTAATGGAATAAGATGTACTGGAACTGCAGTTGTCACAAAATTTGAAACACTGTGGTATGGCTCATTACCTAGTAATCTTAGTATACAGTTACGGAATTAGTGGCATTTAAGCAAGTCTATCTTCTAGCTCAACGGTCGGCAACCTTTTCGGCTGTGAGAGCCATAAACGCCTGTGGAAGGAGGAGGATGGAGGTGGAAGGCGCTGGAATATGGGGCAGGGACTGAAGGGCCCCCTGGAGCACATCCTGGGGCTCTGCCCAAACTGGCCAGTCAGGAGGTGGAGCCAGAAATGGCTCGAGAGCCCACGTTGCCAACCCCTGTTCTAGTTGAAGGTAGAAGTGCAAATATATACACAGACTCTTGATAAACATTCTCTGTTTGCCATGTAATAGGAAAGATCTGGAAACAACAAGGTTTTATTACTGCATTGGGAAAACCAACAGCACATGCAGGAATAATAACTGAGTAGTTAGAAGTGATTCAAAAGCCTAAACAGCTAGCAATAATCCATTGCAGAAGCCATAGTTGTGGTAGAAATTCAGTCTCTAAAGGTAATCCCAGAGCTGATATCACTGCAAAGTATGCTGCCCAAAATGTATGCCCAATTTATGTAATGAATTTAACAGCTATTAAATCGATCAGAAATCCAGAAATGGAAGGATAAATTTGGAGCCAAGAAAGAACATGAGACATGGATTACTGATACAGGAAAACCGTTGTTACCAAAGGACTCATATACCTATTTGTGTCAAGCTATCCACACAAAAGTTCATTTTGGTACACAAGCTGTTGTAGGTTCCATCAAAAGGCAATGGATTATGCCTGGAATAAGTACTGTTGCAAATAAGATGTACAATAGTTGTTCAGTCTGCCAATAGTTTAAAGTGCATTCAGAAAGAAAGGTTTGTGTGGTAGACCTTTAGCATACAGTCCATTCAAGAGTTTGCAAATTGATTACATCAGTATCCCTAAAGCTGGAAGATACAAGTTTTGTCTTGTAATAGTTGATAGACTAACTAAATGGCCGGAAGCTTTTCCATCAAATACCAACACAGCAAGCTTTGTGGTGAAAGTGTTACTTAAGGAAATTGTTTCTAGGTTTAGTGTACTTCTAACCATAGATTCAGATAAGGGATCTCATTTCACTCAAGATATCCTTAGAAGAGTCTATGAGAATCTATGAATAACACCTAAATATCATGTTCCTTATCATCCACAAAGTTCAGGTCAGGTGGAGAATATGAATAGGGAACTCAAGACTATAGTAGGAAAACTCTGTGCCTAAACTCATCTCCAATGGCTAGATATTCTTCCCATAGCTTTGTTTTACCTATGTAAAAGACCAAGAACAAATTACATATATCATCATATGAAATGCTCTTTGCACATGCGCCACTATAGGCAAAGACTTGTAAGTTTGTTTATGCATCACTCTTAGGAGGTGATTGTCAAATTGCTTCATATTGAAGTGCTTTACAGCAGAGGCTAAGAGAATTACAAGATATGGGAGTATTAATTCAATCTAGTCCATTGGATTGTTCTCTTCATAATTTTCAACCAGGTGATATGGTGTATGTGAAAAATTTTGCAAAAACATCAGCAACAGAACAGAGTTGGGTAGGTCCTTATACAATTTAGTTTCGCCATCTTCAGTAAAGGTATTAGGGTAGAGATTCATGGTATCATTGTTCCCATATTAAATTAGCACATGGTATAGATAATGAGAATGTAGAAATTGTTATTAATGAAGGAGAAGGAGAAAGAAGAAGAAAAAGAAGAAGGAAAAAGGAGAAGAGAAGGAGGAGAAATTGTGTAAAAATTGAGATCTTAAGTCAATTTGAGTTTGCAGTCAGAAAGTTCAGTAAGGAGAGGACCATTCCAGTGGAAGAGGACATTCAGATGGAAGAGGATATGGATGAAGAGGATGCAGGATTTATGAACATTGTACTAAGACTGATGAACTTATAAAATTAACTGATCAAGACTTTGTTTTGAAAGAATTTCCAAAGAAGAGGATTAACCATCTAACTAATGGACTAAATGGTTTGGTAGGATTTTGGGTAACGTAAATAGTATCACTACATACTCATATACATTCATCATTACATATTACTATCAAGAACTTTGGTGGAGGAAAGGAGAAGAGGAGAAAAAGAGATAAGAGAAGTTTTTTCAAGGAACATGATAAGAAGGAGATCTGAAGTTTTGGTAGGTGTCATACATCCAACAGTAACATATTGCAGCACAACATAGCAAAAGAACAACATGGCAAAACAGATATATAAAAACACAAACAGATTAGGATACATTGTCTTCCTTATGGAATAAAACAATGTATGAATACAAATTAATACAAATTGTATGAACAAAATTAGAATTAGTTATAGGATAAGTAAGTACTAACAAAGGATAGTTGCTAACAAAAAATAGTTATTTAGTTAGTATTTTGTTGGACTAATATACTAATAATATAGGGATAGTTTAGAATAGGAGATAGGGAATAGTAACTAGATGAGATTAGAGAATAAGGTAAGGTACTAACACATTACAGTGCAAATACAACAAACATAACAAAAAAATGCATTATATGAAGAATATATAACATAATACAGATCACATATCACAAAATAATGTAAATAGGGTGTGCATATTGTAAATTGTATTATAGTGTAAGTATATATATGTAAAGGTTGTAGATATACATGTATGTATTGTGTATATATTGTAGCTATATGTCATATGTGTATATATGTATATATGTAAATTTTGTGAATAATTATCAACTTATATAAAAGCACTACAAACCAGGATTAGCAAGCTCCATGAAAAGGGTGTGACCCAACAAACAACACCTTTGGATTTTTCTTTACATAAAATAACACCAGGTGAATAAGTCTATGTGAAAATATTTAACAGAAAATCAGCTACTGAGGTAAAATGGGTCAGTCCTTTCGAAGTTTTGCTCACAACTCTAAGTTCTGTGAAGGTCTTAGGGAAAAATTCTTGGATACATTGTTCCAAAATCAAAATCCAGAAAGCTCATACACATGATACAAATCAAAATGAAAATAGACATGAGGAAGACAAAAATGAGAGCACAAATCCATCAGAAACAAGAGAGATAGATAAAAGAGAGATAGAAGTTCTTGAAACAGTTCCAGAAGAAGATGAAGGTGTAGACAACAGTCAAGTATTGACAACCAGCAGAAAGCGCATTAGGGGACAAAAGCAGCAGAAGAGAAAGGCTAGAAGAAAAGACAAGGCAAAGATCTAACAGCCCAAAGGGAAAGCTGGAAGAAAAGCTACAAGAACAGAAAGAAGACAAATATTTTTAGAGAGCTGACATAGATACTTAAGACACTGAACACTGTGAATATTTGTATATAGCAAGAGGACAGACAGTAACCAGGACATACATAAGAATAAAGTGCGCCAAAAGTCACAAACATACATATTCATACTGAAGGAAAGGATTTTGACAGGGAGTGAAGATGGAATGCTGATGAAGCAAGAATGACAGCCAGTGGAAGTTAGAAAGTTGGGGGAAGCAAAGACTTCTGGGAGGAGAAGTGACTGGGGAAGTTCAGTTTTGAACCCTGGACTGAGAGGAGCTCCAAATATGACCTCAGGATTGAATCCCTGTCATTTCCAGAGGATTTCCCAATCTTTACTACTGCCCATATTGACTGTGAAGTGACCTTGTGTTTATCAGTATCTGTAGACCTGATGGGCTGACAAGACATTCAGCTGCCCAAGAGGATTTTATCCTGAAGGGCAGGTTGTGTCAGTCCTGAATAGAGAAACATCTTCCTCTGTACCTGCCGCATTCGGATCTCTGTATTTGATTAGCCAGCATTAGAAAGTCAAGAAGATTGAGACAGTTTCCAGGCTGATCTTTTCAGCTGGTGGCCAAAGCTGAAAGGAGTATGCATTTCTCTCTGTGACTTTAGCTTAGGGAACTCCAGTTTAACCTCTTTCCTTATTTCATACATTGTTATTCTATCGTATACAAATGTTGTTTAACAATCAGATAATTGAAGAAGACTTGGGTAGTAATGGCTTAAGAACAAAAGGTTTATTTGGGGGGAAACCTTTCTTCATTCTTGGGTTAAGTCAAATCCTAAGTAACCTGATACTGTTTTCCTCTGGTAGGGGTATATTCAGAAAGGAATATTGGGGAAGGTTAGGTAAAACGCAAAATTCCCTAACCAAACATCCATCTCCATTGCTTCAGTGTTCCTTAATTTGATTCATACCTCTACAATTTCTACTACCATAACCATATTCAGTTAGGCACAGAGGGCAGCCTTTAGCTCTCTGGCCAGTTGCAGGTGGTGGGGTAGGGGGAATATCCTTGGGCTTGGTTCACCAGCACAAACCAACTAACCATTATGACATCATCCCAGGAATTCCCTTTTCCTCTTTTAACAATATGTTAGGACATGCAACACGAACTTAACACAGAAGAAAGAAGGGACACAACAGGCAACTGTAAGAAGTGGATTTCTGAAGAAAAGTTGTAAGTATCACATCCAACATATACATAAAACAGACTAGACAAATTACAAAATGGAAAAATTATTTTTAAAGACCCATTTACATGTAAATAGTTAGATCCATGAGATATTAATTGAATACGAAAATCTATGGATTTTCTGATTGATTAATATCAGGGCATAGATAGAATTGAAAAACTGTTGTAAATATATATGTACATAAGACCTATATATACTATAAATAATTGTAACATAGATTCTTGTAATTGTGTAATTGTATATATATATATATATATACATATATATATATATGCACCTTGTACATATATATGTATCATAATTGTAGAGTGACAATGTACAAAATAGGATAAGGCAAGTTATTGTAACAATTTATCTGTAGGAGTAAGGTTAGTATAGAAAGTACATAAGACTATCAGAGTTGTTAAGAATAGAATTTAAACTGCATAAGCAGGGAAATTTTTGTTAGACAGTTTTTTTGTGAAAGTTTAGGCTAGAATTGTGTTTAACGGAAAAGTTTAAGGATTTAAGTGGTTTACTATATTAGTAAGTCATAGATAGGAAATTTTCTGTTATTAGTCTAGTATTATAAGAATAGTTAGCAGTAGCAGTAGCATTGGTTAGCTTTGTTTTCTGTTTCAAAAGTTGTATTTTGTATTCTTTATGTAAACCCCAACCTTAACCTATATCTTTCCTGGGAAAACCCTGGATTAGGAATAGTTAAGTAGAATATAGAATAGTGTAGAGTAGAGGGAGTTTTTTTTTTTATTTTGGGGGATTAGTTAATAGAATAGATTAAGATTTAAAGGTAAGTATTAAGGTTCACAACATTTTCTCGACATCGATCTTGGGAAACTCGACATCGTGAAAGAGGACAACTGAGGAAAGGGAATTTTGGAAAGATATACAAGGGAATGTGGAGGAACAGAGAAGACAGGGCAAGAGAGAGGGGCTTCTGGGAGTTCAATGAACTCTTAGGGGAGAACTGCTCTGGGAGTCTGAGGAGAGAGACCCTGGTCCAAGACTGGAAATAAATCCATTCCTGTGAGATTCCTACCTTATCCTGAAATCTACTGAAACTCTGCAACTGTTCCTGTTTCACTGATAAAGCAAGACCTGTGTGGACCTGATCAAACTGCTGTTTGCCTTAAAAGGTTTACCCAGAGGATAAGTTGGATCAGTCCTGAAGCCTGACCTCTCATCTATGCCAGTTGTTAATTAGAGATTTACTCCTTTTTGGATTTAGCCTAGGATTAGTCAGCATAGAAAAGAATATGTCTGATACAGAAAGGATTTCCAGGCTAGCTTTGGCTGAAGGACTTGCCACTGATCTGTGTGATTAGTTTAGGGAAACCTAATAACCCTCTTTCCTCACCTTATCTTTGTTATCCTTCATTTAAATAAATAATCATAAACTATAGGAAAGCAGTCAGATCTATTATATTAGTGAAAGAAGGGGAAGACTATTGGGTTGGTTTTTATCCTGGAGAGGGAGTCTTACTAGACAAGGTTGAGCAAAATCTCCCAGTCACCCATTCTGATCTCTCTTATGAGGAAAGGGATTTGCAGAATGATTTCAAGCAATATGCAGACGCAGGAAAAAGTAAGACGAGGAGATGGAATGTTGGTGAGAGAGGATTCTGGGAGAGCCAACAGAATCTGGACAAGAGACAGAGTCTGGGGGTTTCTGGGCTTGAACTCTGTGGGGGAAACAGCTCTGGACCTTTCTCTTGGACTCCACCAGCTGTTAGAAGGAAAGTTAGATTAGCTTAGGAGGACAGAGACAACTTGCTGACAGCTTGAGAACTCTATGTGTCTGACACAGAGAAGGGAGACAGTTGAATTCCTGGAGAGAAGGGAAACCTGTTTTCTCCTGTGTGTGGAGCCTATTTTCAAGCGGAATCTTCAATCAAGACCTGGTTTGCTGGAGATTGGCCAAGCAGTGGTGCAACATTTCAGTGGTAGACACTGAATGTCAATAATCCTAGCTTCATCTCTAAACTTGGATTTAAATGGCAGTTACCCCGGACATCTTTGAGGATCTGCTGAATTCATCCACTGAAGATCTTTGGACACATGTGAGATCCCAAACTATAGCTGGACCTGTTACTATAGTTTGTTAGATTAGTGATAGTGTAGATATTTCCTCTCAAATCTTTGGGGAAATTCCCTTAGTATTTTTAAGATAGAAAACCTGATCCATTCCATACCTGTCCCCAGATTATTATTAAACCCTTTTATACACAGACCTTCCTTGTTACTCCTTTCCCTGGCACCTAATTGACAGTAAGGACCCACTGTGATAGACCCAGCTGGTTTCCTGGTGGTTTCCCTTTCTCCTCCACTTTCCCCATTCCTCATCTTTCCCAAACCACCTAGGAGTTATTTACCCACACGATTTCTGTATTTTAAACAACAGTTATTTATATACTAATAACACAGCAAATCCTGAACTAAAAGTTATTCCTGTGGAAGAATTAGTGAAAACCTGTATCTGATTCCTCAATCCTTGAAAATCTACTTGTGTGGACTCAATCAAATCTCCTTCTACCTGAGGGGGTTTTGCCCTGAGGGTGGACTGAACTGAGCCAGCAGTGAACCACTAATCCAAATCTGCTAATATCCTAGTGACTCAACTGATTTCTTAGTCTAGGGATTAGTTTAGATATTAAGCTATCTAGATTAGAGAGGATTTTTACGTTTGCCTCACCTGTGACTGAGGGCAGAAGACTGTTGGTCATCAGGGTGGTAGCTGGGGATTCCTGTTACCTGCTTTCCTGATCCAACCTAGTCACTATTCTCTTCAATAAATTAGAAACTTAACAAGATCAATGGTCATAAGGAGACATCAACTTGGGGATATCTTAAAGAGGGAGAGTCTACTTTGTTTGGGCAAAGTCAAGTCCCAAAACAATTGACATTCTCTCTCTCTTGCAGACTGCCCCAGAGGGAAAAAACTGAGGGAAGCTAGGTAAAAGTAAAATTCCTAGCAAACTGACATTCCTCTTTCCGGAGGTGTTTGTTTCTCTCTGGCACAGTTGTTGTGTTACCCTTTATCATACAATCTAAGCTGACCCAGCTCAGGAAGCCTGAAAGGGCACTTGCTCCCCAAGTTTTGTAGAAGCTGCCCTGCCTGACCAAGTTATACGAAACATTCTTGGTCACCAGTTACATACTTGTAGGGCTTCTCCAGTCTCCTTTTCCTTGGCCTTAGTATTTGCCTCTCTAAGTTGTTTCCAGAGACTCTCAATTATAATATCTTTTTCATCATTGGTTTTATTTTTCTCCTGGGCAAACACATAAGTAGCCTTCTGCTTAAGTTCATCAAGGCTAAACAGTTCCCAATAAGGACAATGGTCAATGAAAAACCTTCTAACCTGGGGAACAGCATTTTTCACAAAAATACATTTGATATGGTCTATGGTGGTATCTTCATGGACATCTAGGCCTAATTGTATCTCTGTGGCTTCAATAATCCTATCAAGAAATGTTGCAGGTGTTTCCTGACCTTTCTGCCTAACCCAGGGGTCAGCAACATATGGTTCTCAAGCCATATCTGGCTCTTTTGAGGGTCAGATATGGCTCTTTCTGCAGGAGTCATAAAGTCCATTTTGTTCAGGTGCTGTTACACTAACAGTACTGTTATGATAACCACAGTGGATTGGCTTATAAGGGTACACAACAAGATTTAACAACAATAACCACAAACCAAAAAAAAAAAAAAACCAGGGATGAAAAATATACCAGAGAGGAAAAAACAGCAAGGAAAATGGTTAAGACCCCCTTTTCCTGAGGCTTTAAAATAGTTCAGGAGTAATAGAAGAACTCCTGCAATATATAAATGAGCTCAGTGGGGGAGCAGTCTTCACCAATTGATTCAGAATGTTCAAGCCTCAACCAACCACTGGGAAGCTCAGATGGAATGTTCAAGTCCAAACTACTTCCAGTACAGACTGACTGCCCAAGAGGTAACTTCCTCCTCCCTTCTCAACCCATCTGGAGGGTGCCAAGCTGTAAATGGGTAAATTAAACACTGGGTTTAGAGAAGGGGAGAAGGAGGAATGTTTGGGTGAAGAGGGATAACTGAGACAAATACAAATGGGAATCATATCCATACCCACAAAACACAGGACTTGGGAAATGAGTGAAGACAGCTGGGAACAACTGTCACTTCAGACCTACCCAGCTAGGGATTACCTATTAACCTATAATGAGCCCTCTGGATTGTGAAGAAGGACTAACAAAAGGATGATGTAGGGAGAGGTCACCCTAAACTAGGTATATAAGGACAAAACTCAGGGATCTACATTATACTAGCCCAGGCTGCCTAGTTTAGCCTGATTGGCTAGAAGGGGAATGGATATATCACAACTGAGTTCACTTCTGTTCCAGCGATGATCAAGGGTTTCCAGGAACACAGATCCTCAGCAAATTAATCCAAAGGGAGAATGAAGGCAGAGAGCTGATTCCGTCTGAGAGTTCACCTTTCAGAGCTGCGATGAATACTCACACCCGCACTTCCTCACAGGACAGATGATTCCTTGATAGAGAAAAATCAACTCTCCTGGGCTCTCCACTAGAGACAGTTAAACAGCATCACACTGTTCCTTCCATATCAGAGTCCTCAGGAAAGATTTCCTTCCTTGCCACTATTCTATCATTGGAACCTTTGGGTCTTATCTGACAGTCTGGGTGCTATTTACACTAAATGTCTAAAATCCTAATTTTCCTCATAACACTGTACCCTCAAGTAAGAGAGAGAGAGACAGACATCCACATTTTGATCTCTGTCTCAGAGGGGAGGCATCCTGTTAGGTCAGGTCACATTAAAACCTGACCATCCATTACAACCATCTTTCAGAGGCTTCCCAATTTACCTTTTAACAGCTGGCTGAGCCAGTTAGATTCCAAACCTACCTATTTTAATAAGTTTGAGGGTCAGGAAGACAGTGGGTAGTGACAAGTAGGTAGGGGCCTACTCATTGAGGCAAAGCCAGTACAGGAATAGGAAGTAGCCATTTTTACAGTTATGGCATTAATGTTCCAATTCCTTTACATGTGCTGCAGCTTTATCTTTATAATGATACCTGATTACATCTACTTTCTCCCAAACCACTATGATAGTTTCCAGTAGTTAAAAATTGGGTTAGACAGATTTTTATCATACATACCAGTGGTAGCAGGGATAATCTATTTAATGCTTCAACTAAGAGGTTATGAAAATTTTTTCTAAACACCCTGATACATGGGGAAAGTTTGAAAGATGTAAGGATGGAGGGTAAAGGAAAGAATTTGGTGGGGATAGAATGTTGCACAAGAGAAGCATGAGACAAGAACGGCAGTTGAGAACAGCAGGGAATTCTGGGAAGGATACCAAGAGGAACTTGTCTTTGGTTTGGGGAGCTCAAGGAGGGTACAAGGAGCAAGGGAGCTCTGAGAGAACTGAAGGCGAATCTGTAGATTTCCCCAACAGGAGTTGAATCCAGATACCCTGTTCTCTGTCAAGCGGACATATTCCCACAACCAAGACTAAATCATCCTGTCCATTAGGGATTCTGGACTCTATCTGGGAGCAGATCCTCAAAACCCCTCAACCTATCCCTTAACTTACAGAGAGACCCTATTCAACAGAATTATAACTATAACTTATAGACTAGAAATAGAGATAGAGGGAAGGGATGGAGAAGCTTTGGGTAGGAGACTGAATTGACTCCCCAAAGTGATGGACCTTGGGTTAGACATTTAGGGGGACCTATTTCCTCTGACCACCGCCCTTATCAATCAATCACCCTGATATTCTTAATAAATACTTTTAGCAGTCAGATAGCATTCCAGAATTATTGAGAGACAAGAGGGGAAGGAGGTCCAACAGCTTTACATGGCTGAATCCATCTTTGAGCCAGATCCCCCTATGGTGCTGACAACCAGCCTGGGGGGAGGCTTGTGTGAACCCTGATTCTGGGCAAGATCTAACTGGGTCACCACATACCTCATCTGGTGGGGAAGCTTTCCCTCTAACCTTTGAGGGCCAGCACACTTTCCCTGGTCATCCACCATCTGTGTTAAATCCCCTTCAATTACCCCAGTATTATTGGCACCATGGGAGAAGGAAGAATTACCACACTGACCCATCTCTCTTTCTCACCTGATCCCTCTCCATCTGGGTCACCAATATAAAGATCAAAGCAGGAAAATGGGGAACATCCTTCTACATTTCTTGATCGGATGGTGGAAACAAAAGAGAATGTTCTCGGGTTTACAGATCTGTCTGAGCAAAATCTCTAACATATCAGGAGACAATTTATAAAAGAGACTTGTCTTCCAGGCAGGTCATACTTCTGCCTCCATTGTCCAGACTGGGAATCTCTAGGGTTAGAGGATTTAAAGAGAATGGCTACCTATATTTTAACTGGGGAGAAGAAACATCTATATGAGCAACGTGACAAATTAGCACGGGAGCTCAGGACACAGTTAAAGGAAGCCAATAATAAATTGAGACAAAAAGAAATAGATGATGTTGAAAATCTGGCAACTCTGCAAGCATATAGACCTAGAAGAGAATTGGGGCAAAATAGACCAATTTACTGAAATGCTTCCTACATGGAAAAGTGGGCCACATAATGAGAAATTGCAGACTTAAAGCTCAATTGGATACAGTAAATGATAGGAAGGAATCATCGAAAAATAACTCAACTTATAATAGCAATACACAGACAAAGAAAAAGTGTTGTTCCCATGTCTGTATGACTTTGGGAGCCCAAGCCCCTGACTTAGAAATTATGAGAAAATTCATCCAACAGGGGGAAAGACCTAAGTTTTCTGCAGTGGTTGCTGGTAATAACAAGCAAAGCCAGTTATAAAGCCATATAGTAGGTGTAGAAGAAACAAATGATGATGTGAAAACGAATGGAGAAAATAATATTGAGGAAAAAGACATTGGGATAAAAACAGTGGGTAAAAAGATAAAATATAAAACTGACTCACAAAAAGAGGAAGAATTGCAAATGCAAAAAGATATTAGTGAAATAAAGTGTAAGGTGTATGGAACAGTGATAAAAGAAACAAGAGAGGAAGGGGATAGAGATAATGTTATAAAGAATAGAACACAAACAATACAGTTATCAGTGAACAATAATTTAGAAGGTAAAGAATACAAAGAAATAGTTTCTAGTAATAGTGAAGCAAAAGAGATCTCAGCACAGAATTAAAGTAACATAACAGAGACAAAAAAAACCATAGGATAGGAACTGAAGGTCCAGAGCAAAATGAAGAAGCAAATGTAAATGATTCAAAGATCTTGTTGTGCTCTGACTCCTCTAAAACGAAATCTTTAATTGAAGTGAAGGAAAAGACATCTATTCAAATAGTAGAAAGGCCCAAGGTTGGAACAATCAATAATATCTCTAAAGACCAAATGAGCATACCTCCTGTAGACATAAACAACAGGGATGATAAAGCAAAGGGATATATTAATGATATAGTAAAGAAATCTACACTGTACCCTAATGTCAAAAAGTTCAATCACACAATATCCAAATCTCCCCAAATGAATGGGTTGCAAAATGAATCCCCAAAACAAAGCTCAGTAGCAGTTAATATTACTTACATAGCAGAGCAGGAGTGGGATCTGGGAAAGATAGAATTGCAAGCACCAATGGTTCAGGTTTTCCAACAGCCTGAGATTATTGAACCTCATGTGATGATAAAAGTAGGAGAGGAAATATATCCACCTCTAATAGGCAGTGGAGCAATGAGATCAGTATTAAAATCATCTCTTGGGGGCAGTAAAATAGTAAGTTCAGTGTAAGTGATGGGAGCTACAGGGAAAACTCAAAGAGTATCACAACAGGTCAAGCACTTGGTTAACAGACAGCAACCATGGGTCCACTTGCTCTCAGAAAAGACTTGGACTCTGCAGAAACTGTCTCTAGGTGAAGATCTATCTCAAGCTGTAGTGTGAGATGCAGTATCTGCATACTTGAGCTCAGCTGACCAACAACTCTTATGAGCTCCAGAATTGTGGTTCATGAATCCTCAAGAACAGTATTTGAGATGCCTTTGAGCCATCTGCCATCATGGAATGCAGTACAGCTTACTGGAGTTTGGCAAATAGGCTATTAGAAGAAAACAGCACCTTTTCCCCGGATGACCAGTATAAGCATTACATGAACCTGCAGTATTGAATACCCAGCCCTAAACATCAATGACACCCTACTTTTATGTTATCACAACCAAGAAGAAGTATAGGGGTCCATCTAACATCAACCAAGTGACGGCATCTGCCTTCTCTGGTTATAAAGAAAGGAATGTCACTACCATCAACAGGATCAAGTAGAAGAATACCAGAATCAAAAGAATTCAAAACTGACTCAAAATTGCATTCACTCACAAGTCCAGTCTCTAGAAGCCTAATAAGATACTTTTACTCCCAAATTGTGAGAAGAGAACCAGTCACTATTATCACCAAAAACTATGTAAGATACTGATAGTAAATCTGCCTTTCACACAGGAATGCCAGTGTGAAAGAATATGTGAATGCTTTTATCTTCTGAAAGACTGTCTTCATACTCAAGCAGCACCAAAGAGCCTAGATGACTAGACTAAGAGGCCCCTCACCAGTGTCTTGGCTCCTCTGAAAGAGTAGGTAGAAAGACCCTTGGAGATCTAAAATGTCCCCCCAAATCACACTGAACATCCTGCCATCTCCTGCCACACATACTGCACCTAGTCCAGGTTTTGCAATAAACTCAAGGTAAACTTCTGGCTTAAGTTCTTATTCACATACAATTATTTACTGTCAACAACTATTAGAAGCTCTTCTAGATTCCACAATGCCCTGAGCTCCCCTAAGTCCCCTGTTGCCTTGCTTCCCTTTGTTTCTTATCCTCTGATAGCTTCCACAATAAGTTTAACACAGGCAGCTGATTTTGTTTTCTTTGTTTTACTGTGTTATTGAGTTTCTATGTTCAGGTAATAAAATCTTCCTAGCACGCTGCTACCTGAAGTGGGGAAGAGTTTCTGTGCATACTATATTCACAGAAAAGTGAATGCTTCCCATATTCTAATCTAGAATTTGTGAATTCATCCAGCTGACATTTATATAACACTCTGAACAATAACAGCAATAGGTTAGTAACATATAATTATATATTATAATATGTAATAATATTATATATACTAAAAATAATAATAGTGATACTCTTAGGGTTTGCAAAACATTTTGCATACATTATCTAATTTGACCCTCACAACAACCCTGTGAGGTAGGTGCTATTATTATCCCCATTTTACAGAAGAGAAAACTGAAGTTCAGAGGTTAAATGGCTTATCCAGAGTCACTCAACTATTAAGAGTCTGAGGTGGGATTCAAACCCAGATCTTCCTGACTCAAAGTTCAACACTTTAACCCCTATACCACATTGTCCTTGAATGAGGCAACCAGGTATTCATTTTATTTACTGCCTTCATTACCAAAGAAGTTTCTAATTAGCATCTGACAAAAAAGTCAAAATATTTTTAAACCACACTAAGTCATCTTTTCCCTTTCTCTCTCAAACCAGGAATGGGAACATGTGGATACACATTCTTCACAACAGAGAACTCAAGTAAGCACCAAGATCCTTCAGACTTGAAAAGACAATGTTCCATTCCTTCTATTCCAGACCCAACAGACCAACATCCCAGGTACTCAAGAAGGACAGGGAACAAGGTCTGTTCCTTTCTGTATCCCCACAGCTGCCTCTATTTTCTCTAACAGCATTCCCTTCAAGATTCAAGTATATGCAGTTAAAAGGAACTATCAGAGATGAGGTGCTCTACAGCTCTGGGCAGGGATTCATCCCTGAAAACTACAATGGTAGGGCCAACTACTAGATTGATAGTAAACACAATGTCAGCCCAACTGAAAATTCTATAATCCTAGCAAGCAAGAGATGTAAAATGGGTCACTGCTTAAGTGTCTGTTTAGCTTTCAAGATGGAAGTCTGCCTTCCTAAGTGAATTTTTAGAATTAAGAGCTATGAAGTTAAAACAATTTTAAATGACTTGAGTTTCTGGTCATTTAGAGCACTCATTATCTTTAAGTAGATACACAAATGTTTGCAGACTTTTAAGAAACAGGGATAGGTGTCTTACATTGGCTCCTTTGTCATTGTTTACTTTTTAATTTGTTTCACATGTTCACTTTTAAGAACAATTCTAAAACTATTAAATATTCAAATATTAAGTATATATATATGGGGCAGCTAGGCAACTCAGTGAATAGACAGACCTACAGATAGTCCTGGGTTCAAATGTGGCCTCAGGTATTTCCTAACTGTGTGACCCTGAGTAAGTAATTTAATCCCCATTGCCTAGCTCTTACTACTCTTCTGCCTTGGAACCAATACACAGTATTGATTCTAATATGGAAGGTTAGGGTTTTAAAATACATATTTAAGTCAAATTCATGGGTGATGAATCTTTTGGGTTACGGATCTAGAATGATGTGGGTGTCTTCACTGTTATAACTGCTAGTAAAGTGGCAATAACATTTCAGGGCAATAATAAGTCCATGATACCCAGAGACACCCCAGAGTCCACTATAGTTTATATCCAAAATATTTGGCAACCTGAAATTTTCAAGTTAAGGATCAAAAGCAAATGGGGCAAAAGCCATGGGGGAAAGCCAAGATCAGTCTAAAAAACAGAAGTAAAGGCAGAGTCTAACTCTCCCTTCATCTAAAGCATCAGGCAAGCTGGCCTGTGTGTGATTCCTTTCTTGAGTAGACTTCTGGGCCTGAATAGTAGTATAATAGAAGATATAGTACTTCCTGAACTATATACTGACTTGTTGCCAATGTACACTTCCTTTTCTATCAGGTGGGCTAGAAAAGTATGGAATATCCACTACTGATTTGGCCATGACCAAAGTTGGGTCTTAATGAAGACACATTATTGAATAAACGCAGGCAAGTTGGAAGCTATATCCACCTAAACTCATTCATGTTATAAAGGTATATCCAGGCCCTACAAAAATTATTCCACTAAGGCAAAAGTAATTTCCACACCAAATCTTGTCTAAGTGTTCATAAGAAATTGGCATGTGTTATCTAAGTTCTTTGTTAAGCACTTCAGTTCTAAACAGAGTTACAAAAATCTCCTGGACACCCCCCTGCATAGTCTAAAAATGACTTGCTATTTGTAAAAGAGCAGCAGAGGGTATAGCTTGTTCTACTAGGCAAGATACCACGAGTTCCACCTTGGCCTGGCACAATGAGGAATCCTTGGAGATAGAGGTCCAAAAATAACCTGCATTGAGACCAGAACTCTAAGAGGTTCTTACCTACCTGGCAAAAATATCTGAGAGAACACTGCTTCTAACTGTAATCTAAAGAGGTTTGCAGTACTGTTCATTCTTCAGAGACCTGAAGCTATTTCCATCATGGTTCCACAATCTCTGGACCCTAACTGCCAGAAGAAGTAGAGCAAGCATCTCTGCTTTATGTCATTATGTCATTTTAGTCATTATGACTGCAAGCCATCCATCTCTGGAGCTACCCAATATTGTCACATCCTGCTGCAGCACATACAAGGGCCAGTGTTTAGGCAAAGCTCCAAATAGGTAAAGATAATCCCCACCTAGTTCTAAAGAGGGGATATAGAAGAGGTTGGGGTGGTAACAGAGCATCTATAGATTGCCAGTATCCAAGCACTGAGAAAAATGGAAATACTGAAAGCAATGCAAAGAGTCTAAGTCTATATAAGACTGGGAAGCAAACAATTCAAAGAATGCCATGGAGTTGATTGTCTGACAATCAGATTCCACAGAGTCTTATATTTTGGCTACTTGTGTTACCCACCTCCAGGCAGCACTAACATGGCAGCATAGTCTCCCATGGGCTCCCCCCAACTCAACCATGCACCGCTGACACAAAAAAAAAAAACCCTGTAGTTTCCAAGCTAGTAGAACTACCCATTTTTCAACTTGCAGTTTCTAATCTCCTCTACTATTCTCTACTATCAAACTCCAATAGTATAAACTTTGGCAATCCAAGAATGTATCTTCCATTCATAATATTGTTCCTTATAGAACTAATCATTAGCTGAAGTGTTTCTCTTAACATCAATTTTTGGAGGAATCTATTAATGACAATGTGTAAGACATGTTTGTCCTCATCATGGAACACCACGGGGCATGAGCTAAGACACTTCTAAGTCCCTGCACAAACAAAATTAGCTAAACTACAGACCAAGGAAGCATGCCAAGGCTACATGATTGCTGGCCATCCTAAACTTAGAAGAGGTGTGTAAAAAGAGCACTGAACTTAGTGTGAGAAGATCTGAGTTCAAGTTCTGGTTTTGCCATTTACTAACTATGTGACCTTGGGCAAGTTATATTAAGTCTTTGAGTCTGAATATCATCTGTTAAGCTAGAATAACAATCCTGTCCTACCTATGTCACAGGTTTGCTGAAATCAAGTGAGAATAAATGTAAAAGTCTTCTTTGAACTGGGAAGCACCATATATTTTTTGAAATCCTGAAGACTTGTCTAAAGGCAGTGGAGAGGATTAATTCACTTAAGTCTTGTTGTTATTTTTAGATAGAAGTATTACATGATGTAAGAAATAGATGATGGCAATGGAACTAAGGCAGAGCTTTCAGCTGTTAATCTTTACAAGTCTCATACAGAGCTCTGTGACAATAGCCTGGTTCATGCTCCTTTCTTCATGGAGAATTTTTGCAAGCAGTGAAAAGAGAAGTAAACCATGTAAGGCAAATTTCAAGATCAACTGTTGGATTATGATCAAACTGTTGGGAACTAATGACCTAACTAAGAATTAAAAAGTCAAAGGAAATATCTTTCATTTCAGAAGACTGCTGCTGAATATCCTGGAAAAAGCTTACTGTCACCACACTGCTAGGTGAAATATAGACCCAAAGACTCATAAACAACCAGTGGAGAGGGAGGTAAAATGATGGACTCAGAAGGGCAGTCTCTGAAAAGGCAGCAGGTAGGTATAAAGAAGACACTGCAATCATCTAGCCAACCAGAAAATCTTGTCTTGGGACAGCACAGAAGATCCTGGTGGATAATATCCCTGAAGTATTGTCTGGGTAGCCAGTGGATCCTGGATACATCAGTCCATCCCTCTAGACCTGAGTGACTTTAGAGACGTAAATTACTGAATTCTGCACATGGAAAAGGACAGTTTCACCAGGGCATCTCTTTGCCAGAGCTAGCACTACTGAGTGTTCTACTATGGTTAGTGTTCCAGGTGAGGGTTCATTCTGTTTATAAATCTGAACTGCAAAAGAAAACCTGATTTATTACTACATTAATGCCTTGGCAACAAAGGTTACATATACATACAAGTGTCCTTTCTTCTCCTTCTGACTTTGCTGCTTTCTCTGTCCAACGACGGTCAATATCAAATCCATAAGTTTTTTCTAAATTAGAAGCAATCTGCCAAACAAAAACAACAATAATAAAATAATATGATTACAAAATTTAATTTCAATTAAAATATACCTAAACAGACATGTAACCAACCAAGAGAAGATGTATTTTTGCATAGGCAGTTGTCTCATCTAGTGGCACAGTTAATTCTCTCCAGTGACACGGTTCCCGGTTAAAGTAATTATCTAAGTTCATTTCAGCTTAGTATATTTCATTGCCTCCAAACCACGACCCTCAAACACTTTCAGATCCAGCAAAAAAGCAAGCATTTTTAAAGTTCCTACTGTGTACAAGATATTATGCTAGGCAACGAGGACACAAAACAAAAATGAAACAGTCCCTGCCCTCAAGGAGTTTGGAAGTTTATCTCCAGATAAAATAATAATAATAATCCATATTCTATCTACAATTCCAAAGGAAGTAGTCAAATGAACTAGACCTTTTTTTTGGTTTGGAAAACAGAACAGGGCCCTGGAAAGCAAGAGTTATAAAAGAAATTCAGAAATCAAAAAAATTGCAATTGTTTTAGAGAGTTTCTTACCTGTGTAAGATGTTTAGTAACTAGCCTAACAATCTGTTCATCATCTAGAACATTATCTGGATTTTCAGATGGAATAGCAATAGCATGCTTTAGCATTGATTCTCCTGTAGGTGGAGGGGCCAGAATCATTGGTTCAGGTTCCTGTGTAACTTTTGGGATACTCCTTTTCTTTGCTTTAGGAAAAACTTTTTTTGAATCCACTTCTAAATGTTCCATGTCTAGACAAAAAGAAGTTTTAGGATTTGATGGCTTCACTTGGTTTTTGACGTATCTTTCTAAGTTTAGATGGTAGGTTCCTGTTCTTCCTGTAGAAAGAAGATTAAAATAATCAGAGAAAACTATGTTTGATTACTAAGAAAGTCATCTCAGGAAATGGAGTTAGAATATGCCATATATGATCAGGAGGAAATTATTATAATAATGATCAATATTAAGAACATTAGAAAATCAGAAAAGACACATAAAGCAACAAAGAGACTCACTACAATAGAAAAGAAAATTCTAGAAAAATCAAAAAAATACAGAAAATGGAAAATGGCTCAATTACTGAGAGGATAAGATATATGCCATGCAGAGAAGTCATGGTTCTAGAGGAAGAATTCAAGACCCAGCAATCAAAGTACTACTAGAATTTCAGAAATTTAGAAAAAGGAAAGTATCTCAGCACGATATTCTAAGAAATCATTAAAAAAAAAAAAAACACTGGGGGCAGCTGGGTAGCTCAGTGGATTGAGAGCCAGGCCTAGAGACAGGAGGTCTTAGGTTCAAATCTGACCTCAGACACTTCCCAGCTGTGTGACTCTGGGCAAGTCACTTGACCCCCATTGCCTACCCTTACCACTCTTCTGCCTTGGAGCCAATATACAGTATTGACTCCAAGACGGAAGGTAAGGGTTTAAAAAAAAACACACACTTTACAGAATTATCAAAAACAAATTCAAAGAATTCAGAGGAACCTCACCAAGAAAACCTTAAGATTTAACTCTTCCAAATACATTGTAGTAAACAAGGGCAATATTTGCAAGTTGCAGGAAAAAAAATAAAGCTATGACTTGCTAAGAGGTATAAATCAGAATTATAGTTTTTCAAGTAAGACCAGAAACAACTGAACAAACTAGAAAAGCTACTTTTAAAATTAAATCACAAAGCTAGAAAGAGAATCTAGCAAAACTGAGAATGAACCCGGCCTCAGCCACTTCCAGCTATGTGACCCTGGGCAGGTCACTTGACCCCCATTGCCCACCCTTACCACTCTTCCACATATGAGAAAATACACCGAAGTACAAGGGTTTAAAAAAAAAAAAACAACTGAGAATGCTATTTGAAGATGAGACAGATTTGCAAAGCACTGTGACTTTGAAAAATTCACAAAGCTGGGTACTTCAAAGAAATGTTTGCTTACTAATCAAGCTTAGAGTCAGAAAGTAAAATTAGCTTAAATTCATACTTCTCAAATTAAGAAACATTAATTGGCAAAATATGAAGATCCTAACCTTTTTTACTTCATGAACTAACCAATCTGTTGAAACCTACTGATCCCTTCTCTGAATGTTTTTAAATGCATAAAATACATAGGATTACAAAGAAAGCCAATTATACAGAAATAAAGTAGGTTTCCCCCATTCAAGTTCATGGACTCAAATTTTATGCCAAGTAACTTGCTTTTGGAACATTATACTGACTAAAACCACTGTATCAGATCTGTTGGTCAGAAGAACCAAAAAAAGAGGGTGGGAACTAGGGAAGTTTAAATACCAAAAGGAATATGCTAACTTTGATAATAAAGAAAAAGAAGCCATTTGAACAGGGAGTTCTGTAGTCTTCTGATTAAGGTGATTTAGAGGACTTAGCCTTTGAATTAGGTGTAATGGAGAACAACCCATAGTTGACAAATCTGTAGGTCAGGACACATTTGTGCTAAGAATTTCTCTAGATGTGGAAGATTAAGGGAAACCTGGGTTCTGGTTCCAGGAAAGAGGAATATTTGTTAAGGATCATCATCATAGTTTATAAATTGTTTCTGTAATTTGTCTTCTTAGTTTTACAAATGAGAATATAGCTATGATTTATCAAAATATGTATTTGACAGATCTTGATGGAATGAAAATTTAATATGATTCTAATTGGATCTATTTAATCAGCTAGGTAGGGTCAATGGCTCATTTAATGAGTTGGCATTCAATCACACTACAAGCATTTTAAAGCACCTACTATATGCCAGGGACTGTGCTAAGTGATAATGATACAAAAATGAAACAGTCACTGCCCCAAAGGTGCTTTTATTCTAGCTAGTGAGACATATACATATGTAGGTATATAAAAATTTACAAAGTTAATATCTTACTATAGACACGATGTAAGAATGATGCCTATGTCAATAAGAAGTCATTTTTAAATCAAAGGTGTCAATAATCAAATGAAAAAATGTTCTAAATCAGTGATGGGCAAACTTTTTAAAGAGGGGGCCAAAGGAAAGGAAATGCTCATCTGTCAGTCTGTTTCTAAGCCAACTCTTTGGAAATGTCATTGTATTGTATCCTACTCATTGTATTCGTCAGATTACGAATAATGTCAAGGGGCCAGATAGAACATTTCAGGGGGCTGTAGTTTGCCCATCTGTTCTAAATTACTCTTGATTAGAAAAATGCAGACTAAAACAACTCTGAGGTACTATCTCATAACTATCAAATTGGCCAATATGACAGTAAGGAAAAGTAATAAATGTTAGAGGAGATGTGGCAAAATTGGGACACTAATGCATTGTTGGTAGAGTTATGAAGTGATCTATCCATTCTGGAGGGCAATATATAGCCTAAAGGGCTATAAAACTGTGCAGATCCTTTGATCCTACAATACCACTACTGGGTCTACATATCAAAGAGATCATAAAAAAGAGGAAAGGACCTACCTGTACAAAAATATTTATAGCAGCTCTTTTCATAGTGGCAAAAAATTGGACATTTAAAGGAATGTCAATTAATTGGGGAATGGCATATGTGGTATATGATGATGATGGAATACTACTGTGCTATAAGAAATGATGAGCAGGATCATTTCAGAAAAAGATGGAAAGATCTACATGAACTGATGCAGAGCAAAATAAACAGAACTGGGAGAACACTAGACATCATTACAGCAGTATTTTATGATGATGAACTGTGAAAGATTTAGTTACTCTCAGCAATACAATGGGACAATTCTAAAGTACTTATGACAAAAAATGATATTTATCTCCAGAGAAAGAACTCTTGGAGTCAGAATGCACATCAAAGTATACTACTTTTCATTTTAGGTTATTTGTGTTTTTATTTGGGGATTTTGGTTTTATATGATTCTCTTACAAAATAGAACAATATGGAAATTTGCTTTGCATGATAATATATGTATAACCCAGATCAAATTGTTTACAATCTCCAAGAAGGGAATGGGAAGGGAAGGAGACAATTTGGTTCTCATGTCAGAAAATATTTGTTGAAAATTAATCATTGCATGTAATTGGGAAAATAAAATATCTTTGAATTTTAAAAAAGGAGTCATTTTTCAATCTATTAAATTCTGCAACACATTACAAATAAGGTCTTACAAAAGAGAATTGATGGAGATCCTAACAAGCCATTTTTTTTAAACCCTTACCTTTTGTCTTAGTATCAACTCTAAAACAGAAGAGCAGCAAGGGCTAGGCATCTCAGGTTAAGTGACCTGTCCATGTCACAGAGCTAATGAGTGTCTGAGGCCAAATTTGAACCCCCATCCTCCTGACTCCAGGCCTGATCCTCTAGCTACTGTATTACCTAGTTTCCCCTTATTTTGGCATAGACTGTGATCTAAGTAGACACAAAATGAAAGAACATTCTGAAGAGTGCCAAAAATGGAAAATGGTGGACATCAGAAGGAAAGAGGTTACTGTGACAAATAATGTGATATTCCCTAATAACTGCCTCAGATGAGAATGGTTCCTACAGACTACCTTTGCGTTGGAATGATAAATGAAGTAGCACTAGAAGAATCCTTCCTCTGTTTTAAGGGAAAAAAACCTTTATTGGACTAGGAAAGCTAGCTAGCTTACATTCCAAAACAATAGGAATAGGCCTTTTGGTGATAAACTCCTAAACAGAACCATTTCATATGGTTTGTGAAGTGTTTTGCTGGACAGACCCAAAAGGAACTGTGAAGACTGGATATTTGCATTTACAGAGTTTGTGATGGGAAGGATGGGTGGGTTGCTATTTGCTTCTTTGGAAAGAAAAAACCCTAATAAGATTGTGGAGTTGAGTATTTACATAGGATAAAAATGGAACTAGAAATGGCTCAAGTCCCTAGCTGCCCGTGAGCTTCTCAACAGACAAAAGATTTATCTTAGGACTGTTACCACGAGTTGAGGCAACAAACTCAGATCACAGTAATAAGAGTATTCGAAGTAGGTAGTTCATGATCAGAGGGAGGGCTTGAAATACGAGTAGCTATCAGTATGGAGCTGATAAGGAAGCAAAGGGAATAAACAAATATGGGAAAAGGCCCAGCTTTAACCCACTTGTGAACATTAACAGCTGTGCTCTGCCCATACTGTGATCAATGAATGCTCAGCTTGAAAGTTCAGAATCATCTAAGCGGAATATTCTTATTAGCTTGGGGGAGGGGGAGGGAGGCAGAGGGTTGAGGCCCCGCCCCCCCTGCTCCCATTGGGCCCATAAAAGAGGATGGGGGAAGAAAAGCCAGGGGGAGGAAAAATAAGCGAAAGTGAAAGGGTGGTGGGAGGGGCAAAAAGGGAGAGAAAGGGAACAGGGAGAAAGAGGCAGAAAAAGGAAAGGGAAGGAGGTAAGGGAGAAAAAGTGGGAGGCAGGAGTAATTAGAGGTTCTTCTCCAGAAACGGTGGAAAGCCTGGAAAGGGGGGGTGAAATAAAGGAAGGGGTTAAGGAGGAAACGGGAGAAGGAAAAAAGGGCGGGGACAATGGTTGCCCCAGCTCTTAAGCTGGCTGGGCAGGGCGGCGTCGCACCTCCCTACGCACGCAGGGGGAGGGCCGCCAAAACCTCCAGGTTTATACCTACTCGAGGTTGTTTGAGGTCAAGGAGAATGCTAGCTGGGCGTCTGGTGGTTAAGGCGGTGGAAGAAGCCCTTTTTCAGGGGGCGATGGTTTTTCGAGGGTATGAGTGATTTCAGGTCTATCTAGCCCGCCCAAAGGCGGGCACCCACTGCCCTCTCGCCCCCCCTTGACCTCCCGCTTAGCTGACATCAGCGTGGGGCCCCTGGGTCAACAACGGCTCCCAGCTCTCCTCGCGCATGCGTACCACGGACTAAGAGTCTCTTAGCTGGGTGCGGCGGGCAGCGGGGAGAGCGGACCTGGCAGGAGCCAAAGAGGAGAAACGCAGCTCGCGCAACGAATCGCGCAAGCGCAGACAGCCTCTGGCCCTGCTACTTCGGCGGTAGTGCTTTTCGTTTCGTTACGTCGTCAGAGCTTGGTGTGGCAACTTCGGTCATCTCGCTCTTCCGGCGGTTTGTGCCAACTTCGCCGACGACCTTAGGCCCCATGCCCGCAAACCTTGATAGAAATGAGGGCGGGAAAAGTGTCGGAAAGGAAGCGGCCTGGGCCCTGCGGAAGGAAGGTGGCCGCTGATGCAACGCCCCCTAATGGGAAACAGAAAGGAGCAAGCGGAAACCTCTTCCCCGCCCTTCTCCCTCCTCCCTTCCCCCACAAGTTCCTGTCTGTGAAGCACGCATGTGACCGTGCCCATCAGGCTGCTCGAAAACGCTCAGAAGCTCCAGACGGTCCCCACAGCCAGGATTTTTAACCTAGAGACCGTAAACCTTTTTTTTTTTTTTTAAACTATTGTGATTACTGAATTTAAACATTGGTTTCATTTGTCATCTTATGTATTAAATACATTTAAGTTCTGGGGGCTTCTAGGGGTCTCAGTGGATTGACAGCCAGACCTGAAGATGGGAAGTCTTGAGTTCAAATTTGACCTCAAACACTAACTTCCTCCTGGGCGAGTCACTTAGCCTTCATTGCCTAGCCCTTGCCACTCTTCCATCTTGGAACCAATACATAATATTTTTTCAATGACAAAGTAAGGGTTTAAAAAAAATTTAATTCTGAGACAGGGTCCACAAGCTACACGACACCACCAAAGATTAGGCACCTCTCCTCCAGAAGGTAGTCTTAAGTTTTTTAGTCTTAACATTTATTCCACAATATGGCTCCCACCTGCCTGTTTTAATTTTATTTCATATTCCAGTCCTCCAGGCACTCTCCATTTTTAATTTTAAATTGAACTGGCCTGCTGGGTTGTTCCTTGTAAACAATATGCCATCTCCCATCTCCATGTCTTTGTACATGTGATCCAAGGTGGCTAGAAAACCCTCCATCCATGCCTCCCTCTGCTGCAATAATGCCTTTCCTGCTCCCATCTCTGCCTTTTGAAATAATTTTGTTTCTTGGAGCCACAGGTGAGAGTCGGGTGAAAAGTGGACACGGAGGGTGGACCAGCAGCTGGAAAAAGGGCTTGGCATACCCTTATGTCAGCGGAGCTTGAACATCCCCTTCCACCAACCCCCAGTGGAATCATCTTCATAGCTTGTATTTAGAAAAGCCCTTTAAAGTGTATAAATGTTATCTCATTGGATTTACACAATAACGACAAAATTAAGCTTGTAAGCTTGTTGCACCTTAGGTCATTAAGATGTTGTGACAGTCAAATGATTTATTTATAAAATATTTTGCATCTCACACCCATATACCAAGATAAAGCCAAAATGGGTATATGATTTAGACGTTAAGGGTGATAAATTAGGAGAGCATAAAATAGTTCATCTGTCAGATCTATGGAGAAAGGGAGAATTTATGACTACCCAAGAGTTAGAGAACATTGTGAAATATAAAAGGAATAATTTTCGTTATATTAAATTAAGAGGTTTTTGTACAAATAGTGTTTTGCAAACCTTAAAGTGCCCATTGACCTATAAATAAATCCATATTACAAAAGTAATTATAAGGAAGGCCTTTAATCAGAGCAGACAGGTTATAATCTGAGAAAGCACACAATTACAGACCTGTAACTCCTCACTCCCAAGGAATTTATAGAAAATAAAGACTTTAATTGGGTTAATTGAATTCACTGGAGCATGAATGATTATGATGTGCTTGAGGTTTTGATTGTCTTCAGCTGAGTTTTGGCTTGGGTGGTTGATAGGTTTTTGAGAATTTAGTTTTTGATCAAGGACACAAAGGTCATTCTGGAGTTTCTTACAAACAAGGTTGTCTACTTAAATACTAGTTATTGCTATTCAGGTTATTTTGCATCCAAAAAAACTGAGGCAGAGTGAGATTAAGTGATTTACCCAGGGTCATATATCCAGTAAGGAAGGAAGACAGCTTGAAATGAGATTTTTCCAACTTCAAGACCAGGTCTCTATCAATGGATAAGGTAAGTAGATTGGGTTTGGTCTTATTGGTTTTTTTGTTTTGCTTTGCTCAGGAGCTCCTAGCACTTGGTACAACCTCTTACACAGGTAGCACTCACTTAATGTTTATTTAATTGAATTGTTGAATGAGGTGTGGAAACACACAGCAACACCTACATACCCTCCTCTGCAGCCCTTCCACTTACAAATCTCTCAGACTCAGCAAATGGTACCACTTTTCCTCCAAGAAGAATATGAGATGCAAGATCAATCAAATTCTGTTTAAATTACTTTTTGTCATGAGAAAGGGTTATGTTTCTTTTTTTTTAATGCTAGAAGTGACAAAAGAATGATGAAAGAAGATAGCGTGGAAAATTTTATAACAGGACGTCAAGAAGGGTAATAACTTCTCTGAATTTAGCCAGGAAGAGAACTGTTAGGAACCTTGCAGAGGGCAGTTTCATTTGAGTAAATGAAGTCAAAAGCCATATTGCAGTGGATAGAAGAATCTCAGAAGAAAGGAAATGGAAACAACAAGTGTAAAACTTGGGCTCTGGATCCTTTGTTACTTTATCCTGCTTAGTTAAAATTAAATATAGACTGAAGTGATTAAATACAATGATTCTCCCATTTACATATGTTTGCGCTACATATTTCTATGTGTATATATAGCTCCTTTATGTACTTCTAAATGTATATATGTGTATATAAACATCTAAATGTGTGTGTGTGTATATATATATACACATATATATATATATATACTCATATATATACAAGCATATAAAGGGGTCTTCAAAAATGCAAGAAGACCTATGCTTAGGATATGATCAATTTGGTCATAGATTAAGTGCTAATCAGTAGAAGAATTTTGGAAAAGTTACAAATATTTCTTGCAAATTCTTAATTGTTCAAAATATTTAAATTGTCACAACTTTTGGGAAGTATATGTAATGATAGGTACTGGCACAGGTAACTGAAGGACATTTAAGTTCAAGAATTGGGAACTTAACATTCCTAGTCATAACCCTAGTAACAAGATTAGAATATTTTAAAATGCACAGGTAACTGCCCACTTGCTCTTCATTTCCTGAACCATGGTACTGTTGAAAACCACATATTCCTGGAGTCTGCATAAAGCTGGAGAATTCTAGAACCTTGAGGCTGGAAAAGATCTTAAAGACCAGCTAGTCAGTGCCCTCATTTTACAGCTAAGGAAAATTTGTTTATTCTTGACTCTGCCCCCAACTCCAATTGATAGTACACATTTGTGGAAAAATAAAAGTGTTTTCAACCTCGATAAAGCTTTTTAAATTCATCAGTATTACTAGCAAAAATGTACCCTTTCTTTTTCAAAGGGAAAAAGAAACAAAATAATTTAGATTTATTTGTAATGAATTTGAGATCATAGATTGAGACCATCTAGTCTAACCCCTTCATTTAACAAATAATGAATATGAGACCCAAAGGTGTGAAATTATTTGCCCAAGATCAACTTCTCATAAAGAAATATTAGTCCTATGTATACTTGGCAGCACCCCCTGCCCCCAACCCTGCTCCCTCCATTTTATGTTTCACTAATAAAATAACTCAAATGATTTTTAAAGATATACAGTATTATATATGCTTTTTTATATGACTATACAACTGTAATATGTTTTGACTCTACAGTATGTTACATTGTAGTTCCTGTTGCTATCTATTGTTTTTCTTTAAAGTTGAAAATTTTATTTAAAATATGAAAGCAAGATATGATACCTTTATAAGAAGTTAGAAAGAGTAACTTGTTGAGATGAATAGAAGCACAACTATACAACTTATGAACCAAAAACATTATGTTGTATTATACATTGGGAGAGGAAAGAGTAGAATATAACCAATGTTAATGCTATTAACAATCATGACATCCTTAGAATACTGGTAATTCGTTGGCTTCTGTTTCATAATAAAAAATAATCATTCATTGATCACCTCTTACATGCTATTAGTTGGTGTGCTTAATACATTATGTACCCGTGATTTTATAGGTGATTTAATAATAGCAATAATAATTAGCATTTATATGACACCTATCATATGCAAGCATTGTCCATTATCTTATTTTGTCTTCAACACAACGCTGAGAGGTAAATGTATTATCCCCATTTTAAGTTCAGCAAATTGAGGCAAAAAGATTAAGTGACTTGCCTTCTCTTACACAGTATGTGAGGTCAAATTTGAACTTGGGTCTCCCTGACTCCAACCCCAATACCCTAACCAGTGTACCACCAGCTATTGATTCAAATAACTCCATTTATCCTACTTTCTAAAGATACACACATAATTTTAACATGAATAAGTTAAGAAGTAGTTATTCTAATTACAGAGAAGTATCAGAATTCCTATAATACATTTAAAACATTAATGTATATACAGTTCAGCATGTCCAAGTTCAGCTTATAGATCACTTTTCAAGAATATACTGAATAAGTTGAAATAGATTTTTATGTAAGTAACAAGGACCCATAAAAAGGAAACTTCTCAGAGGAGGTAAGTTTGTAGCTGGATTTCGTGGGAAGTAAGGATAATGTATTTGTAAAGACAAATGAGAAAAATGTACCTTATGGGAGAATGGTATATATAAAAAACAAAAAAGGAGAAACAACCAAGTCACACTCCAGGAATAGCAAGCAAATTTGGTTTTCTCGAGAAAAATGTTTATGGAATTAAGAGATGATATGTTAGTGAAGGCCAAAAATAGAAATTATCTGCTTGTATATATAGCACCTTGTTTTCAAATATATATTCTACTTTTTCCATATGTTATCTTATTTGATCCTCGTACAAACCAAGTGAGGTGTGTAGATCAGTCATTATTTACTTTTACAGATGAGTGACTCTGCCCTTCATAAAACTCAACCTGTGAACGATGGGGCTGCAAAAAGAAGTGCTCAGAGCTTCTGGAGTCCAACAATCTGGAAGCTCTATCCTCAAAAGTTCCACTGGCTCAAAGTTTCATTCAGTGAACATGCTTTGCGAAACATTTCCCAGGTAATTCCAAGGCCCAAATCAAAGGAGGGCAATGACAAATCCATAATCATAAGAAAACTGAAAAATAAGACAACCACCAGAAATAGAAATGCCCTAAGTTTTATAAAGAAGAATCAAGGGAAGTATTTTTACGGGAGTATTAATGAAAGAAATACAATCTCCCTTTAAAACACACATGCTCCTCTCCCCTTCTCTCTGTCTCCCCCTTTCCTCCTTTTGACTCAGACCAGATGGATCTCTAATAAATAATAATAATTCTCTGACTCAGAATTTACAAGCCAGAGGAGTCAGAGTCTAGAAATTGTGTCTTTAATTGGACAGGAACAGAGGATGTGCACAGTGTAACACAGCAGGTGCTGTCTTCCCAGAATGCCCAGCTCCCACTGTCAGGGCCTTTTAAAGCTAAAAACTACAAAGAGGAGGAGAGTGGGGAGCATACAGCACAGAGCAGAATAAATGACATCATGAGATTAAGTACAAAATGATTGGTTGCAGAATTGAGGCATAGGGATAGATACGATTGGTTGGAAATTTGGTAATTGAGAACCAACAATGAAATCCCCCTTTCCCATAGGACTTAAGCTTATTGTTGGAGTTCAGGTACTAGATTTTGGGTTAGCAAATTAGACATCCTTGAAGAGTGGTTTGGTAATTGAAGATAACAGACCCGACAACTCCTTTTCTTTCCCGCACAGTCCTCCAAGGCCAGCACAGATTAGCAGAAAAGCTGAATTTCTAAACTTAACCCATTACAGACCAGCTGAAACAATCATGATAATTATAGGAAGCAGGCAAGAGTACAACTTTGGTCCTCAGCTCAGACCTGGCAGAATTAAGTTCATTTTACATACATGAATACACACCAGAAAAGAACTCTAAGAAGCTCTAGGTCTAACATTGAGGGAAGGAATAGCAAAGACCATATAAGAAGGGAGAAAATGTACAATGGGTTTTCTCAACTGAAAAGGCTAAAATAAGAGGAATAAAATAAATCCTATAATGATGGTGGTTCTAAAGTCCAAAGAACATAATTAGATAAATTTAAACAAGTACAGAATATCTGTATAAAAATAATTTAGGATAGAGAAAAAAAACCTTTTTTATGTGTATGTCAAGTTATCTTGGTTTACAGTCTCTCCATGAGAAGAGTTGTTAAGGTAGAAGCAGGGCTCTTAAGGTCTGGCATTGAATAACACTTCTTGGTTGATTGGTGGGTATAAAAGAAGAAAAGCAGCGTTCTACATTATACCTAACCAAAGTGTCTGCCTAACATTTTTAACTGACGTGCAAACTAGGGCTATCCTCTTGGGTCCAGCTCTGTATTTCCTTGATTAGATGATTAGCATGAAAAGCACTACCAAGTTTAGAAGAAATCTCATAAATTTGTCCTGAAAAAGTAATCTGTATGGAAGTATTACATTAGAATAAATTCAAACCTATAACTGATAGTCTTTTAAAAAATGTTTTCTTATTTGAGAGTGCCCTCTGGCTGTAGTTATAACAGCATTTGCTGTCAATCATTTTTACTTTCTACATTTTAATGAAAGTTTGACCAAAGCATAATTTTAACCAGGAAATTATTTTTCTGAAAGAGATTTCAAAGAACTGCCTTGTCCACTCTATTTTTATGAAGAACAATGACCATTCCATCTCAAGAACACAATTAGCTAATGCTTGATGAAGATGGATAGATTCCATGGCCTCCTATAGTAACTAACTGTTCAATTCCTTGTCCATTTCTAAATAATAACAGTGCTAAAAAGACTCTAAGACGCCAAAAAAATTTTTCATTATTTTGTATTATCTCTGTATTTGTATTATCTCTGTACAGAAACAATGTATTTGTACTGATGTCCTGGTGTTTTTATATGTGCATATGTATACAAACATTTGAGGGAGAGACAGGAATACAAATCAATGTCTTTGAACATTCATAGAATCTGGAATCCTTGGAGACTGAAAGAGGTCATAGAAGCAGTCAGATTCAACTTCTTGTCTATACAGAAATCCCTTTTATTCCAGCCAGATATCCAGCTTTTGCTCAAATGCCTTCAACAATGAGGCACTCACTTTATGAGCCAGTGTGTTCCGCTGTTGGACAATTTCTTTTATTAAAGCAGTTTTCCATTTATTAAATCAGAAAATGCCACCCTGTGATTTTACATTCATCCCATTATATTATAGAACAAAACACAGTAAATAAAGTCTTACTATATTAATAAGCCCTATTCATTTAAAGACAGTTATCATGATTCTTAATCTTTTTTGACAAAACATACCCATATTTCCTGGAATTACATGGTTTCCAAATGCCTCACTATCCCAATTCCTTCATGTCCCTTCCCTCCCCATACATTTTCACTTGTCAAAGTTCTTTCTCTTTTCATTGTATACTGTAGAGAGCCTCAGAGTTTATAGATTACTTTAAGAACATTATCTTCCCAACCACTCTCTGAGGTATATGGAGCCAATATAATTATACCCATTTTCCAAAGGAGGAAACTAAAGCCCAGAGAAATTGCTAAATGACTACACCAAGATTCACAGCCAGGACTTCTGTATTCATATTCAAATGGAATAACTACCTCAGAATTGCCTCACTTATTAAAATATGGCACCTCAGATTAGACATATGTTCCATATGTAACCTGACTAAGCCAAAGTAACTCTGACATCTATTATTTTCCTACTCTGCTTTGTATTATGATTCTGTATCTTCTGTCAGTTTGATAATTATGTCTCCTAAGTTTCTATTCAAATTACTGATAAATGGAACAGGAAGAAGGAAGGACCTTATGGGCTAGAGACCTCACTCTAAGTTTATTTTATAAATGCTATTAATGAACACTAAAAAATAGTACTCTTGAGACAATAGCTGTCAACTATGAATTTTATCAACATCATATTAGTACTTATATAGGACTTTATATTTTTAATTCATTTGATCCTTATAATAATACTGGAAGGTAGGTGCTATCATTATCCCATATTACAAATTGGGAAACTGAGGCAAAGGTTAAATGATTTTTCCAGAATCACACGACTACTACCTAAGGCAGGATTCAAACTCAGTTCATCTTGACTCCAAGTTCCACACTCCTGATTGTGCCACTGAACAGGTTTTTTGGTGGTTGTTTTTTTTTAATCGATGCTTTCATCTAACTTGCACTTTGAGATTTTATCCACAGAATATAATTGAAGACATTGTCAAATACTTCAATAAAATCAATATAAACTATGTCTAAAGGATCCTCCTAATCTACTAATCTAGCAACCTGATAAAGAATGGAAATAAGTTTAACTTGCTATGAGTTGTTTTTTATCAAATATGTATTGGTTTCTAGCAATGCCTTCATTCTTTTCTCTAAATGCTCACAAAGCATCTATCTGTTCAATAATTCATTCTAGAATTTTCTTGAAAATTAACATCAAGTATATAAATCCACAGCTTCAAAAGTCCATCATATGCTCTATTTAAAATTAAAATTTATATCTCTCTTTTGAAAATTTTTATATTTTTCCAGTTATATATAAAAACAACCTTTGGTATTTTTTACCAATTGCAAATAATATCAAATTTCCACCTAATTTTCAGAAGTTTTATGATCCAATTTGTTTCCCTCATTCTCTTATTCCCCTTTCCCAGAGCTAGCAAGCAATTTCTTATGGATTATGCATATATTATCATGCACAACATATTCCCATATTGTTCATTTTGTAAGAGAATAATCATATAAATAAGCCCCTCCCCATCAAAACCCCAAAAAGGCAAGTGAAAAATAGCATGCTTTCAATTGCATTCCAACTCCAACAGTTATTTCTCTGGAGATGGATAGCATTCTTTATCCCTCAGAATTGTCCTGGATCATTGTATTGCTGAGAGTAGCAAAGTCTATTACATTTGATTGTTCCACAACGTTTCACTTTCTGTGTATATTGTTCTCCTGGTTCTGCTTATTTTACTCTGCATCGGTTTATGGAGGTCTTTCCAGCTCTTTCTGAAATCATCCTTTTCGTCATTCCTTATAGTACAGTAGTATTCCATCACCATCATATATCACAGTTTATTCAGCCATTCCCCAATTGATGGACATCTCAATTTCCAATTCTTTGCCACCACAAAAAGAGCTACTATAAATATTTCTGTACAAGTAGGTCCTTTCCCCCTTTTTATAGTCTCTTTGGAATACAGAACCAGTAGCAGTATTACTGGATCAAAGGGTCTGCACAGTTTTATAGCCCTTTGGACATTGTTCCAAGTTGCTCTACAGAATGGTTGGATCAGTTTACAACTCACCAACAATGCATTAGTGTCCCAATTTTGCCACGACCCCTCCAACATTTATCACTTTCTTTTACTGTCATATTGGTCAATCTGATAGGGTGGGGTAGAACCTTAGAATTGTTTTAATTTTCATTTCTCTAATCAAGAGAGATTTAGAACATTTTTCATGTGAAAATGTGAATATATGTTAATGATAACATGAATATTAATAGCTTTGATAATCAGAAAACTGCTTATTCATGCCCTTTGACTATTTGTTACCTGAGGAATGACTTGTATTCTTATACATTTGACTTAGTTTTCTATATATTTGAGAAATGAAACCTTTGTCACAGAAATTTGTTATAAAAATTTTCACCAGTTCTCTAATCTTGCTTACATTGGTTTTGTCCGTATATAAATGTTTGCATTTAATATAGTCAAAATTATTTATTTTATATCTTATAATATTCTCTATCTCATGTTTGGTCATAGATTCTTCCCTTCTCCACAGATCTAACAGGTAAACTATTCTATGTGCCTCTAATTTGCTTATAGTATCATTTATTATGTCTAAAGCAAATGCCCATTTTGACCTCATCTTAGTATAGAATGTTTACACTTCTTTTTTTTTAAATTTGAGTTTTAAATGCCCTCTCTTTTGCCTTTTCCTCTCCTGCTCTTTGAGAAGGCAAGTAATTTGATATAGGTTCTACATGTGCAATCAAGCAAAACATATTTCCATATTAGCCAGGTTGCAATAGAAAGCAGATCAAAAGAAAAAGGAAAAAAAGTAGGTTTTGATCTGCATTCAGTCTCCATCAGTTCTTTCTCTGGAGGTGGATAGCATTTTTCATCATAAATCTCCTCCAGAATTGTCTTGGTTTTCTGAGAATAGTTAAGTCATTCACTGTTGATTATTGTACAATATGGCTATTTACTATATATACTGCTCTCCTGTTCTGCTCACTTCACTTTGCATTAGTTCATATAAGCCTTTCCAGGTTTTTCTGAAACCATTCTGTTCATCATTTCTTATAGTCTATTCATCACATTTTATAGTATTTCATCATAATCATGTGCCACAATTTATTCAGCCATTACCTAATTGATGGTCATCCTCTCAATTTCCAATTTGCCAACACAAAAAGAACTGCTATCAATATTTTTTGTACATATAGGTCTTTTTCCTTTTTCTTTGATCTCTTTCAGTTATAGACCTATTGGTGGTATTGCTAGATCAAAGGATATGGACAATTTTATAGCCTTTCAGCCACAATTCAAAATTGCTCTCCAGAATGTTTGGATCAGTTCCCAGTGCTACCAGCAGTGTATTCGAACCTCCCCTTTTCCACATTCACTCCAACTTTGTTGCTTTCCTTTTCTGTCACATTAACCAGTCTGATAAATTTGAGGTGGTAACTCAGAGTTATTTTAATTTGCAGTTCTCTAATCAATAGTGATTTAGAGCATTTTTTCATGACTATAGACAGCTTTTATTTTTTCTGAAAACTGTTTAATCATGTCCGTTGACCATTTATCAGTAGAATGACTCATATTCTTATAAATTTGACTCAGTTTTCTATATACTTAGATCTCTCTTCTTGTAACTCTCATGTTTTCTATTATTCCTCTGAAATTGTCACGTTTTCTGAGATCACATATCTCTAAGTTTCAGAAAACTGGGACATAATTCACCTAGGTCTAGAGTCTTAAACTCATTTCTAGCAGCCAGAAACTCTTATCATCACTTTGCCTACTCTCATTCCTTCTTACTACTGTTTTTTCTATTTTTTCTACTGTATTCTATTATGTTCTTTCTGTCATTTTGAAGACTATGCTTCATCCTTGAGTTAAAAAAAAATTTTTAAGCCCTTACCATCTTAGAATCAATACTGTGTATGAGTTCCAAGGCAGAAAAGCAGTGGGGTTTAAGTGACTTGCCCAGGGGTCACACAGGTATGAAGTGTCTGAGGCCAGATTTGAACCCTGGACTTCCCATCTCTAGGCCTGGCTCTCAATCCATGAGCCACCCAGCTGCCCCCTTAAATCTAAAATAGAGAGTTTTAATACAGTTAACTCCCACTGGTGTATTCCCCATTAACAAATCAGCCAAGATTCACATTAATGCTTAACTAAAAACTTACCAAACAGAGGTCCAAACAGGAGTAACAATGGCATAACATTCAAGAAGTATTCACAGCTACTTTAACAGGATAGGAGATAGGGGCCATCATGTCACCCCCACCTGACTCTTGGAACTAGCTCAAAGTAGTCCTGCCTCCATCAAACCATTTAGCAGAGAAAGAGAGATGGGCAGGTCACTCCATTTGTGTGTACAATCAATTCGGGTTCTTGCATCCCTGAGTCTTTAGGTCTTCTAGCTCAATAGCTAATTAGGAGATTTTTTTTCCATTAAACTCTTGAGTCAGCATAGCTAAAAGTAAGGTAACCCCATGTTTATTTAGGATTGAATTCCACCTCATACATTTACTAGGTGTTTGACCTCAGCCAGATCATATCTCTGAGCCTCAGTTTCCTCATCTATAAAATATGTATAATCTATAAAATCTATAATCTATAGATTATTTATAAAATCTATGAAATGTATATAATAGTGCCTATTCCACATAAGAGATTTATTCTCATGACCAAATGAGATTGTGGACATTTTGTGCTTTCCTTTGTGTCTTCAAAGCTTAACCTAGTGGCTGGCACATAACAGATGCTTTTTGACTTGATATAATGTATGTAAATCCCATTGTAATAAGTAAAGTTCATAGTAGTAACTTAAGGAATACTTGTTGAATTGAATATCTTTTATCATGCAACATAAGAAGAGCCTCCTATATGCTATGTTTCTGCCTGTCAAGATTATTTTGAATCCTGACTCTGCCATCTGTCTTTGGACCTACTCATCTGTTTAAGACATGTTAAAATAGGGGATATGATCAAGTTTGAGCTAACTTCTGATGATTTCATCATTATTATGAGGGAAAGGAGGTCCCCAAGCTTTATAATCCAAGGCTTGACCCCTTTCCCACTAAATACCAGTTCCACAATGAACATGCATGGTGAACAGTGAAGAAACCCAGCTACAACAATAATTTTACAAAATCACAAAGAGGAATCTTAGTCCCAAACATGAGATTTGAGAAGATATCTCTCCCCACAACTTTGTAGAGGAAGGGGAACCATGAATATGGAATATTGCATATTCCATATATAATATATCACTTTTTTCTGTGACTTGACTAGAATTTAATGGAATTTTTTCTTCTTCCTCTTTTTCTTTAAAAAATTATATATTACTAGAAATGGCTCTCTGAGAAGAGAGAGAAGAAGAATTCCTACGGGGGAAAACAAATGATATTAATAAAACATTCCAAATTGCTCTCCAGATTACTTATATTAGTTCACAACTAAAGTGCTCTCCAGAATGGTTATATTAGTTCACAACTCCACCAATTAGTGTCTCAATTTTCCCGTGTCTCCTCCAACAATTATCATTTTCTTTCTTTGTCATATCTGTTAAGTGTGAGGTACTTCAAAGTTGTTTTAATTTGCATTTCTCTAGTTAACAGTGGAGCATTTTTTTCCTTTTACCATTAATATCATACATATTATTTCCCTCATGTTATTCACAAATGATATCATCTCAAAAAACTATGAAGAGTAGAAGAAGAAACTGCATCCTGAAAATTTCATATAAGATCCTATTAAGTCAGATCATCCCAAAAACATTTTAAGATAAAAAAATGTTGATAAATAGATGAAAAAAATGGAACAAATCTGTCAGAATCTCAGTAGCAAGCTATTTTCATCCTTATTAATGACAATAGAACCAACATATTTGGAGTCTAGGATTTCATTTATAAATGTGCCAATATAAGTGGAAATGACACTAAAAAGACAAAAATGGAGGCAGAAAGTAGACCAGACAATATAGATCAGACATATATAGATCACTATGTAGGAGACAACATGATTTGGAAAGCACTGAGAAATAGCTCAATATATCTGGAAGAGGAGAAAATACCAAATGACTGGGGGGGAGGAGAGATCACCGATGACATTAATAACAAAAGAGATGAACAAGAAGACATTAATAACTTCTCATTTCTATAAAAGTCTTGTTTAGAATAAATGACATACATGTAGCAGATATTCCTTCAGGCTAGTTACATGATTCTGAGATCCTTATTTATTTCCTAGGTTTGGGGTGCTATTGACATCAATATGTTTTCAAATCTCTAGCTTCAGTTTCCAACCAGTATATTTGAAGAGATCAAATCAATAAGCTAATCATCATCAAGGTGGTACCAATGTAGCAGCTAGGTAACCCAGAGGATAAAGTACTGGATTTGGAATCAGAAAGACCTGAGTCTAAATCATTCCTCAAACAGTTACTAGCTTGTGTGACCCCAGGCAAGTTAATGAATCTATCAGCCTCAGTTTCCTCATCTGTAAAGTGAACATAATTGTAGCACATACCTCACAAGATTGTTATGAGAATCAAATTAAATAATCTATGCAAAGCACCTTGCAAACCTTAAAGTTCTGTGTTAACTTCTATCAGTAATAACAACAGAATAGCAAATAAATCATGAGCACTAAGTTAAGCATGCACACTTTTCGCACCTTTTTCACATGACTGCCTTCTCCAAGTGTCTCTCAAAGAGTGCTAATCCTTTCCCCATTTGATTCCCTTCTTCACCCCAACCTAGTAGGGACAGCTCAGTCCACATTCATAGCTCTAGATCAGTGGTTCCCAAACTTTTTTGGTCTACTGCCCCCTTTCCAGAAAAAAATATTACTTAGCGCCCCTTGGAAATTATGAAACTATTTATTGAATTCAGAATAGAATGTAATACAAAAAAAAGTGGCCATCACCATTCTCCTGGATTGCTGCAGCACCCACCAAGGGGCGGTAGTGCTCACTTTGGGAATCACTGCTCTAGAGTGTTAAAATGTCAGAACTGGCAGTAATCTCTCTAGGGAAACACTTCTATTTCTTTTCATTGAGTCAGCAAATCTTAAGAGCCCTAGATTTTTGTACAACCTTTAGACAAACCCTTCCTGCCACAGCAACCAAATAACCCCTTTGGAGAATAGAAGATATTGTAGAGAACACTGCCCCCTCTTCTTCTCTAGCAAAATCTAGGTACTACCATGTCTTGTCATGTCTCTCCCTCCAAGACTCCTCCATTTCACTCTTAATGAGACTTTTTTTTTTCTCCAGCACTTTTAAAACTGCCACCTTGGGGCCACCTCCAGCTAAAAACTTACACATAACTTCTTCCTGTGGAATGAAGCTCCCCACCGCTCCCCACAGACACAGCATCTGCACCTACATATAGCCCTTTACACATGTAATTGTCACAGTGGAATCATTTGTTTCATCATCAACAGATAGTAAGGAACAGAATCTGGATTCTCTGCACATTCAATCAATTGAGTGTCTGTGAAGGTATGGCTTGCTAAAGAAAATAATTCTTAAAAGCCTCTTTATTCCCTGTTTATATTTTCATCAAGAAAGAGGGAGGATCTGACTGAATTTGAGAAATTATATTGTGTTTTTTAGTATACCAAGCTACTTCCTAAAATGGCAATATTCTTCTAGTCATTCTATCTATGAGGTTTGAGGCACTACAATATCCAAAGAATCAAAATTGCAGGTGATGGGCAAAATGCAATGTAGAGCACAATAAATAGGCTACACATCTACCTATAAAAATGTAAATGCAAGAAATGGTATAAAGGGAATCATCCAGGAAATATATGAGCAGAAAAGGAAGTTGGCCAGTCATCTAGTAAGAGTGAATACAGCTGCTGGAGAACCCAACAATTGATAAAAGACAAAGAATTTTCAGTTATCCTTTTTGATGGATTTATGGGAGGACAAAGCTAAGAGTTGCATAGAGTGATAATAAATGGACAAATTGCCAACTATATTCCTTTAGAGAGAGTACTTACATCAATGAGGTCATCATCTCAATTCAGATGATTCCAAGACTTAAAGACCTTGTCCTAATCTCTTTTCTAAACCAAAGTTATACATCATCTCCCTGCTGGACATCTCCATCTGGGTGTCTCATAGTCATCTAAAACTCAACATATCCAAAATCTTACCCACTAAATCTGACTTTTCCTTCAAACTCTTCTGTTTCTTTTGAGTACACCAATATCTTTCCAGGTTCACAACCCTTTATTCATCCTTGATGACCCTTCAAACTCTTTTATCCTGCATCAGTTAGCTGCCAAGTCTTGTCAATTCTACTTCCACTATATCTCTTACATCTATCCTCCTATCTCTACATTGCCACCACTATACTTCAGGCCCTCATCTATTCTCCCTAGGATAACAATAATAGTCTCTTAACCAGTCTCCCTAATTCCAATCTCTCCATTCCCCACTTCATCCTCCACAAAGCTTTTAAAATAATCTTCCCAAAGCTCAAGAAGCATCAGTGGCTCCCTATAACACAGGGATAAAATATAAACTCTGTAATTTGTAAAGTCCTTCACAGTCTGGCTCAAGTCAAGCTTCCCAGATTAATTTTACAATATTCCCCTTTATCTACTCTACATTATAGCCAAACTTGCTTATTCTTCTTACCCAAATTCAGCATTCCATCTCTTACCTCCCTATGTTTGCACAAATTATCCTATATTCCTGCAATGTATTCCACCCTTACATTTTCCTCTTAGAATCCTTAGCTTCCTAAAAGTCTCATCCATGTGCTACCTCCTACAAAAAAAAACCTTTCATGATCCCCCTAATTTTTATTACTTTTCCATTTTTCATATCTTGTATTTGTTTATCAGTATACATGTTTGTATATGTATAAACATCTATGTATATCTTTGTGCATGAAAATGTGTGTATATATATATGTATGTATGTATGTATGTATGTATGTATGTATAGCATTCTCCAAAAGAATGTCAGCTCCATAAGGGTAGAAATTGTTTTTTGTTTTATTTTTTGTCTATATGCCTAGTATTTAGCAGATATTTAACAAACATTTGTTGAATTTTATTGAGTGTCATTACTTTGTATTTAATTTGAATTTTTATGTGTATAACTTCTTCCTTCCAACCCCTACTCCCCAAGTTAGAATGTAAGCTCTTTGAGGTCAGTACCGTTTTGCTCTTGTCTTCAATGATTAGCTTGGTTCCAGGCATATAACGGGTGCTTAATAAATGCTTTTTGAATTTAATTGAAAAATGAATCCATTGAAATATTACTTTCCTATCTTCCTTCCAAATCTCTCCACCATATTACTCTTCTATCTTATTGAACTAAGTAGACATTGCAATATCTCCTTAAACACTATGTCATCTCTAGAAACCATTGTTTGAAAATAATTTGTAAACAATTTATCCATGGCTTGATTACTGATATTACCAAATAGTCTAGCCAGAAGTTCTCCTTTTCCTTCAGAACTGTCTTCCAAAATAAATCGTAAATTGCCCATAACTGAGCTTATTTTTTCCCACCACTAAGCTTATGTCACACTATTCCATTCTTGGCAACTGAACAACTGTAAAAATGTCTCTCAGAGCCATCTCCAATGACTCTACAGTCAAATCTCAGAAAATTTATTCTAAGTATGGGAATTTGATGATTTCTCTGAATTGTTACTGAACAACAAATCATCCTTGGAATAGCTCCAAGGACTTCTATAAATGAGACATGGCTTTCCTTTTCTTCTCTTTTGATGTTAAAAAAATATGCTACAACTGTAACTGTAATAATCATACATATAGCCACTTAATCAAACTATACAATATTTGGAGACCCAAGAAAGAAGATGACTCTCCAAGACAAATGGTAAGAATATGCTCAGGAACAGGAAGTTTGACAGTAACTTCTGGGACAAAGTTTCATTGGAATCTGAAATCTAAAGTTGTGCCTGTAAGAATACATTTTACCTTTCTTTGTCTCACTTCTAACTTCTTATTTCTGTACTTTCTGTTCACTTAAAACTCAAGTGGATGTGTGTGGTCTAATCAGTTTGAGAATTTTTTCCAATGAAACAGATTGCAGGCCTTCTAGGTCTGCTCATTTAAGGTAATTTTGTCTATGCCATCACAAGAAGGCACTACAATGGATCCACCCAATGTGCTCAAGGCTTCCTTGTTTTCTCCTGACATTATCAGGGTACCAGTAGAATACTCTGGCTGTCTGCCTATCATCCATCCTTTTTGCAACAAGATCAGTCCACTTTCTCTTCCTACTATATTTGTCATTCCTTCCTGTCCTTTTTTGATGACATCTTTTACTACTATGTTTCAGAGTTCCACATTGATTATATACTGCAGCTTCCTCAGTTGTAATTCATTCATTCTCAGACTATTTAAAAAGCCATCTTGCTGCCCCTATGCTCTCTTTTCTAAAGGAGACAAGTATCCATTAACACAAGAAGATAGGAAAAATATTGGAGAAAGCTATCTAAAATGAAAAGGAATCTTGTTAAACTTCAGAGATCATCACGGAAAGAGAGGGCAGAATAGCATAGGAATTCAGGTTGGAAAACCTGAAGTGCATATGTTTCTAAATCAGTTATTGGGCAGATGAAAGAGAGACTTCGTCAGTTATAGGATAGGGAAAGTCCATTTGACTGGGGCTACTTACCCTCAAGGGTCTTGAGAAGGCTCATTTTATTCTACCTCAATATTAAGTAGAGATATCATGGTACAGTGGAAAGAGCCCTGGTTCTCAATTAAGAGGATGTGAAGGGGGCAGCTGGGTGGCTCAGTGGATTGAGAGCCAGGCTTAGAGATGGAAGATCCTGGGTTCAAATCTGACCTCAGACACTTCCCAGCTGTGTGACCCTGGGCAAGTCACTTAACCCCCAATGCCTAGCCCTTACCACTCTTCTGCCTTAGAACTGTATTGATTTTAAGATGGAAGGGGTAAGGGTTTTTATTTTTTAAAAAATAGAGGATGTGAACTCAAAATTGACCTCTAATACTTGCTATTTGTGCATTGTTAGGCAACCTCTCTCCAACCTCAAGTTCCTTATCTACAAAATGAGGAGGGTAGAGTAGTTGGCCTTTGAAGTAGTTCCAACTTTATATATATGATCTTATGAATACCAGGCAAAAAAGAGTCTTCTGGGTTGGCAAATACTTGATGATAGGGCCCTAGTTGCATGAATAAACTCATATCAAAGGCAAGGAAATCTCTAATCCCAGCTCCTGAAAGGAACAGAACCTGGTGCATCCATCCACTCTCACTAGTCAAGTGTCAACAATTAAGTTCTAGTGACAGCTCCCGGCTCAACTTTGATGGTTCTGCTTGGCTCCTTACTCCTTGGATAGCTTCTGGCCAACAGCCAGTTTCTGCTTTGAGTTTTAAAGTACTAATTGATTCTGAAAGAGTTCATAATATATGAAAGAGAGTGGCCTTGGAGTTAAGAAGATCTGAATGTAAGTCCTGCTTTAATATATACTAGCTCTGTAACACAGGTAAGTCACTTAATTTCCTAGAATCCAATAGACTATTTAAGATGCTACCTTAGTGGATAGAAAGGAAGCCTTGAAGATTGGAATAGCTGCATTTGAATCTTGCTTCCAACAAATATTGTTGGCTTGGTTCTAGACAAGTCACTAGGCCAACAGTTCTCAAAGTTGGGTGCCAGGTGTTCCCAAGACCCTTTCAGGGCACCTCAAGGTCAAAACTGTTTTTATGATAATTAGATGTCATTTGTAAAAAAAGAAAGAAAGAAAAAGACATCATTTGTCTATTAAAATATTTCTCCTTTTTCTAACTACATATTTGTGTGAGTCCAGACTTTTTCAAATTCTTCAACAAAAGCATATCACAACAGGTTCAAACAGAAGCTAATATGAGAATCCAGCTGCCTTCTATTGAGGTAGACATCAAAGAGATTTGCAAAAAATATGTAAAAAATGTCATTCTAAGTTTTTTGTTTTGAAAAAATATTTATTTTTCAGAAAAAGAGGTTATGTTAACCTACATGAATATAGATTTATTGTTATATTTAGTTAACAAGTATTTTTAAAGTTTATTTTTTTAGTTTCTAATAATGTAGATATTGATAGATATAACCCACAAAAACTCGTTGGGGTTCTCAATAATTTTTAAAACTATAGAGAGATCCTAAAACCAAAATATTTGAGAATTACTGCTCTAGGAAAACTCTGAGATTAAAAATTGCAGGGCAGGTGCTGACCTGCATTTGTACAGAGGATTTCTTCACCTGAGAGTTCTCCATGCCAATGAAATTATAGATCTAGGCTCTATTCCTCTCTGAATCAAGTCTGCCTATGTTTTAAGGGAACCAAATGGTGAATTCTTCTATAAAGTTAATAGTGTAAGATTAAAATTAAATATCCAAATACTCCAAGTATTATTTTTATAAGATTTATTAGTAATAACATCTCAAAGTAAAGGGAAGTAAAATGAGAGAGCATTTTTCCAGCCATGTTAGTAGGAAAAAAGACCCAGAGGGCTTGGTTACGAAAACTTCTAACAACAAAATGTGAGGACACAGAAGAAAGGAATTCTGGGGAATGTAGTCCTGGTGTACAAAATTCCAAATACACATTAGCCTCCTAAGGTATGTTTCATAAATATAAATATTCATAGACTAAGTTTTTTTCTAAAGCAAAACAAAAGTATTCAATAAATTGGATCAAAGGTATAAATTGTTTAGTATTATAAAGGTTTTTTTTTCTTCCATGATGACAATATGCTTCAAAAATCAGTCCATCTTCAATGCCAAAACTAAGGTCCAACTGGTCTCTACTTCTCACTATTGTCACAGTGGTGAAAAGAGATAACTTTTTAAATCCCTTTTAAATCCCTTCTTTTTTCCCAGTGGAATGCAAGAAAAGACAGTGTGAGAGACAAGGGAGATAAAAGTTAGAATGTTGCTCTTATGATCTTCCCTACTCTCTAACCCCAATTTCATGTAACAACTATGACCAAAGAAGGGAAATATCTAAAGAATAAAGAGAAGAATAGTTAGGTGACAGAAGAAGAGTGAACTGTCGATAGTGTTTGGAACAAGCCTTGATACCTTACTATTTTATGGAAAACAAATCTTCCCGCCTTGTGGTCATCATGAGAAAAAAGGCCATGAAAATAATTGGAGCTTATAAGACAATATTGGTTGTAGAAGATAAGGAAATAGAGAAATTCTATAAAGAATTTAGCAAATTCCTTCAAATCATATCAACATCTCCTCTGACACTTGGTGATTTGAATGTGAAACCAGACACACAGAGTAGAATTACAAAAGATATTTTAGAAATAAGTTTGAGAAACAAAAGAGACCAAAGGCTTATAGATTACTAAAATGTCTCATGGGAATGTCCATCATTTGAGAAATGATTGAAAAAACTGTAGTACATGTTGGTGATGAAATACAATTGTGTAATAAGAGATGATAAGCAGGATGATTTCATAAAAAAACTGGAAAGACCTCCATGAACTCATGCAGAGCAAAATAAGCAAAACCAGGGGAACATTGTTCACAGTAACAGCAATAGTGTATGATGATCAGCTGTGAAACACTTAGCTATTCTTGGCAATAAAATGATGTGGGACAATTCTGAGGGACTTATGAAAAAGAATGCTATCCACCTCCAGAGAAGAACTGAAGGACTTATGAAAAAAAAATGCTATCCACCTCCAGAGAAGAACTGCTGGAGTCAGATGTAGATCAAAGCATACTATCTTTCACACTAGTTTATTTACGGTTTTATTCTGAGGTTTGGGTTTTGTATGTAACGGTTAGAATGGGTTTGACTAAATTATAAGAGTAAAAAAAATGTTGTGGTTGCCATTTATAGAAATTAACCCTAAGTCACAAGACTATTAATAGCTTTAATAGATTTATTAAAGTAAGATAAAGATAATGAGAGGGAAATATAGAAAGGAGGTAAAAATGTTGAAAATTTCTATTACATGTAATTGGGAAAACAAAATATCCTTGAAATTTGAAAATAATTTTGTGTATACATCATGACAGGTTTCTTCAGGAAGGGAGTTCAAATGTGCTAGACATGCTGAACAGTGAACATCACAAAAATTAAATAAACTATGTCTTAACAGACAGGATAAGATTGATTCCTAAGGTAGGAGTCGTATAAAAATCTACTGTTCAAGTGAAGTCTGCCTCTCAGAACCAAGGACCAACATTAATTGAAAAGAAAAGCTAAATGAAAAGAAACTGTAAGCAACTACAGCAATTTAATTTCTCCTACATATAAATCTTAGTATTTCTCAATTACATTTTGAAAATGTTTTAACATTCATTTTACAAAATGTTTAATTCTACTATGTCCAAAAGGCTATAAAAGTGTGCATGCTCTTTGATCCTGTAGTACCACTATTAGGTCTGTATCCCAAAGATATTAAAAAAAAATATGGGAGGAACCTATTTGTACAAAAATACTTATAGCAGGCCTGCTATAACTACTTTTACGAAAATAAGTCCTTTTCCCTTTTCTTTGATCTTTTTGGAATACAGACTTGTAGGGGACTGTGGGTACCAAGGGGTTAAATGACCCAAAAAGGTGCAGAAAAGAGAGCAAAGTAACCTTGAGAAAGATATGAAAAACAGAGAGAAATCTCCTTCTTGGCTCCAGAGGCCAGGCCCTAGTCAAAACTATGTATGTTGACCACTTGCTTACCATAAGGAGCTACCTCTGTAGGGAGTAGATAAATATGTATAATGCTTCATGCTGAGAGGCTAGAACAGCAGAAGCCTGAGAGAGCAAGTAGAAGCCTGAAGCCTGTTGAAGGAAAGCATGATAGAACACTGTGAAAAGACTGCTGGTGACAGGTGTCATTTCCTTTCAACCCTTTCATGTTACATTGTCCCCATCCTTGAACAGGATCCCAGACAAGCCCACTATATAGACCTAGTAATGGTGGATCAAAGGATATGTACAGTTTTATAGCCCTTTGGACATAGTTCCAAATTGTTCTCTAGAATGGTTGGACTAGTTCACAACTCCAAAAACAGTGCAATTTTTTCTACATTCCCTCCAACATTTGTCATGTTATCCATCTGTTATTTTAGTCAATCTGATATGTGTGACTGGTTTCTCATAGTTGTTTTAATTTTCATGTCTCTAATCAATAGTGATTTAAGGCATTTTTTCTTGTGATTATTGATAGCTTTGATTTCTTCTGAAAATTGCCTGTTCATATCCTTTGACCATTTATCAATTGAGGAATATTTTTATAAATTTTGCACCATTCCCTATATATATCTAAGAAATGAGGTCTTTATTTAAAAAAAACTTGCTTAAATTTTTTACCCTTGTTTCTTGTTTTCCTTCTTATTTTGGCTGCATTAGTTTTGTTTATGTGAAACCGTTTTTTCTTTCATATAATCAAAATTATCCATTTTATTTCCTATTTTATTCTCTTTTTCTTGTTTAATTCTAAACTCTTCCCTTACCCATAAATCTGACAGGTAAATTTTTCCATACTCCCCTAATTTACTTATGATATATTTTTCATGTCTAAATACCTTTTAACCTTATCTTGATATACGGAGTGACGTGATAATCTATGTTTAGTTTTACCAAATAGCTTTCTAGTTTTCCTGGCAGTTCTTGTTGAATGATGAGTTCTTGCCCCAAAGTTTGTATCTTTGGGTTTATCAAATAGTAGAAGACTTTATTCGTTTACTACTGTGTACTGTATGCCTAATCTATTCCACCATCATATCCACCTAATCTGATCCACCATACTATTTCTTATCCAGTACTAGATTGTTTTCATGGTTACTACTATGTAATATAATATTAAATCAGGTACTTCTACTACTTTACATTATTTTTCACTGAGCCCCTGTTATTCTTGACCTTTTGTCTTTTTAGATTAATTTTGTTACTGTTTTTTAAAGCTCTATAAAGTAATTCTTTGATAGTTTGATTGGCATAGCACTGAATATGTAAACTAACTTAAGTAAAATTGTCATTTATTAATGTTGGTTCAGCCTAACCAATGATCAATATTTCTCCAATTGTTTAGATCTGTCTTTATTTGCATGAAAAGTATTTTGCAATTATGTTTATATAGTCCTGAATTTATCTTAGCAGATAGACGCCCCCCCCCCAAGTAATTTATGTTGTTTACAATTCTCTTTCTCTATTACCCTCCTGGGTTTTATTGGTAATATATAGAAATCCTGATGATTTATGTGGGCTGATTTTATATACAACTTTGCTAAGTTATTCATTGTTTCAATTAGGGTTTTTTTGGTTGATTTTCTAGAGTTTTTTAAGAATGCCATCATATCATCTACAAAGAGTGATAGTTTTGTTTCCTCACTCTCTATTTTATTCCTTCAATTTCTTTTTCATATCTTATTATAATAGCTAGCATTTCCAATAGAATACTGTTTTGAATAACAATTGTGGTTATGGCCATCTTTGCTTTACCCCGATCTTACTGGGAAGGCTTCTAGATTATCTCCATTACAAATAATATTTGCTTTTGCACAAATACTACTTATCATTTTAAGTAAAGCTCCATTTATTCCTATGTTTTCTAGAGGTTTTTTCTTAATAGGAATGGATGTTGTATTTTGTCAAAAGCTTTTTCTGCATATGTTAATATAATCATATGATTTTTTTCTTATTACTGATAAGGCCAGTTATGCTTATAGTTTTTTAAATATTGAAACAACCCTGTATTTTTTATATAAATCCCACCTGGTCATAGTGTATGATCTTTGTGAAATATTGCTATAATCTTTTTGCTAATATTTTATTTAATTTTTTCCATGAATATTCTTTAGGGAAATTGATCCATAGTTTTATTTCTCTGTTTTTGCTTTCCCTAGTTTAGGTATCTTGTCATAAAAGGAATTTGGTAGGATTACTTTTTTACCTATTTTTTCAAATAGCATATTAATTGTTTCTTAAATGTTTAGCAAATTTCATTTGCAAATATATCTGGTCCTGGGGATTTTTAATTAGGGAGCTCATCAATGGTTTGCTCAATTTCTTTTTCTAAGATAGGGTTATTTAAATATTCTATTTCCCCCTTCTATTAATCTGGGCAATTTATATTTTTATAAATATTCATCTCTTTCACTTAGATGGCCAGTTTTGTTGATTTAAAATTAAATAAAGTAACTGCTAATAATTGCTCAAATTTCATATTAAAAAAAACTTTATCTTCCATCTTGGAAACAATACTAAGGGGCTGGAGCCAAGATGGAGGAATAACTAGAGCAGCAGATCTCTGTCACCATGAGAATCTTCTAAAATATCACCACAAAACAAATACCGGAGTGAATGTTCCAACAAGGAGACAGAGTGAAATAACTTTCAAGAAAAGAAAAACCCAAAAGGTAGGCAGAGAACATCTGGGACACTGGGGTAAGAGGAGAGCAGAGCCAACAAGAGGCTGTAGCAAGGAGGGAAGAGCAAGCCAAGAACAACCCCCACCCCATCTGCTGTCCCAGGTTCCAAACTGAAGACCAAGCCAACATTCAGATCTTGAGATCCTACCTGGGCACTATCAGCATCTCAAGGGTCAATTGAATCATCAGGGGGAAGAGACTTTCAGAGCTCTCAGAGAGGGTTGCACAGAGAAAAGGGAAGAGAGAGATAGAATGGGGTAAATTATGTAACATAAAGAGGTGTGAAAAATCATTATAGAGAAGAGGATAAGGGTGGTGATGTGCAATGCTTAAACTTTACTTTCATTGTAACTGGCTCAGAGAGGGAAAAACAAATCTACTCAGTAGGGTATAGAATTCTATCTTACCCTACAGAGAAGTAGCAGGAGAATAATACAAGGAAAGGAGGAAAGGAGAAGTTGGGGAGGGGTGACAAAAAGCAAAATGCTGGTGAGGAGGAACAGAGTGAAAGGGAATAGATCAGGATCTAAAGGGGATAAAATGATGAAGAGCAATACACAGTAATCATAACACTGAATGTAAATGGGATGAACTCACCTATTAAATGGAAGCAGCAGATAGCAGAGTGGATTAAAAACCAGAATCCTACTATATGTTGTTTATAAGGAAACAATATTAAGTATTGGTTTCAGGGCAGAAAAGCAGTAAGGGCTAGACAAGTGGGGTTAAGTGACTTGCCCAGGGTCACACAGCTAGGAAGTGTTTAAGGTCACAGTTGAACTCAGGACCTCCTATCTCTAGGCGTGGCTTTAATTTCATTTTTATTGGTGGTGTACTCTTTTAATTTTTAATGCTGGTAATTTGGTTTTCTTCATTCTTTTTTTTAACCAAATTAACTAGTGGTTTATCTATTTTATTGGTGGAGTTTTTTCTTCATAAAAATAGTTCCTAGTTTTATTTATTCAAATTTTTAAAACTTTCAATTGTATTGATCTGTCCTTTCATTTTCAGGATTTCCATTTTGGCATTTAATCAGGGGCTTTGAATTTATTCTTTTTCTGGGTTTTTTTAATTGCAGACCCAATTAATTAATCTGCTCTTTTCCTCTTTTATTGATGTACATACTTAGAGATATTAATTTTCTGCTAAGTACTCCTATGCCTGTATCCCAGGTTATATTTAATATTTCTGCTTTTTTGAATTATCATAGTGGTTTCTCATTTCTAACTTTTCTAAGATTCCATTTACTTCTTTAACATCTTTCTTATTTATTTGTTAAATTTATATAGCTGTGAGAAAGGAAAGTTTCGCTGACCCACTTCATTTAACATTTCCTTTAGTCTCTGAATACTATAACATTTGTTCCATATATATTTAGTATTACTTCATTGTCTATGGTGCCTTTAGCAAAATGTAGTTTCCCCTGCTTATCTCTTTTAATCATATCTATTTTTGCTTTTGCCTTGTCTGAAATCATGATTGCTATAGTGTTATTTTCTTTAGGGTTTTTTATTCATCTTTTATGAAGCTATTAAATGTCTTTTCATAATTTCCTTCCCTCCAATTCATTTCTTTACCCAACTTTTTCTCTAGCACTCTTCATTTGATTTTGAAAACAATTTTTTAGTTCTTCCAGTTATTTTTGGAGGTCTTGTGTCCAAATCACTCTTCTTTCCTTTGAGGCTCTTAGTGGTTTTAACATCATTGTTTCCTGTGTTTGTGTTCTGATCTTCCCTGATATCATAGTAATCTTTTATGGTCATTTTTGTTGTTGTTGTTTGCTCATTCTTCCAGTCTATTTCTTGACTTTGAGCTTTATGTTAAAGTTAGACTCTGTTGAAGGGATAGGGGGAAGAGTGAAGTGCACTGTCCCAAGCTTCAAGTATTGTGTTGTTGTTGTTGTTTTTACATTGGTGTTTTTAGGACTAATTCTGAGAGTTTGGAAGTTTTTGGTGCTTCAAAGGTGGTGTGATCTGGAAAGAGATATTATCACTTTTCTCCTGGTCTGTGTTCTGATCTTTACCCAGGAAGGGCCCCTTGATCTCTTGGAATTGCAATTGATACTGCTCCTCAGGGCTTTTGTTCCCTTGTGACCAAAAGTGCTTCTCTGTGTCTTGAAACTGTGAACCAAAAGTGGGTATAGGTAATGGAATTGCTAAATAGCTTCCAGTCTTGTATCCAGTGTAGCACAGAAGTCCTCTATACTTTCTTTCTGACCAGGTCACCTTAATGACTCAGGCTTGGGAGCTCCTGAAGCTGCTGCTGCTTCTGTTGCTACCAGAAGTCTCACCACTATTGTTGCATCCATTTCTGCTCTGAACCAGCCTCCACTCTTGTGTCACAAACCTCCCCTTTTGTCCTTGGCTAGAAGGATGTCTTACTTTGACCCTTTGTTAGCTCTGTCACTCCAGAATTCAGTTTAAAGCATTATTTTAAATTGTTTGGAGGGAATTGTTGGGAGAAGTCAGCTGAGAGCTTCCTCTGCTCTGCCATCTTAGTTCTTCCCCAGAAATTTCAACTGTAGCAACTTCAACTTGACCTATTCAAATGATTCTTTGATTCCAAAAATAAGGGGAATTTGTTAAATTATTTTCTTCAAGGTTAGCAATCATCTCTTATTTGCTAAATCTAATAGTCCCTTTTTTGGTTCTCGTTCTTCTTGACTTCTATATAGTTTGACATGGTAAACTAACCCCTTTGTCCTGGATGTTCTCTCCTGATTTCTGTGATACTATTCTCTCCTAGTTCTCTTCTTACTGTTCAACCATTCCTTTTATAACTCTTTTTCTAAATCCCAACCATCTCTTATCACTTAACAATAAGGTTCTCCCAAGGCACTTAGCTAGGCCATCTTCCCTTTCTTCCCCCAGTCCTTTAATGAGTTCATCAACTTCCATAGATTCAGGTATATACAGATCATTCCCAAATCTATTAACTCAATTTTCTCTCTTAAACAATGGCTCCACACTACTAAACTGCCTTCAAGATAATACCTGGGTGTCCTATGATCCTTTCAGACTTGTCTTCCTCTAAATCCCACCCCTTCTCCAAACTTCCCTATTTCTGTTAAATGTATTGCTATTCTTCCAGTCACTCAAGTTTGTAATATTGAGGTCTTCATTCATGACTCTTTCTATTTTTTAGTGTCCAGAAATGTATGTTTCTGTACCTTGGGTCCATCACCTTACTAACAGGAGGTGAATAATATGCTTCACCATGGGTCTTTTGGAGACATGGCTGGTCATTGTATTGATCAGAATTTTTCAGTTTTTCAGAGTTGCTTTTCTTTATAATATTGCTATCTTTATATAATTTGTTTTACTGATTCTTCTCACTTCACTCTGACTTAGTTCATGCTACTAGGATTCTTTAAAATTATCTTTTGTCTTTTATTACACAGTAATTATATTCTGTTGAATTCATATTCTAGAATTTTTTTGCCCTTTCCTCAGTCGTTTAAAGGGCAATCTAAGGGATCTTCTAGTAGGTTTTTTTTCTTTTTCCCTTTTCATCAAGATCAGGAAGTTTCCTTGTGACTTTTTTCCAGCCTGATATTATCCTCCCTCTTAACTATCTTGCCTCCCTATCTCCATGTGTTTTCTTGTGTAATCTGATATATTTCTACACCAAATTTTGTGGATGTGTGTATTTGTTTAAGCTTCCTTTGTCTATTTTAGACAAGAATGAAATTTGTCTGATGTCTACTTCCCTCATCCTTTACAGCAGGGAAGCCCAGCACTCTCTCTACTGATATCCCTTTTTTCCTCTCATGTACTTCAATTATGAGAAATAGCAAATTCTATTCCCATTCTTCCTTTTTCTATATTAGTATGTTATTTTTCTTTTTTCCTTTACTTCTCCTTTTTAAAACCCTTAGAACCCAACCTGTCTATCTCCAAGATGTCTGGTTTTTAAAAATTTCTTCAGGGTCTTTTGAAGATCTTAAAGTTCTGAAGGAATGCATGTTTATTCTCCTACATTTGAATTTTAGCATTACTTCATCTTACATTCCACGCATTATATGTCAAGAATTCATAAATTAAAACTATCCAGTCTACTAGAACTAGAAGGGGAAATCTAGTTAGAAAAATATTAACCAATAACCTTCTGAAAGAAATTCCAAGAAAAAATCCTAATAATTTTAGTACCAAAACCCAGAGTTCCCACCAGGAAGAGTATCTAGGTGACTCAGTGGATAGAGAACTAGGTCCAGAGACGGGAGGTCTTGGATGAAAATTTGACCTCAAATTTGACCTAGCTGTGTGATCTTGGATAAGTCACTTAACCCCCATTGCCTCACCCTTCCTGCTCTTCAGTCTTGGAATTGATACTCAGTATTGATTCTTATATAGAAGGTAAGGGGCTTTTGAGAGAGACAGAGACAGAGACAGAGAGACACACACACACACACACACAGAGAGAGAGAGAGAGAGAGAGAGAGAGAGAGAGTGAGAGAGAGAGAGAGAGAGAGAGAGAGAGAGAGAGAGAGAGAGAGAATGCTCAGACTTTTTAATTATGGTTTTTTTAGGGAATTCAATGATTCATAAATTGGCTATGCTTAATCTGTTTTCAAGATCAATTATCAGATATCTTACTTTTTCTTCTATTTTTAAATCTTTTGACTTTGTTCTATACTGTTGTCTCATTGAGAACTGTATTTTGTTCTCTTCCAATTTTCATGTCTTATATGAGGGTTACCACTTTCTCTTCTAAGCTTCTTATTCACCTTCCATTTCTTTCATCCAAAGCTTTTATTTCCTTTTTTTGTTTATCTCTTGCCTCATTTCTCCTATGGGTTTGTGTTGCACTTGTAGAAAATATATTTTTCCCATGAATCTATGCTTATAGCTGCTATAGAGTTACTTTAACTTTTTTCGAGGGCGTGTCGAAATTTGTAATAATTTTTTTATATTGGTTGGTGTTATATTTGATTACTTTCCGTCTGTAGTATTAGTTCCTGAATTGGCACGTTGGGCCAAATAAATCATGAAGCCCAGGTTCTACCTCTTCCTGTGTTTTGGGGTTTATGGCCTGCCTTACTTGCTCTCACAAGAAGTCCCCTAGGTTTATTCATTGATCTCCACTTTCTGAAGTTAAGCCTTTTTGGATATTTGAGGTTCAGAAAGCTGAATCTTCAGAGTCCTCTCTGGTATTCAGACAGAATGTCAAGGATCTCAGATCTTCATAAAGGTCCTCTATCTCCTTAAAAACATCTTGTATCTCATACTCAGGATCATAGAATCATAGTTTTTTAACTAGAAGGGACCTTAGATAGTGCCTAGCCCAGAGGTCTTTAACCTTCTTTGTGTCAGTCTGGTGAAGCTTATGAACTCTCCAGAATAATGTTTTTAAAGGAATAAAATAAAATTCAAAGGATTATAAAGGAAACCAATTATATCAAAAAACAATTTTAAAACTTCTGAGATCCTAAGTTAAGACCCCTGGTCTAGTCCTATACTCCTTATTCCACAGCTTTGGAAACTTAAATTCAGAGAATTTAGTGACTTGTCTAAAGTCACACAGGCCATTAAAAAGGAGAGCTTGGATTTAATCCTGTGTCCTTTGACTAAAATCTAGCATTCCTTCCACTGCTATGTTTACATGTTATTTCCTCCAAGAGTGAAAGAACTAGAAAGCATGTCTGTCTGCATTCCCAGTTTCTACCACATAGTCTTGAGCCTAGGAGTTAAAGAAAAAATTTTAATTGAATCAAACCTATACTAGGAAAACAAAATGGATGAAAAAATCTAGTGTTCCAATTATGGCATACAGTCAGAAAACCTCTTAATTGATTTTGTTCATTAGTGCTTATGTATAGGACAATCATTACAGATAGACGATGAGACTATAAGGTAGACCCAAAATTGAATAAAAGAAAGTGGATAGAATGGATTGTATTTGAGAAATTTTATAGTTCCTCTCCTTAAGAGCTTATAGGAGACTAGGGAGGATATGATATATATATATATATGTAGATTAACATAAGAAAAGGCATGATGTGATGTCAAGAAAGAGGTCTGAATAGTAGTCTATGGAAAATTTGAGGAGAAAGGAAACATTCTATATTTGGGGTCACCAACTGCTTTCTTAAAGAGATTGACAACAGGCCATTCAGAGTGCCAAACCCCTCTTACAGTGAGAATCAGAAACTTAAAAGAAAAAAATTCCTTCTGGATAGTCATTGGCAATCAATGTAATAAAAGTTGCCTGAAGGGCTTATTTTTCTGGCTAAAAAGTAAGAGTGAGTCACTTCACTGGCACTCTAGAAATCACCCTTCAAGACTTCTCCTTCCTTTATTAGCCAATTCAGACACTAAAATAAAAGTTCCCTCCCTTTGCTAGGGTTGTAACTCAACTTAGAATATAGGCATGTCACATGCCAGGTACTCTTTTGAGAAGGGAGAATTTAATTCAGTAGTTGAGAGTCAGGTGCACAGAGCTCTGGCTGAATCTATGACATGCCATTTTTGCTGAGATCCTCTTTGGAAGCAGAATTTATACTGGAAAGACCATTAGCTTCACATTCAGAGGATGTGGGTCTAATGCCTGTCCCGTCCTCAGTTTGTTCATCTGTAAAATAAGGAGGTTGAAGGTCCTTTGCAGCTATATAAATTTTTGTTGTTGTTATTTTGAAGATATCAAAAGATCAGAATGGATAGATAAGTGGCCTCAAAGTCAAGAAGACTTGGGCTCACGGCCTCAAGCCTCTGACGACACACACTGGCAGTGTGAACCTATGCAAGTTGCTTAACTCTCTGAACTCTGGGCAACTCAGTCTATAAATTGTAGAGAAGGTATTACCTAACCCAGAGGGTAGGGGGAGTGAGGAAGAGACACACACAGAGAATGATACAAATAAAAATTGCAGGTCCAATCTCTAATGTTTTCCTTATTATTATGAACTTGAACATTTCAATATACAATGAAAAACAGAAAAGGAGAATTGTATGTGAAATCAAAGATTTTTTTTAAAAGAACAATTGTTCCAAAGCTATCCTCTAGCTCTAAATCTGTAGATTTAGATTCCTTTTCACCTGTCCTTTGTAATTTGTGGTTGTTCAGTTGTTATAGTCATACCCAACTCTTTGTGACCCCATTTGGGGTTTTTTTGGCAAAGATTCTGGAGTAGTTTTCCATTTTCTTCTCCAACTGCTCTTACAGATGAGGAAACTGAGGCAAATAGGATTTAGTGACTTGCCCAGGGTCACCAAGGCCAGTAAGCATATCAGGCTGGATTTGAGCTGAGGCCTTCCTGATGCCAGACCTGATGCTCTATCCACTGTGCCACCCAGCTGCCTCAGATTTTTTTGACATGGTCCTAATCAATTCAGAACTTAATTATAGATCTACATAGCTTGACCTGCCATACAGGCTCCGGGTTCATTTCTCCCAGTGTCTCAATAATCAAGAGTCATGCACAACCAAACCCAGAAGGAAAAGCAAAGCCTCTACACTGTTCCTCCCAAGGTTACTTTGACATTTACTCATATATTATCCAATGCATTGTGTAGTGAGTGGCATCAAAGGTCATCTTGTTCGACATCTGTCCACTGGTGCTATTCTTCAGCACTGATCCCACCTCTCACTCATCAGGTGCAGGAAGAAGCTTCTGGAGTTCCTCTCCAAAAATGATACTAATTGTGACCTTCCACACTTGTTCCTGATAGTAGATAATGTGGGTAAATTCCAAAGGTGCCTAGGGCTTAGAATTGACAAAATACAAAGCAGAGTGGCATGATTGGTGCCATGCTTCTTGACTCATGGATAAAAGTGGCGACTCAAAATGTGGTCGTTCATTTTTTTTTGTGGTCATTCATTTAGAAGTCTAAAGGTCAAACCAGCTTAAGAGTCAATATTCATTATAGGTCACTACATAATAGAGATTCTTTTAGCCTAGGCATGGGACCCAATTCCCTCACAACTACACACAGACAAAAGGAACCTCATTCTCCCGGGAATATTGAGGGTGGCACGCACATACTCTGGACCACTGCCAAAAACCTAGACTAGGACAATAGAGCCAGTGAACATAATTTACAACACTATGAATGCAGGCACAGATCACCTGATATTATAAAGTCAAGGTACTCTGGGAAGCTCGGTTCTGCAAGTGTATACCATACTCATAGTCAAATCTCCAATGGTCACTACTTTACAGAAAATTCCTTGGCATCTAACCATCCTGGATTAGGATATCTTTGCTTTGTTCCATGAGTAATAGTCATTATTGTCACTCCTGAGACACAGTGATGCTGTCCTATGGTACAGGAGAGTGAAGGGAAAATTATTTTACTTTATATATTTATTATATTAATATTATATTTAATCGTTATTTATTCATTCTATTGTTTGTAAATTATTTAGCTAATTATATAATAGATTATACTTACATATATTTATTATATTACATATTATATAGCTCAAGAGGACAATTTACACATGCAAAAAAAAGCCTAAAATGAAACTAAATCTTAAAGTTTCACTCGTTTGGCACCATAAATAACAACCCTACCTGCTGCCATTGACAGATGTGTGGGTTTGGAGCTGAGGTTAAGGATGGAGAAAAGTGTCTTGAGATAGCAAGAAGAGGACCTGTAAATTAATCAGCTCCAAATCCAGCACTATAATCCACCAGACCACATTACTTCTCAAATGGCATTTATGCATATATGCAAATTAAAAGGCAGGGAAATTTTGAGATAAGACTTTGTGTAGTCAGCAAAGGGAGCATAATGTGAGTAAATACAGCAGTGCTTTTTCTTGTGGGCAAAGAGAGTAGCTTTTTCTGGTTCTTTTGCATAACAGGAAGCCCATAATATAAGGCCAGGAAAACAATATATAATCAAGCAAGAAAAAAGTAAAAGGCAATACCTAGAGCAGTGGTTCTTAACTTAGTGTCAGTAAATTTTTTGATAACTTTATTTCAATATGATTGTACCTTTTGTATTATCTTATATTTTATTTTGTGCCTTTAAAAATAATGTTCTAAGAAATTTTTAAAATAAATTTTAAAATAGGCTTTACCAGACTGCTAAAAGAGTCTATGACATAAATAGTTGAGAACCTCTGATAAACATGATAAGAGTGAGGACCATTTTTAGTTTGAGTTTTATATCCTCCTCAACACATTGGATGGAAACGCTGTGTCTCATTTGTGGGAGGACATGATAAAGTTTTACAAATAATGAGTCTGCACAGAGAGGTTGTGATCTCCATAGCTAGAAGGTCTACCTACAAGATCTTATGAGATCATAAGTCCATCAATTGTTAGGATATGTGTATCTCCACCAGCAGCAAGGATCTTTTTATACACTTATTGAACTGATCAAATCCATACCTCATTAGCCAGATTCATAATTATGTTCAAGTAAGTTTTCCTAAAACTACTTTGAAGATTTATCTCATATTAATCCTCAAAAAGTGCTCTGAAGAAAGATTTTTTTAATGAAAGCGATAAAAAAAATACCCCCTGTAATATATGAACATGACCTGAAGTCATCTCACAAATGAGTATTGAAGAAGTCTTAATGGCATAGCCATTATTGAAATATTGGTGCGTTATAAGACTCATAAGGCAATGCTTTAAATGATATTTTATAACGGTATGAATTTTATCACTCAGTCACCAAGCATTTAGTAACTATCTTTCTAAGTGCCAGAGGATCTCCATAGATAAAACAAAATGTCCCTGCCTTCAAGCCACTTACATTCTCTCAAGGGAAATGGCCTAAGTAAATACAAAATGATGTTCATCCTTCCTTTTCAAGGAGGACTAATGAAACATGGGGCCATGTCTTGACTTGAATGTGAATTGGATCTAAGTTAGAGTTGTACAATCATCAGCCTCACTCTCTCTTTCAGAGTTATCCAAGTCCAGACAACTGGTAATAGCTCAGGATATAGTAGATGACTTTGGTGTCTTAGTTATCTGACCAAGTTCTAAGTGCCTCCCCATGCCTCCTCATCCACCCTTTGGGATCTGCTTTTCCCCCACCTCTCACCTGTGGCTTCAAGGAGCTTTGCATGATTCACAGCCACATCCCTGGAAAATCATTTTGGCAGATGGACTAAACCAAGTTCAGGGTAACCACAGGTCTCAAACCCATCAGGGAATTAGGGAGATGTCTACTCCAAGCTTGTGTAGACTTCCAACCCCCGCCCATCCCCCCCACCCCCTGGGGAAGGAGCAGAGGAGAACAATTTGTTCCAAAAGTCATGACAGTTTTCTGAAGTAGGGACTATGGAGAACTTTGAGATGAAGCAATATCAAATACATTCTAAATAAATATAAGGTAATTTGGGCCACAAGTGGAAGGAGATCCTAACAGCTAGAGGAAATTGGGAAAGTCCTCAAGTAAGAATTTGTAGTTGATTTCAGCTAAGCTAAGGATAGTAAGAAGTAGAAGTGAGGAGCGTGTGTGTTGTAGATGTGGAGGAAAAACTATTAAGGTACAGCAATGGAAAAGAGAACATCCTTTAAAGAAAAGGAAGTAGTGGGACAGCTAGGTGACTCAGGGGTTACAGAGCAAGGCATAGAGATCAGAGGCCCTGGGTTCAAATTTGACCTCAGACACTTCCTAGCTGTGTGACCCTGGGTAAGTCACTTAGTCCCCATTGCCTAGCCCTTTATCACCCTTCCGCCTTATTTCTATGATGGAAAATAAGGGGTTTGAATAAAATAGCAGTTAGTACAGTTTTGCTAGAGAGTACAGAGTATGAAGGGGAATAATATGTGATAGGAAAGGAAATCTGTAGCAAAATGGTGAAAGGCTTTAAATGTCAAACAGAAGATCTTTGATCCTAGAGGAAAAAGAGAGCCACTGGAATTTTTTGAGTAGGGGAGTGAGTGATATCCTAACAAGGAGAAGAGGAGTTCTGTATGGGGGAAATAAAAGGAGACTATCTGGGAATGATTTACAAGGGCTTATAATTAATATGAGGATGCCAATATGAATATTAGACACATGTTCTATAGTAAGCCATCTAATATGTGTATAGCATGGCCAAACTGTAGAACTCTGCCCATTTACCAATAGGCACACCATTCAAACCATTAACTGACTGAGCATAAGAGTCTAGCTCTTATTCCTTTTCTCTGACTTCCAAAGTCAATAAATCATTGTTCTCAAAGCCTTTACTTTCTAATTGGATCTTGAGTCGGCATATTCTGGCATTTTCATTACCAATAACCCTCTTCGAAAGCATGTTGACACTTCAGACAGAATTGAATAACCTAAAATGGTTGTCTAGTAACTTGAGCAGGGTTCAAGCATATTAATGGTCACATATTAATGAGAAAGAATAATTCAGAAATAGATAAAGTATCTTCTTAATACTTCAGTTTCCACAGTCTTGCTCTGTCTTTTTTTTTTTTTTTTTGCTCCCTCATGTTTCTCCTATAGGCCTAAGAAGTCACTTCTCTGGACCTTGCATAATAGAGGGTCCATAGTGCAAAGCCCTGAACAAAATATTTTTTTTAATCAGACATTGTGTATAGATAGTTGTCACACCAAAAGCCTTTTTTATTTAGCCTATCTTCCCCAGTATATAATACAATGTCCTGAAAGTAACAGAGCTCTAATAAATGTTTGTTGAAGTTATAAATGGAAATTGACTTGAATGATATTAAATGTATAAAATATTTTTACTTATGTATATACTTAGTATACTTATGTATTTACTTATAAATATACTTATTCAGTATAAAGTGTTTCATTAATCAGTGGCCAGAGTATCCCATTAACTAAATAAAATAAAAACTAATTTCATGAATTTGCTTATTTTTCTTTCCTGTTCCAACATTAACCAGATAGTGATTGATAAATAGATAGAGAGAAACAAGTAAACATTAGCAAAGATCAATAGAAAACTATATCAGCTAATTGCCTAAAGTTTTTCCTTTATTTTACTAGTGTAATCGGCCTCTATGGTCTTAAATTTTATAGTGTTGTTTTTATTATTTTTGTTTTTCACTTTTAAATATTTTCTTTTTTCCAATTAGATGTAAACAGTTTTAATGTTGGTTTTTTTTTAAATTTTGAGTTCTAAATTCTCTTAATTGTTCCCTACTTGCCCCCTTCTTTGAGGAGGTAAGCAATTTGATATAGGTTATAGGTATGCAGTTATACAAAACACATTTCCATAATAGTCATATTGTGAAAGAAAATACAGACTATATCAAATGAAGAAAAATAAATAAAAAGAGCTGTTATAAATATTTTTTAACATATAGGTCCTTTTCCTTTTTTTTTAAATTCTCTTTGAGATACAGACCTAGTAGTGGTATTATTGAATCAAAGGATATGCACAGTTTTATAGCCCTTTGGGCATAATTCCAAATTGCTCTCCAGAATTGTTGAATTTATTCACAACTCCACCAACAGTGAAATAGTGTCCCAATTTTCTCACATCCTCACCAACATTTGTCATTTTCCTTTTCTGTCACATTAGCCAATCTTCTAGGTATGAGGCGCTACCTCAGAGTTTTTAAAATTTGCATTTCTCTAATCAATAGCAAATTAAAGATTTTTTCATATGACTATAGATAGCTTTAATTTCTCTTTCTGAAAACCGCCTGTTCATATCCTTTGAACATTTGTAGGTCATTTATCAATTGGGAAATGATTCATGTTGGAAATTTCTTGATTAGTCTCATCTTATTCAAGTGCTACATCATAAAATCAGTGGCTACAATTGTGCCAAAAAATAAAGAAAGACTTCTCAAAATGTAACACCAAGACCCAAATATAGACAGAAAAATCTTGGATTGCAGCTACCGGATACATTATTGTCAAGTCAACAACAACAACAACAATAATATCTGACCTTTGTAGAACCCTTTAAAGTTTAAAGAGCACTTTGCATACACATTCCACTTGAATCTCCCAGAAACCCTGTGGGGTAGATGCTGCAAGTATTGTGCCCATTTTACAGATGAGTTAAGTGGAACTCAGAGGAGTTCAGTATCCGGCCAACAGAACTTTAAATTTACTTATTTGCATTATAATTTTTCCAGCTAACTTCACTAGACATTTCAAATGAATGAGTACAACATGCTATAGTGATTTGTGTCATGATTATGTCACTAGATGTCTAAGAAACTTATATTGAGTTATGTAAAATTATAATCATGTCCATATAATTAATTACATGTAATAACTCTAGGCCTCATAGTTCAATGTATCCAGAATATAATAAACAAGGGACGTATATTACATACATAGGATATGCACATGTATATAAATATGCATACAAAGAATAAAATATTCCTCTAGGAAATGATTGCCTTTCAAAGAGAATCTTTGTTCACAGATTACACCTCAAAAGGTCCATTTTCTTCACTTAGCCTCTGTAAAGAATTTTTGCTGTATAGAAATATAAAAGTATATCTTGTTCTTAGAATCTATTAACCTTAGAATCTGATTTTTCCAATTCAGTCCATAATATAGTTGTCCACTGTTAGTCTTTGAATCCAAGCCATATACAAAAGTATTTTCTGAGGTTTTGGTGTTTTTATTAAAGGATGGTCAGGGGAAGAGGAGTCCCTGCCAGCTCCGAAAACAGTGCCTTCAGCTTCTGTTCATGTGGGGCTCCTTGCCTAGAGTCTAAGAAGATAGACTTCCAAAGAGAGGCCGGGACTTGCCTGTCAGCCAAAGGACAATGTCTAGAGAACATCAGTGTGTCAGTAGTTCAAGGAGCTGCTCCCTTGAACCTGCAGTTAGCTAGAGCCCTTTGAATGTGCTATTAACTGCCAGGCAGTGATGGCTGGCACGAGTTCAGGGGGCATCTGTCCTGTACAATTCTAGGCAAAACCCTCCTTCACTCTCTTCCTCCCTGACTGCCACCAGCCACCCACCTCTTTCTTCAAACAAAGCCTTTCCTTGATTCAACTAGAAATTTAGGGTTCAAATAGCTCAGAAAACAAAACATGCTTTTATACAGTATTAATTCATTAACTCATTTATGTACATTTCTATCATGTCCAGTAGATACTTTTCAATATAATGACTTCTGTGGGTTTATATTTTCAAGGCTGGTACTGCATCAGTTTTATGATTAAAATTGTAAATGACTAGATTTGGGTCCATTTTGAAAAACACAGTTGCAACCACTGAGTACCTGACTCAGCTCACAACCAAAAAGAGACAGAGCATCAAATTTCCTAGTCCACTTAATTTGAAAGCCTGCCAAAATAGGTGAAAGACCTCATAAATATGGAAAACAGGAAGTTCAAATAACACAGTCATGTAAATTTCCAGTGATTGATGCACTTTCAAACATTTTTTTAAAAGAAAGATCACCAATAAAAGCAAAATCTTTTTAAGTGGCCCTCACCAAAGTTGTCCCCCAGAGTCCAAGCTGTGTGTTGTACTTGTAGGATGGTGTGTAATTGGGATTTGTAAAAAAATATCTATATATATGTATATACACATATACTTCCTGGAGGCCTGGGGGGAGGCAGTGGGAGGATCCAAAAAACTCATTGCCACAGCCATTTTGTTTGTGGGCAGCATGGTAGAATTCTGTCAGTCAGTATAAGGAGGGGTTTTTAAATAGAATTTATAGACCACAAATTATTTCCTGCAATTTTTACGTCCCTAGTGAAATTAGTATGATTTTCATACCTTTACAAAGTAGGTAATTGTATTCCTTATCCACTACCAAAAATAAATAAATAAATAAATAAATAAATAAATAAATACATTATGGACCCGAAGCCTTCCGAAAGGAGTCGTGGATTTTGTTCAGGGTCAGACTAACAAGGGTTAAATCTATAGGATGACTTTAGAATGACCATATTTGTGTTCAGATGGCTTCATGATTTAACAATAAAATATACATATTAAAAAAAAAACACTTCCTTAAGAAAACCATATTGTCTTGGCAAGCCCCACCGTTTAAAAAATATATATATATGTATGTATGTATGTGTGTATGTGTGTATATATATAAATCCGTTTCTTGAGGGCATGAGGAAGGTATTTTCCGGAGCAAGCAAGCCAGTCATTGAGAGCTATTGTTTTGCAGTGTCACTTAATATCGAGCCCAGACTTTTGTCATTTGGGTGGCTGTGCTTTTAAAAGCCCAGTGTAAAATGGCACACACACTGCATTTTTTTCCCAGGCTGCAGGAGGGGGGAGCGGGGGATAGTGCAGACTGTAGGGACACTGCCCTCCTAACCAATCAGAACACGCCTGTTTGCCATTGCAAAGTTGTTAACCCCAGAGTCTTCTGGCTGCTGGCTGCCTCCTCTGCTTTTAATCTTCTGTGGATATTGCTCCGATTTTTCCCAAACGCCCACAGATCCTGGGGGAAACCACCTCATGGAGCCACTGGTCGTGGAAGAAAGTATTACTTTTTATTTACCAAATATTTCTAAGATGTTTGAAGATCCATATGCTGCATGGAGGCTGTTGTTTCTAAGGGCACAAGTATCCAGCTTATATTGTTACAATTATTTTGCAGAGACTGACTGCTTTTCTTCCTACACTTATGGTAAGTTTGTAATTTTAAACATCTCTATTGTTGAACCTTTGAAATAAGCTACTAGATGAAAAGGATTGTCATTGTGTTTTTAATGAGCAAAACAAATCTTGGGGATTTTTTTTTGTTTGTTTCTTTAGCTTTGGTCTTTGCATATTCCACCCAATCCTATCTGGTTAATTTTGACAATAAAAAAAAATTTAGTTCTTTCTATTGTTAAAAACAAAATATTTTTAAAATGTAGGTTAGACTTCAATTACCGTGAACTGTAGAAGAACTCAAATATTTCAAGATGGACTTGTTTTGTGCCAGAAATGCTGGCAATGCCAAATATGTGCATATCCTCCTTTATAAAAATCTTGTATTACCTAATTTGTCCACGACTAAATGATCAGCATGCATTACGGTTGTAGTTTAAACAATTTCTAAAAAACGATTCCGGTTGCTCTTCGTGGATTACTTCGATACAAAGTACAAAAAAGCTGCCCTTGGTATAATGAAGGTGGAGATTGACATAACAGGGTTTATATTAAGTTATGGCTGTTACTAAATAGTGGGTCTTTTATTTGCTGGGCAGATCTTTTGTAAGGCTACTCCTTGAAGGCGTTATTTCTCACTAGCTCTTCATTAAGCATCTTTCTCAGATATCTTGTTTGTTTCCAAAAAGGTACATTTGGGAGACATTTTGTAATTTTTGGCATTTTTCTAGGTTTTTTTTTTTTTTTTTTTTTTTTTTTTTGCACACGGTGGGAGATCTTTTTTGTTTTGCATTGATCTGTGTTGGTGGCGCTGTAGTGCTCCTCAACAATTTATGTCAGTTTTCACTAAAAGAAAAAGGGAGAAAAAAAGAAAGAGGTGGGGCAAGATGGAATCTATTATCTTTTCTTTTTCTTTTATCAGAGAAAGTTCCATTTGGGCAGAGGAAATTATTCCGTTGCATTATCCAAGCTGTTTTTTCTGTGAACGCTGGACGAGAGCAGACATGTCGTCACAGCCCGTCCAGGAGATAGCAAGGATAGGCGTACAGTTTGCAGCTGTGTTTTAGAAGGGGCTCAATGTGATGTGTCAGGAGATCAGATTTCTCCAGCAATAGCCATTTCAGCTCCCACTTGCCCCTTCCCAATCGGCTTTGGTATTTACCTCATTTTGGAAAAACCATGCTGCATAAAATATTCATTAAGGCCCCCCCCCCTCCCCAGACCCTTCCAACTTAGCAAAAAACGCCTGCCTTTTTTATATGTATATAATAGAACAGTTGTGGAAGTTTAATTTCACAATTTATTTTTCTTAAGTAACTGTTTGAAGTTTTCTCCATAGAATTATCTAATAGTTTGGTAGATATAACATTTACATGATTATTCATTTTCCTGTTTTGTTGGTTTTTTTTTTTAGTGAGACTGCTATTAAGTTTAAAAGTGTTGTCTTAATATATTTACACTGCCTTTCAATATAGCAAATATTTAGAGCTGGGATGAGCTTTTAGGTTTTTATGTACAGCTGTCTCTGACTTAACGGGCACTTGGACACATTTTAACTAAGGGCAAAAATAGGTCTTCTCAACCCCTGTTCTTACTGGGAATTTCGCCTGGCAGGAGAATATGAGATCAGGCCAAAGCCTACACTGAACAAAAATGTGTAAGGATAAAAGATCGATTTTACTGATCTCTGCAAACATTTCTATTGTTTACAGAAGCACTAAACAGATTCCTCCTCTCAAAAGAGAAAAGGAAGAATTGCCTAGAATGACCTAAAAGTACATTACTTTGCCAAATGAAAGAATTTTAAAATGATTGAAACAAGCTTCTCTATACACTTCGAGGTGTTATTAAATACATTTCTTTCTAGAGAGACTGAAACCTCCAATTCCAAAAATAACATTGGCGTGATTAAGTGATTTGATTCCCTAGAAATTATACAAGTGCTCTTTTTCACTTATTTCATTTCGTCAGTTAAAACATTTGAAGAATATTTGTGAAAAATGTTTTAAAATATTATTTTTGTCTTTTCTTAGAAAATCATGTCCCTGCTACACATCCCTTTGACTTTAAAAATAATTTTCTCTCCATGCCTATGTTGTCTTTGCACTTTAGAATATTCATCTTTAAAATGAGCCATGTCTTTTATTTTAAAGACTTCTAAATAGCCATGTTGAGCCCCTTTTGTAGAATGCTTATGAATGAAAATACTGCATGTTGATGTTTAAATCTCTGACATTCTTCTGGAGAGTTTAGCCTTCTAAAAGAAGTTTATCTACAGAATAGATTATGTTTTTCTTTCAAGTTTATTTTCTAAGGATCTTTGGTTACTCAGTTGATAATATTTTCAGGCTTTTTCATCTGTGAAAAATCTTTGTGCTTGTCTAACCTTCCACCCTTTTAAAACAAACTGATGCTGTGAACTCCATATGTAGCTATGCAATGCTCTTTGTTCTCCTACATCATTGACTGTTAGTTACATCACTGATTAGGAAGTATCCAATACAGTTGCAGATGGATTTTGATCAAATTCAACAGGCATTGTATTAATTGCCTACTGTATACGGAGTGCTGTGCTAGTTACTCAGGGAGAGAAGTTTAGACTAGACTGCTCAGTATTTATATTTGCTTTATATGTGTGAATTTGCAAATGATTTATTTCAACTGAATGAGGGAGGCTTAAAGGGATGTACCTATGTACGTGTATGTGTATACCTACATCACTGCTTTGCAACTGTTATCATTTTATAAAACCCAATAGTTCATCGTGCTTTACTTTCTCTTTTGGGTTACTGGAAATTTTTTAAAAATAATTTTTAAAAATTGAATATGTTCTTTTTAAAGTCATTTTTAATGTTTTATTTTTGACTTGTACTATTGTAATATTCATTCAGTATGATGATGTGGAAAGATCACTGGGTTGAGATTCGGAAGGCATAGAGGTTCCAACCCTGCCACTTATTAGCTATATGACCTTGACCTAGTCATTCTTCCTTTTGGGGCTGATTTCTTCATTGGTAAAAAGACGTCATTGAAATGTAAAGATCCTTCCAACTCCAACATGCATTGATTCTATAAAGGGAAGCATATATAAACACATTTTTATTATCTCTTATTATATACAGTAGGAGCTTAATATGGTTTGCTTAAGGCAATTGAAATAAGCAGAAAAATGCAAAAATAATATTTGCCTCTATTAAACACCTTCCCCCTTCTTCTCAGCAGTCTTTGATGAGAACAGTTACTGAAATACACTGGATTGACTTTCACCTTTAATGTCTCCCAGCCCATCTAACTGAAGGACTAATGAGTATTATGGCACGGCAACAGAAACAATGGACTTGAAATCATTGGACCTGTATTTGAATCCTGACCTGCCACTTATTGCCTGTGTGACCTTGGGCAAGTCATATATAGAGCTTCTCTGGGCCACAGTTTCTTCATCTGTAAAGTAAGGGAGTTTAGTTAGATGACTAATCTCCAGAGTCCCTTCCAGCTCTAAATCCAAAGAGAGAAAAATAACATCCTACTACATGGATAATCCATGATCCAAACAATTAACCTCTAACAGCTGTGAGTTAACTGCCATTAGGTAAATTGAACTTGGTTTAAGAGTTGGTGTTGGTAAATCTCAGGAATAATTTGTTTTTGATAGAAGAAATACTTGAGTAACTTAAAATAGTGCTAAATTAGATACAGGGAGAAGGTGCAGGAATTAAGCATGGTGGGAGACTAGTGAATATTCCAAGAAAAATTGACAAAAAGCTAAAAGATGAATTATCAAAGAATCTCAAATTGCCTAATATAAAATGTGTAAAATAAGCTCTAAAACATATCTAGAACACAGTGAAATAAACTAATGTAGAAGGGAAAATACTGGAAATAGGATGGACTAGAAATTTTCCAGAAGCAACCAAAAAAATAGGAATATTCCATCAGATTCTCATCATATGGTTGAAAAACCTGATCAGATAAGAAGAGAAAAGAAATGATGAGCATTTCTCATGATAAAGATTACTTGGGCCTATCATTGCTATTTGGGAGATTTCCTGTTTTCCCCATGAGAGAATATAGATAAATTATTGTATTGGAATTTTTTCCTGAAATCATAGGTTGGGTTTTGAAAGGGGAAGAATTGCATAGAGGATGGAATGGAGGAGATGGTGTTTGTGTTACATGATTTAAAAACAAAAACAACTTGGTATAACAAAGGGACATTAAATTTAAAATGTTGATTTATTTACAGAGTTAAAAAGAACTTATTGATATTTTTCCAAGTGGGCTTGTTTTAAAGGCATTTTAATGCTAAGAATTTTAAGTATTTTAAGTTCTCAGTTTCAGTGTGATCAAGCAAATAGGCTTTTGGGAGAGAAACTACAGATTCCATCTATTTTGCTTGAAAAAAGAAGTTGAGAAGAACCCAAGGCCCAGGCTTTTTTGGCAGTCATGGGTTCATCTTTGGAAAATACAAATAATAGACATTTTGTTTTCAAGAACTTGATATGGGGCTACATTGAGCAATTTGCTCACAATTACAGAGGGGAAATGTAGAAATAAATCTAATCCATAAGGATAAGAAACAATGAAGAAATCATCTCTAGAATGCTTTTCCAAATGGTTCCATTCCCAATGTACTACTATTAGAATTTGTTTTTGAGGTATCTTTGAAATGAAAATAAGTTCAATATTTATGAAGATTGCATAATAGGACTTTTCCCTATAATGGCTAAATAGATGAATGCATAGACCAGGAAAGTAGGATTAGAAATATATGGATAAATTGATTAGAACTGAAATATTCAACAAGGTGCTGTTTGCTATGATTTCTCTACATCATTTCACATTAGGAAGTAGGTGTTGCCTGTTTGTTTCATAGGACTTAGAGCTGGAAGAGAACTTAGAAATCTATTTCAAACATCTCAAGTTGAAGACCAAGTAATTGGATGTTCAAAGGGATGGAGCTAGCAAGTGGCAGATGTGAGATTCAGACCCATCTCCAGAATTCAAACATTGTTTTTGTCACTATAGCCAGAGGCCTTAAAGAGAAGGTGCAATCAGAGCTTCACTAGAATTGTAACTGGTAAACTCATATGTTAGACAGGCATGTCAGCCAGCTAAAAGAGAGGATGTTTGTTAAGGTGACCTCAGGAATCATATGAAAAAAATATTTTTGTCTTACACACAGCTCTGGCTAAGGTGAGGTGATTGACTTAGCCATAACTACTCAGGCACACACTAAAAAAAAACCCCAAAACTGTCTGGACCAACATCAGAAAAGGAACCCTAAGATTAATTATGAGTAAAGTGGAAAGATCTCAGGACTTGAACTACAAGGAACTAAGGGTAAAGGATAGTGGAGAGATCTAGAGACACTATGAAGCTGCTTTTGTAGAAGAAATAAGGTGGGACCAAGGCAAGGAAGGGTGTTACCTGGGAAGAATTAGACTGCCCAGTAACTTTCTTTTAACTTATTATTCTTGCTTAGTAAATGCTCAGCTCAGTTTTTACCTGCCATAGAAGTACAAACGTCAGTTCCCTCCACATTCTGGGAGCCCTTGTTACCCTGTTCTAGTGCCTAAGGTTCCCCGCCCAGTGCTGAAACTGAAAGTGTGCTAATAATACACCTACTTCCTCAGCCTAAGTTAGCCAGGATATTAAAAATAGGAAGCAATCGCTTGCTCTCTCTCCCCTCTCCCATGTGTCGCCTCATTCCATTTATGTTCTCCTTGATCAGGATTTGTACCCACTTCCAGAAATGGCCTTCCCAGCAGAGGGCTCATGATGTCCTTGGCTCTCCCAAAAGTGTTTTTTTTGTCTTGAAGTTTGAGGTTTCTCCCCAGATCTCCCTCCTCCTCCACCTAATGAAAAAGGCAGACTGTTCCATGTGTGTTTTATGTTTCTTGCCCTGGACACCAAAATTGCTCCTTACTTCAACGCCTAATTCTTTCACACTGAATAGGCACCCTGTGTCCTGACTCTGTGCCTCTGTGCTGACTAGAATGCCCTCCTTTTTCACCTCTGCCTCTAGGCCTCCTTGACTTCCTTCAGGACTCAGCCTCAAACCCACCTTCTTCTAGAGTTCTTTCTTAGTCCCTCATTCAGCTGATTCCTTCCCTCTAGGATTACCTCCCATCTACTTTATCTTTATCTTCTAGGTACATAGTTATTTACATGTATCTCCCACTGTGGGCAGCTAGGTGGCACAGTAGATAGAGTGCCAGACTTGAAGTCTGAAAGACTTATCTTCCCGAGTTCAAATCTGGTCTCAGGCACTTATTATTAGCTGTGTGACTCTGGGCAAGTCACTTAACGGTGTCTGCCTCAGTTTCCTCGACTGTAAAATGAGCTGGAGAAGGAAATGGTCAACCACCCCAGTATCTCTAGAAAACCCCAAGAGTCAGAAACAACTAAAATAACTGAACAATAAGAAAAATCTTCTATTAGTGAAGGCAGGGACACATTTTTCCTTTAAGTGATTATAAGTGTTAATTGAGTGGTTGATGAATGAATGCGTGTTTTAAGTATTTTCTCATTCCAATTTCTGTGATAAGTGACCTGCTCCAAGGCAAGTGTCAAGAAGGGGTAATTGTCTGGTGCACTACATTTGTCAAACTATAAGGCAGATGTCCTCAGATAAGTGCAGGTGGGACAGAAACTTCCTTCTGAGAAGAACAAAAATTCACTTGATGTTGATGTTCAGTATGAATACAAACCAGGGAAACACAAAGAGAGGCAATGTTGCCTAGTGGATAGAGAGCCAGGGTCAGCATCAGGTAGACTTGAATTGTGACACCTTCTGACCTTATGATCATGAGTAAGTCAAGTGTCTGTGTGCCTCCAGACTAGGAGACTATCAGATGTAGTATAGTTGCTGATCTTTACTAGCGGGGAGAAGTTTCTTCCTCCACAAGTTCATTTTATTAAGGAAATCACAGATCTGGATCCCAAAAATTCAGATACCATGAAATAAAGATGAACCCTTCATTTTAACAACTAATTTCTCAAATGTTTTATTATCAAAAGTAATACTTTAAAATTAAATGTGAATAAATAAGTGGCTTACTCTATGATTGCTTTGGACAGGCCATCCTGAGCCATGATACATTTATAATAAATTATTTTCATATTAGGCTACTAGTATACCTCTTTTTGTGTAATAAGAATGTTCATTAATGTACATAAATGTAATTACATCAAGATGCATTAGGGGAGCCTTCTAAAGACATATTTTATTTAATTATTTTATAAACTATATTTTGAGAAATCTTAATATTTATATATTGGGCTACTTATCTCGGTGTGCCTATACCATAACTATATTCTTCTGGGATTTTTCCTGAAACATTCAGATACTGAAAAATTTGCAGAAAAGAATTGATGGTGGAAAGAGCACCAACCTCAGGGCTGGGAAAATGGATTCTACTTTCAGTTCTGCTGTTAAGAAGCTGCATTACCTTGACATAATTATTTAACTTCTTGGAGCATCAATTTTCCCATTTGTAAAATAAAGAGGTTAGAATAGATGGTCTCTAAAATCTCTATGAGACTATAAATTCTGTTTTTCTGTTTTTTAATTTTTTGGATTTGATTTTCCTAAATTAGAAATTAGAAATGCACTTTGACTTTAAGTGAACTTAATGAGGTGACTGTCATAAAACTGACCCAGGAACTAAAGGAACAGCAAGAGTCCCTCTGATGTTAGTTGAATTATCCCAACTAAGTGAAGATTTGGCAAAAGTTTAGATGCCATTACTGGCTAAAAGTTTTACTTTTCACACAGGAGGCAATAGTTGGAGAACTACTAAAAACCTTTCTTGGTGCAGTATACCCAGTAAAGCAAGGAAGTAATGAAAGCAAAATGAGACAGATATTAGCTTTAGCTCTTAAAAAATGATTGATGCCCTTTTGTTTTTACATCACCCTCATTTCCAAATATCCCCCTGCCTCTCTCCCTGGGCAAAAAGGTATCCCTTGTTAAAAAGACTAAAATACAAAAGGAAAAATTAACTGTTTGGGAAAACTAACCAACACATCAACCACAATGTGCAGTATTTTATACCCATAGTTTTCCACTTCTACAGTGAAGGGAGGAGAATATATTTTCTCAGTTCCTTTTCAGGGCCAAGTTGGGCTGTTATAATCACACAACATTCATTTAACTATTTCCACCTTCTTTCATCTTTGGCCATGACTCTTGTGAGTGGAAAGTTTTTAGTTACTGATATTTTAAGGACAGAAATCATTGTTTCTATAATAAGAGAAAATGTCACAATGACAAAGTGATGAATGTTCTACTTACCAATAGGTCTGAACTAACCAGTTTAGAAAGGTAAGGAGGGAGATTCGGTAGTAAGAAAGGATCAGTGAAGGGCTACTGTTTAGGAGTGGCAGCATGATGAGAATATAGCTTGATATTTGAATCATAGTTCAGAATATTGAAGAGTACATTGCACAAGATCAGAAGAAATGCAGTCCCAAATCAATCACCAGCAGCCAGGCCTTTGTTCAGCTCATTTTTCCAAAACAGTGTCAAAGAACTTTTTATTCCCTATAATGTTGTATAGAGAAATTTAGGATATTTGATCCAATAAAATCATTACTAGGTCCATATTCCAAAGAGATTTAAAAAAAACAGGGAAAGGACTATCTGTATAAAAATATTTATAGCTGCTCGCTTTGTGGTGGTAAAGAATTAGAAACTAAAGGGATGTCCCTCAACTGAGAAATGGCTGAACAAATTGTGGTATATGCTGGTGATGGAATACTCTTGTGCTATAAGAGATGATAAACAGGATGATTTCAGAAAGAACTGGAAAGACCTACATGAACTGATGCAGAATGAAATAAGCAGAACCAGAAGAGCGTTGTACACTGTAACAGCAGTATTAAATGATGATCAACTATGAAAGACTTAGCTACTCTCAGCAATACAATGATCCAGGACAATATTGAGGGACTAATGACAAAGAAATCTATCCATCTCCAGAGAAAGAATTGTTGGAGTCAGAATGAAGATCAAAGCATATAGTTGTTGTTTTTTTTAAACCCTTGTACTTTGGTGTATTGTCTCATAGGTGGAAGATTGGTAAGGGTGGGCAATGGGGGTCAAGTGACTTGCCCAGGGTCACACAGCTGGGAAGTGGCTGAGGCTGGATTTGAACCTAGGACCTCCTGTCTCTAGGCCTGACTCTCACTCCACTGAGCTACCCAGCTGCCCCAAAGCATATAGTTTTTTATTTCTTAAATGTATTTATTTTTTATTTTGAATACAAAGCATATAATTTTTAACTTTAGTTTATTTGGATTTTCGTTTTGGGATTCTGGTTTTATATAAGTATTCTCTTGAAAAAATGAACAATATGGAAATAAGTTTTGCATGATAATACATGTATAACCCAAACCAAAGTGCTTACCAGCTCTGGGAAGGCAGAGAAAAGGGAGGGAAGGAGACAATTTGGATCATAATTTAAGAAAACTTATGTGGGAAATTGTTATTACATGAAATTTATAAAATAAAATATCTTTATTTTAAAAAAATTAGGGTAAATCTTAATAGCCCTAACTTCCAGTTATTAACCCATCTTTGGTTATTAAACCATATCATCTTTAAAATGTAGAAAGGTAGCATGGCACAATTGAGTAGTTAGAGAACATGAAGTGGAATGGAGCATTTCTTCAATCTGCATGACCAGGGGTATGTCTACAGGCCTTAATTTCCTCATATGTAACATGAAAGGGATGGACTTGGGCTTGACGGTCCCATCTAGCCCTAAGTCTCTAATATATCTTATCATTTAAATCCCTTTTAATCCTCTAGGTGTTTCAGTGGATAAAATTCTGAGCCTGGAAGACCCATCTTCTTGAGTTCAAATCTAGCCTCAGACACGTATTAGCTGTGTGAACCCAGTTTGCCTCAATTCCTCAAAACCCTATCAGAGAAACCCTGCAGCTTTCTGAGGAGGGAAAAGTATTTTTTCAAAGACCTACTTATCTTGCTGTTTTCCTCTGGTGTTTTGAAAATAATTCTAGGAACCTTTGTCTCACCTCTATTAAAGTGAAGCTATTGGAGAATCACTTCCTCTTCATAGTTGGCCATGTAACTCGGAAGACTAGGAAGTCAGGCCTACCTCTGACATCTCCTGACTGTGTAGCCTTGGCCAGATAACTTACCTTTTACTGGTGGAGGTCAGCAAGGTCTAGCTCAAACAGAAATGGACCCTTATTGCCTACATATTAATTTAGAAGGCCACAAGTTAATACGATCCATGTTCAATTGTATTTTTATTTATTCTGCCAGTCATTGCCAATCACATTTTAATCTGGTTGGGGCTTCCTCCACTTGGGACCCACCAGTTTGATGCTTCTGCCTTAGGCAAATCTCTAAATCTGTAATAAGTTACAGAGAAGATGATGATCTGCATTGATGGAAGGAGTTCCCCATTCCTATGCTGTTCAGGCACAAGAACCTGTTCCCTGTTTCTGCCTCACTTTTAACTCTAGGACATATTGGAAGAAAAATCTGCCAGGCGAGTGGCCTTTTGCCTTTGCTCTCAGCCTTCTGTTTCCAGAAGCCAGTTTTGTTCCAAACAATTGGCAGTAGGGAAGAGATCAGGGGAGGCTCCTAGCGGCGCACACATGCCTCAGTCGCCCCTCAGTGTCTACTTTGTAAAGCATCCTAGAGAGGTCGCCATAGTGGCACCACACCGTCCCCATGGTCTTGAGCCCGTGTCCACCTTCACCTCTTGGGGCCTGATTTCTCCATTTGTAGGATTAGACAGAAGAATCTCGAACATTCCTCCCCTCCTTAACATTCTACTGCTCTGCTCCACAGTTTAACAGGCAGACGCCCAACTGTTCTCTAGGAAAATCTAAACTTGTCCCGGGTTATTTCGGCTCAGGTAAGGGCGTACGTGCCACCTTTGTTTGGAAAGGAGTGAGGGGTGGACGTAAATGTTTGTTTTATAGTTAGTCGACCAACAGGACAGCCTCACAGTTGCTAACTATTCCCAGAATTAACGCTGTGCTTTTTCTACAGAAAAGAGTCACCTTACAAGTAATCATTGGGCAGTACAAAGAACTGGATTCAGGGGGCTTTGGTTGGAGGTACAGAGCTACTACTTACCTCTCTGTGCAAGTCATTTAATCTCTTGGATGACTCAGTTTCCTCATCTGTCACTTGGGAGGAGGGAGGCACTAGATGATTTCTAAGACAGATTTCCAGGTGATCCTCTAAGTATGTAGTTGCTACAAAGAGTGATCCAGAACCCAGAAATGTAATTCTGTTTTCCTTCCCCAAGTATTTATGCCCCTCAGAGATCCTTTCCTTTGTGCTAACCAGTGCTCTCTTCACATATCCTCCTTTAAAATGCAAACAATTCTGGAAGTGGTCCTATTAAGCCAGAATTTTCTAACTTGCATTCCATGGAATCCTGATAGGAATAAGAGTTCCATGAAAAAATGTCAATGTTAGTGATATTTTTCACTCTCTGGTCTAGCATTCCTTTAAGGACTTGTCGTTTCATTAGCATGGGTGCTCCCTCCAGTGTTGCAGAGGGACAATTCCTCAATGACTTGATAGATAATCTTCAAAAATTCCTATGGCTAAAAAAAAAGCTTGTGATGTTTTCTCATTTTCATCATCGTCAACGTCATAGAGGGTTAAACCTGGAAGACATCTCAGACATCATCTTGTTTAAATCTTTCACTTTACAGATGAGAAAACAGTCTTGGGGAAGGTAAGTAACTTATCCAAAGAGATCCAGCAACTGTAGCAGATCTAAGGCTAAGACCAATTTCTGAATGACAAAATCACAATACTTAAGTATTGGAAGGCACTCCAGTGCCATCGTAATGGGAAAATAATTCCTACCACAGCAAATCTAACAAGTATTTATCCAGCCTTTGCTGCTAGACCTCTAGTGAGGGAAAACCTGTTAACTCCCAAGGTATCTCATTCTGCTTTTGGTTAGCTCCAATTGTTAGAAAATGTCTGCTTACATCAAAGCTAAATTGCTTCCTTGTGACTAAAATTTACTATAACCACAATAGTATTTATATTTGATAGGATTAATATGAATGACTACATCTTGCTTAATGTCAATATAAGGGGGCAAAGGGTAAGCCTCACCAATGAAAGTCCAGTCCTTAAAATATTTATATTTTGCTCTAATGACTAGACTTTTGTTGGCCAGTCCCATTCTACACCCCAATATAAATAAGGGAATAAAACATTAATTTTTTTTTAAATTTTAAACCCTTAGCTTCTGTGTATTGACTTATAGGTGGAAGATTGGTAAGGGTAGGCAATGGGGGTCAAGTGACTTGCCCAGGGTCACACAGCTGGGAAGTGTCTGAGGCCGGATTTGAACCTAGGACCTCCTGTCTCTAGGCCTGGCTCTCAATCCACTGAGCTACCCAGCTGCCCCCAAACATTAATTTTTTTTAAACCACTTGTGGCTGGCTATAGAAACACAAGATGACTTAATTTTTAAAATTTAACTCTTTATTTCAGTTAATAAAAAATCTATTTTCTTTCCCTCTCACTTTCCCCTATTTAAAAAAAAGAAAACTTTTGTAATAAATATTCATGATAAAACAAAATAAAGTTCCTACATTGGCCATGTCCCAGAATGTATGTCATTCTGTCTCCTGAGTCCTTCGCTTTTCTGCCAGGAGATGAGTAGCATGCATCAGTTTTGGCCCTTTGGAATCATGGTTGATCATAGCATCAACCAGAATTCTTAAATCTTTCAAAGTACAACATGACTTTTTAAAGACTTTTACAATGATATCCTTAACCTTTTCAAATACAAAATGAGATGTGACATTCTTTACTTTCAAGATAAAAAGACAGGATTTTTTTTCAATAAATAAGAGGAAAAGATAAGACTAAAAAATTTTGTAAATCTTAGGTAGAAATTAAATATATACTGGAAAGGAAACTGTGATATTTAAATAAAAAAGTCTAGATCATAGAGCAATACACAGAAGATTATCCAACCTTGGTACCTAGTAGAAATCAGGCTTCAGGGAACACCTTATTTTTCTCAGATAACTTTTCCTCTTCTCCCCAGATATTTTCATTCAAAAATCTATGGGGATCATGACAGCAACTAACCCCAGATCTGCCATCCCCCTCAAAATAGCACAAAGTATTTCTGTACCCAAAGGTTCTGATATATGTGCATGAACAGTTTTAATAGGGACATAATATAAAATTATTTTCGGTGTGATTTATAGGTAGCATTTATATTTAGAATTGCCTTTCTTTCCAGATTTTAGGTTTGAGTTGACACATTTTTGCCCAAAGTGGGAAAAGAATTCACAATATTACACTACCAGTTTCTTGCTCAGCTAGAGTTTGGAGGTGCTTTGCTTCTTGTCCGGCCTATTCAGCGGCCAGTCACCATAGTTCACAGCCAGCTGGATGCACCTTGATTTTAAATCCTTGGTTGCCCTCGTGAGTGCTCTGCTCCAAGGTATCTCTATTGGCCATTGTAGCAGCTGTTTCAAAGCAAATGGGGAAAGAAGAAGAAGGGGGAATTTGTGAGAAGAAAACATTTTTTTCTGGATTTCTTTTTTTTTTTTTTTTTAAACCCTTAACTTCTGTGTATTGACTTATAGGTGGAGGAGTGGTAAGGGTAGGCAATGGGGGTCAAGTGACTTGCCCAGGGTCACACAGCTGGGAAGTGTCTGAGGCCGGATTTGAACCTGGGACCTCCCGTCTCTAGGCCTGGCTCTCAATCCACTGAGCTACCCAGCTGCCCCCCTGGATTTCTTTTTAAAATATGGTTGTGGGGGCAGCTAGATGGCTCACTGGATGTAGAACCAGACCTAGACACGGGAGGTCCTGGGTTCAAGTGTGAACTCAGATACTTCCTAGCTGTGTGACTTTGGACAAGTCACTTAACCCCCATTGCCTAGCCCTTACCACTCTTCTGCCTTAGAATCAATATGCAGTATTGATTCTAAGATGTAAGATAAGAGTTATTTTTTTTTAATTCTAAGAAGGTAAGAGTTTAAAAAATATATATGCTTTTGGTAAATATGTGAAGGGAACATATGAAAGTAAACTGTGGTAACTTGTCCTTGATAAGTATGGGTAGGGAAACAAAGTACCTCCAGCCAGATCTTGGCAGTAATCTGGGACTAGAGTAGCAGTGCAATCTTCTTTTCCTCTGAACAAAGAAAGATTCTTGCTTTACTTTTCTAATTTATCTCTTAGATTGTATATCTTCAGTATTTTCTGTGTACTTTGGGATCAGAAAGCATTTTAACTGGGGATAATTTTATATTATTTCAAAATAGAAATGAACACAATTATCACCTTTACTTACATAAAATTTGGCCCAAACTAGAGGGGTAGACAGAAGATTAAATTAAAGGTGTATTTGGCGATAAGTCATAGATAGAGAACTAGTAGGTGATTAGTGGTGATTTAGTCCAAATCGTTTTTTTTTTAGATGAGGAAAGTGTGGCTCAATAAGATTAAGTGACTTTTAAGAACACACCAAAGTGACAAAGGCAAGAAGATTCAAACCTAGAACCTCCACCTGCAAAGTTTATTCCCAGTCCAAATGTGACCTTAAACTCTAACTAGCTGTGGGACCTTGGGCAAGTCACTTACCCCTGTTTGCCTCAGTTTTCTCATCTATAAAATGAGCCAGAGAAGGAAATGGCAAACCCCTCCAGTTTTTGGCCAAGAAAATTCCACAAAAGGTCACAAAATGTTGGAAATGACTGAACAAAAATATGATTATCTCTATCCTTTTCAGTTCTGGACTTCTGTGATGGTGCGAGGATTTAATGCTTGGGGAAATACATTCCTTTCTGTAATAATAGTAATGATGTGACAGGACAATTTGGCTGATCTGATCTCTGACTAGCCAGAGCTTCAGTTTTTTCAGACCATCTTACAGTGCAAGCTTGCCAGCAGAGACTGACTCATAGTAGTTCCTCTTTTAAGAGGGAAGAATAAACTCCCTGCAGTGGTAGAGTCCCAGTCCATTTCTGTAGACCATCTGAATTTCTGCCTGTCTAGATATTGCTCAGGCCTAAGTAATCTTGAATATATACATTTATTCCATTTTTACTTCATGCTAAGTAAGGATGTTATACAAATACTCATCTGATAATTTCTTGCTTGAGTCTTTAGTTCCAAGAAGGATTTTGTTTCTATAGATTAATGTATGTTATTTTTGTCATCAAGGAAAAAAAATGAAAATCCAGTGATTCCCAGGGCATTTCAGAAAATTATTGGCCAAATAATCTGGTTGATTCTGGTGTCAGAAAGCATCTACTCCTATTTCCTTTAGAGGCGGTCTTTTCTTGTTTATCTTGAATTACCTTATCTCATATAGATAATACTTAACTTTTGTAGAGACCTTTACACTTTTTCATACTCTTTTAACACATATTATCTCAGTAATCAGAGCCAGGCAGAAAATCTAGCATATGCTTGCATTGTCTAAATTAGGCTAACATCAGGAAGGAAATAGAGTTTGAGGCCCGAGTCTTACCATTATTAAAAGAACAAACAATTGTTCTATATTTTACACCAGAAAAATTACATTATATTTAGTTAAAAGCCTCTTGTTTTTAGAATGTAAACTTCTTGGAGGGCTGGGACCATGCCTTATACAATTTTGTATGTTGCAAAGCATATACCTACACAAATACCTTATATATAATAGGTGTTTAATAGGCATTTGAATGTGGAGACATAATTTTTAGACGATCATACAATACTTTATCTACAGCCCTTCTCTGATGCCTCATCATGAAGGAGGTTGTCTTCAGTTCCCTAAGACCGTGCCACTGGAGAATAAACTCAGGCATTTCTTCTCAAGCTAAAAAGGTTTTGAGTATGGGCCTGATGAGGACCCAACTGGCTCAGTTCAAAGAAGGTCAACCTCTGGTTGGCAAGAAGTTGATTATCTTTCCAAGTCATAGTAACATTCAGTCTTCATGTCTATCCCAGACATAGAGGGAGCACTGACAGGGAGGAAATCACAGAATCTTAAAGAATGAAAGAAAATAATTTTAAAATAATTTGAATACTGTATACCAAAATGTATAGCATGAGCTACACTGAATCTGCCGTCATTAAATCATGGAATTTTAGAATCGGAATTATTCTTGTTTTGGCATTGCAGGCCCAATGTAATGGAAAGGCAATTGTTTTTTTTATCTAGTAGCTAATCATTGAACCATTAGAAGACTTGAATTTGGTTCATCATTCTTTCTGAGTCATTTCTACAACTTAAATATATCAAAATCTCCCTGATTGCCCAAAAATATTCATTCTCTGATGACAAATGGGAAGATATGGAAGAAAGAGTGCTGAATATATTTCAGAGGATATGGGTTTGAATCTCATTTACTATCTTGTAATCTTGGAAAAACCAGTTTGCTGAGGCTCTCTGAGCCTCAGATTCCTTGTCTATAAAATGAGAGAATTGGACTATGTGGCCCCAAAGGGCCCTGTCAGCTCTAAAGTTTGATCCTATGACAGTGGGGAAATGAATCCCATCTCTGTGCTCCCCCAGAATCTGCCCTGGAGTCAAGTGTCTGGGGGAGTGCTTTGGCTTGTATGTAGGTGGGCACCACTCTTCATGTTGGGCCAGGTGAGCAACAAAGTGCCCTGGAAGGCAAGGAAATAGAGAAGTGGCTCCATATTCTTCTTTATTTTTGACTGTGGACACCTGTGTACTACTTTTATTTTTCTATGTGTTGTACTAAAATTTTTGAGGCATTAATAATCAATATTTTAGTAGATAGTAGCTTTGGTAATATCCATTCTCAACCTAATTTTGAATGTTATTATTACATCCATGATGGGTATTGTCCCTTCACTAGGGAATAATAAAAAAAATTTAACTTCTTCAACTTGGTAAAATTTTACTTAGGTTTATAAGGCCAAATGCGGAGTGACTTAGTGGATTGAGAACCAGGTTTAAAGATGGGAAGTCCTGGGTTTAAATGTGATCCCAAACATTTCCTAGCCGTGTGACTAGGCAATTTAATTAATTCTCATTGCCTAGCCCCTACCTCTCTTCTGCCTTATAGTATTGATTCTAAGATGGGAGGTAAAGGTTTAAAAAAAAAAGACTAATTGTGGGGTTATATAAATACCCCCTTTTTATGTGCTAAAGTTCCTAATGTTGAAAATGGAATAAACTACAGCTTATGTGTAATATCCTATTTGAGACTTAATAATCCATATAATGTAAAACCTACTTGGATGCTAATTAATAATAGTTCTTACATATGTAGGCCAAATTTCTTTACATTGAGCTACAAAGACTGTTGCATAATTTTTTCTTATATTGCATATCATTTGGCATAAGTGGATTTTTATTTTACTGACATTCATAATAATGAGATCTGATATTTATTTAATTTTATTCTCAAAACAGTCTTATCATGGGTAGGGCAAGGACTATTTTGTCCATATTACATAGGTGGAACCTGGTTTCTAGGGAGCTAATTAAAGTTTATGATTAATAATGATAATGATCCTAAGCCTAACTCTCTTTAATGATGACAACAACCCTAGAATGTAATTATCCTATACAACTGTCAATTCAAGAAATGGAACACTGGCTCATAGACTTAACTGCCACACCTGGGCACAAATTTTTTGCATTTAATTCATCCAGCGTTGATGAAATATTTGCTATATATAAGACAAAGACAAATTTGACATGAACTCTTTAGAGTCTAATTATGGGGGGGGGGGTGGAAATGCCAATTAAAAAAGAAAAATATATAGCAAATAATGTTTCTTCAAGATGAGATAAGTGCAAAAGAGTAGCCCAAGTAAAATAGTCTAAGAAATTTGGCAAGAGAGGTCACTTTTCCCCCAGGTAGGGCTCATAGAAAGTTCAGTATCTTCATATAGGAATTATTACTTAAAAGAAGGAAGATATTTCAACAGAGACATAATACAAAGGTTGTTCTGGTCATGAAGAACAATATAATCAAAGCTATAAAGTTGAGAGTGAGGAGAATGGGAATATAAGAGAGGAGGCTGGTTTCATTTTTGCTTTTGCTAAAGCAAAACATATTGTCTGGCACATTATAGGTGTTTAATAAATGCTTTTGGATTGATTGATATGTTAAATTAGCCCAAATCATATTTGTAATACAAGTTTCATCTATTGCCTCCACAAATCTCTATTCTGAACATTCTACATCTCTAGTACAAAGTTTTCCAGTAATTACCCATTGCCTAGAGTAGAAACATCTGATGGCAGTACTATGGGATAAACCTGGGAGATAAGATGGAGCTAGATTGTGGAAAGAAAGAAATAGGTCAAAAGTCAAAGATTTTGTAGATGTGTGGAATGTTCAGAAGAGAGTGTTAGAAGTATTACTTGGGCATAGAAACTGGCAAGGCCATATAAGAACTGATGCAGAGTAAAGCAAGTAGAATCAGGAGAACAATTTATACTTTAATTTAACATATTGTAAAAAATGAACAATTCTGAAAGTCTTAGAAACTTTGATCAACTCAGGGATCAATCCTGATTCCAGAAGACCAATGATGAAAGAATGTTGCTCACCTCATGACAGAGAAGCCATGTACCGATGTAGAGTAAGATATACATTTTTAAACATGGCCAATATGAGAATTTGTTTTACTTGACTATATTCATTACAAAGATTTTCTTTTTTTTATTCCCAGTGGGATGGAGGAAGATGAGAGAGGGAAAAATAAATATTTCATCATTTAAAAAAACAAATTAAAAACTATTATTTAGGCTAAGATAATATATCTGTCAATCAATCAAAAAAGAATTAATTAAATGCTTCCTATGTGCCAAGCATTATATTAAGTGATGGAAATTCAAAGGCAAAAGTGAGTTTCTCTTTGCACTAATTGTATTATAGTAGATCCCAAGTTCACACTTAAATATATACAAAATCTATTAAAAAATAAATACAAGGTAATTGGTAGGGGAGGCATAAGTATTTGGGGAGAAGAATAAAAGCCTGATATAGGTCTTGAAAGGACTCAGTCCCTTTGTACATTAAGGAGCTCAAAAATTACATGTCCTTTTTATTTTTCAGTATTTCCTATGATTAAGTATAGATCACTAGCAGATGCTAAGACATTAGTATTTGTTTCACAAAACTCTTTCTAGGGAGTATTTTGGGGTCATTTGGGGAGCCAGGATGATTGGATTGTATATAATTGCTTGCTCCATTCCCATTAGATCTAGTTTTGTTCTTAGGGACATTTGTGGCATGACTGATTTTGTGTGATCATGAATAAAACTATTCTCCCCAAACTGCTGCCATGTGTTTTCAGAAATTTACTTTTTCTACTCAAATAGAATAAGGGAGATTTGAGCTTAAAGCTATATTATATCTATCTTCAATAATTATATCATACTGTACTATATTATACCAGGCAGTATTAGACTAGACTATACTGTATTAATGATCCATCAACACATTGCTTTATATTGTATTGTATTGAGGATAAGTAGCAGAGTCTTTTTCATAATTTAAACTTGCTACATCATTATAAGGAAGGTGATTTGATTCCTGAGTTCACAGATCATGACATTTATTAGAAATTATTTTCCTCCTTAAGCCCTAGTGCGATATCAAAATATATCATTACTGTCATTCTCAAACCCTTTCTCCCTGTCTTAATCGTAACCCTACCTTTACTCTTCTGAAAAGGCTAGACCAACCCTTCCTCTAGGAAGCTGAACATAAGATTAAAGGATTTGGATTTGGAAGGGACTTTCGCAGTGATCTAGCTCATGAATGATTCACCCCGGCTTTCACTACACATCCATTCAGTTTGTCTTATAGTTTTGTGCCTTTGCTGATGTACTTCTTAGTAAAAGTAATTTGCAGGGGTTTCATGCGTATCTGTTAAAGCTGTCAAGTTTCACAGGAAAATGTTATCTTTAAATGACTTATATAGCCTAGACGACATAGTATCAAGTTTGTGGAAGGGATGGCTAGCACAACTGGGTGACACTCGCCATCCTAAAATTTCTTAACCTGCTAGAGTGATCGACTAATCTTCATTAGATGGAATTAAAGAGGGGCGCAGCTATCACACCTCCATAGAAAAAATGAGCCGTACAAGTACAAGATGGTCAGGGGCGAGGTGGGTCGGAAGCGGTTCTTTTGAAACGCATCATGGGGTTTGGGGAACTGCGAGATGGGTATGTCTCGGGGATGCCAAGTATGTATCAGCATCCAGAAAGACCAAGGCAGTTTTAGACTTAGAATATAAACTTAGACTTGGTATATAATAGGTCTTATATAATATAAAATATTGTGTAATATTTTATTACATATTATACATAAAGCATTTTATATATAATATATGATATAAAATATAAGTCTTAGACTTAGAATATAAATAGCATTCAGAATATGGAGGGGAAAGACCCACCACCAGCCCTGGAGGTGAGCCTTGGTACCTCTCACCTGGTAGTCCTGGCCTTCCGTTCTCTGGGCACCGCCAGCTCATCCCTCTTACGCTCTGTCCCCACCTGAGTGATGTTCTGTTGTCTGGTCATCTGGAGAACCATCCCATCTTCCTGGCGTGTTCTTATACTGTCCTTCCATTTGTAATACTTTCCCCCAGTTAGCACTGTTTTGTAACCCATCACTTCTCCTGTCATATTGTTTATTCGTACTGTAGAGTTATGTTACTTAGTAAAGGCTTCAGAAATGCTTATTTGATTTTTATCTGTGCTGTTGTCTTAACCCCTCCTCAAAGTGCTCCAGATTCCATGAGGCCAGGGGCCAGGCCTTTTCTCACCCTTGTATCTGCCCCTTCATCGAGCTTGGGCTTGTTCACACAACGGCCACTTAATAGATTACTTGCTGTATTCAGACGAAAGAGGAGTGTGATCATATCATTGTCCTATGCGCTAGTCAGATCACATATGTAGTATTATTTTAGGTAAAGGCAAGATATCTTCAGAAGGATATTGATAGTAGGAATGGGTCCAGAAGAATGTGACTAGATTTGATGGGGGAATGTACAATATAAGAATGAATTCATTAAACCTTAAGAAGGGAAGAATTAGGAGTACATAAGAACTGTCCTTAAGCATTTAAGACCTGTCATAGGCCTGAGATATTGGGCTTGTTTTTCTTGGTCCCAGAGGGAAGAACTGGAATGGAATTTGTAGAGAGCTAGATTTTGCTGACACATAGTGGGAAATTACCTAATAATTAGAATTTTCCAAAAGTGGAATTGGTCTCTTTTCCTTTAGCGAAAGCTGCCAAAATATTTTGCCTATGGCACAGATCTGATTGTGTTACTCCCCTGCTTAAAAAACTTCAGTGGCTCCCTGTTACCTCTAAGATAAAAAGCCCATGTCCTGGCTTTTAAGATATTCTGCAACCAGTTTCAACATATCCTTACAGCTCCATTTTATGTTTTGCTCTTTCATGTACTTTAGTTCCTGTCAAACAGGACAGTGAGAATCAGACATTGCAGCTCTTCCCCCACTTCAGCCTTCTTTCACAATCATTCTCTTCCATCAAGGTGTACCACCTAAAACAAAGCTGGGCAGGAAGGAGAGGATGGACTCCCCAAGGAATTCATGGACAAATTTCAGGGGAGTCTCATGAGTTTTGGATAGAGAAAAAAAAATCCTTATTTTCACTAACCTGTAATTGAAATTTAGCATTTCCTTCTATCATAATTTATAAAAACAATTCTAAGAACGGGTCAGTAGGCTTCACTAGATTGCCAAGGAAGATCATGCACAAAAAAAGAGGTCCAAAACTTCTGATCTAAAGTGACAATTGGAAGTATTCTCTTACTTCTCAGATTTTCCCAATTATTTTGGATCTTTCTTTTCCTCCTTATTATCACGAGCTGGGGTGTATGGGGTATTCAGGGAAGAATGGTGTGAGAGCTTGCCAATAGGGGGCATGTGTACCTTAGACTTGGGAAGATTTTCCCAGGCAGAATGAGCATAATTTTTCCTAACAGCCATGAAGACTGTGGAAGCAGGTGCTGGAGAACACTTAGATCTTGATTGGACATGGAAGAAGCCAAGGTCATCCACGGCGTCCTGAGCCACCACCAGCAATTCCGACTTTGGACTTGCCACTAAACTTGGATGACTCTGGAAGAGAGGGTGAGGCTGACAACTCTGCACTCTGCCTCACTGAAATCCAACTTATGAGCAAGGCAAAAGCCATCACCTGATGTCATTTGGGTCCTCTTCCAGGAAGAAGGACACAAACTGGCAGCTCACAATGCTCCAGTGAAACGTGAGTTTTTTCTGGGAGAGATGAAGTCTTGCATATAAAATAGGGGCTTAATAAAGGTTTGTCACATCGACTTCTCGGTAGTAAGTCTGATGCCCGTCGATGGCTGCAGGGATATAATAGTGTTGCTGCTTTTCCTCCTAACCATTTCCATGCCCAGCCCAGACGTGGATTCTGAGTTTTTGCCACCTGGAACTTAACATACTTGAATGAATGAAGCTTCTTATCTCAATGTGCTCTTCCTTTTGTTTTCACTTGGCCCGTAAATTCAGCTAAGTGTGGCATCAGCATTCTGCTAGCCTTTTATCTTTGAAAATTTTGCTTCTTCCCCCGCCCTCCCCGCTGATGTCTGGCCATGTCCCGCATCTCTCCAATTCCACCTGTACACCTTCGCCCTGTGCCCACTGCTTCTACACGAACTCATTCATTTTCCCGGGTGTCAGTATCCAGTTCTGCCTCCTAATGGGTCTTCTGGCATCTATTTTCTCCTTTTCTCCAATTCGTGCTTTATATTGCTGCTAGGCCAAACTTTCTTAGGCAAAAAACCAGTCACTCCTCTGCTCAAAAATCTCAGGCCTCCGAATCTGTTCAGGCAAACACTCTCATTTCTAAATGACGAAACTGAGGACTCGTTAGGTTAATCACCTTGGATAAGGTCACACCCCAAGTAAAGAAACATGGCAAGCGGGATTTGAATCCCAATCCCCTGACCCAGGAGCTAGAATTCTTTCCATAAGCAAAGTTCATGTTTATTTTTCTGTCAATTCAAGAACCTCCACAATCTTGTCTCTACTTTTCTGTATTAATTACTCCTCCCAAACACATTCCAAACTCCAGATGAAGTAGACAATTCTCTGTTTCCAAACCTACCTGGTATTTTCTTGCTTTCATTATTTTTTTTCACACTCATCTGGAAAACTCTCCTTCATTCATCTGTGATATCCGCTCTAATACAGATACCACCTTCTTCAAGAAAGTTTTCTGATGTCCCTTTTCAACAGTAATCATCTTCTTGGACCTCTTTTTTCTGCCTCTATACAATGTATTATAGTCATTTATGTTTGCAGTTCATCCCAGAGTATGCTATTAAATCTTTGAGGTCAGCTTTATATCTTCTGTGCTAAGCATTGGGCTCTGTATAGAGTAGGTGCTTAATAAATGTGTGCTTAATGAATGACTCCTGAGGTCCCTGCCAACTCTGAGATTCCGTAAGTCTTTGATTTTTGAAAACGGAGATAGTATCCTTCAGTTTCTTCATATTTAATGCCTACCCAACCTGTATAAGTAGACTCTCAGTAAATGTTGTCAATTGATATTAATTCAATTATATATTCAGTATAATATTTTTAAATGTGTCTACTAATGTGTCTGATTTTAAATTATTTAGCCTTTTAGATTTATTTTTAATACATTAACTATTGGAATTTAAAAAAATTTTAACTCATTAAATAAGCCCTTTTATTAAAAATCAATCAAAGCATTATTAAGAGAGATATGGTCCCATGGAAACAATGATGAATTTAGGGGCAAGGGATTTCCTGTGAATACCACCTCTGGTACTTACAAGGTATATGACCTTGAGCAAGTAAAATCATCTTTTGGCCTCAGTTTTCTCCTCTGTAAAATGAGGTAATTGACCTTAGATGGCCTCTAAGGTCTCTTTTGGCTCTAAAATTATAATCTATGAAAAGTTTCAACCAAAATATCATAACGCTCTCCTACCACTTAATTTTTCATAAAAGTCAGCAATACTTTAAACTTTTAGTTTCACTTAGCAGACAAATAGATGTGTAGGTCATAACAAAAACCAAGACTATCTTTACTAATTGAGTAATACCATCATCTCAGTCAATATTCAGTTGTGGAGTTATTTTAATGTTTGAAATTACTAACTGTATATCTCACTATTCCCTCTCCTCATCAACTACCCCTAGAAATAGCACCATTTAGCATTGCTACACTGGTCTTAACCTCTATTAAACTTCCTTTTCATCAGTTTCCTGCCAGCCTATCAAGACAATGATCAGTTTGCCAGTTGGGGAGTTAAAGAAATTAAGTTTAGTTCTAGAAGTAGTAGAAAATACTCAATCACTTCTGATTTATTGGTCTTAATTTTAGTGAAGCTCTTCTCACTGTTTTTTAACTTCACAGATAACTTTAGTCTTCAAACGATACAAAGTCTTGTGTTTTTATAGAACTTTTTATCTTAAAGAAGCTCAAAGCACTTTATTGATACTAACAATTAATATGGATACTCATAACCATCCCATGTGGGAGATAGATATTTTTCCTCTTAAGAAAATTAAAAGGGGGCAGATGGGATTGAGAGTCAGGCCTAGAGACAGGAGGTCCTAGTTTCAAATTTGGCCTCAGATACTTTCTAGCTGTGTGACCCTGGGTAAGTCACTTAACTCCCACTGCCTAGCCCTTACCACTCTTCTGCCTTGGAACCAATACAAAGTATTGATTCTAAGGTGGAAGGTAAGGATTAAAAAAAAAATTTTTTTTTAATGACCCAGAGAACTTAATGATTTGTCCATGGTCACATGGGAGATTAACTGTAATTGAAATTTCTTGGACCAAGCCAGTGACCCTTTTTAAAAGTATTTTCAGGAAATTCTGGTTTGGGTACTTTTATTTGTTTTGATTTCTTTACCACTTTATGAATAAATTGTGACACTTAATTTAACTGCCTTTCTTTAAATGAGAACTTATTAGAGTCCTTTATGACTTCACAGTCATAAAGTGTTTTTTCAACCTAAAGTACAATATTAACTTTTTAATTTTAGGAACGTTAATTTATTTAAGAACCTTTTTTTTTTTTGGAGGTGGGAGGGAGAAATCTGCATTTTCACCCACTAATCTATTATGGGTGAAGGAATTTAGATTATCATTGTTTTAAAATATATTCTAATATTTTAAGGTCTTATTTTCCATCAACTAGAATTTTAACAATGGTGATAACATTTAAAATGTGTATATATATTTACGTATATATACACATATATATATGCAAACCAGTCAGTTGACAAGCATTTAGCAAATGGCTGGTGTGTACTCAGCACTGTGCTAGACATTTTGGTAGAATATAAAAGATAGGGAAGATATGGTGCCTGCCCCCAAGAAGCCTACTAATTCTACTTGCATAGCTAAGTCTAACCTAAAACAACTAATGAAGTTTTATAGAACCTATTGTAAGAGGGGAAAATGGGAATTATTAAGGTTGGACTAGATCTTTAAGGTTTAGTCGCCAGAAATCAATTAACTCGATTTCGAAATAAAAGGGATTATTTCACCCAAGTCAGGATGACTTTTATGGTGGTTTATTTACACTCAGGAAGATTGAAGGTAGGGAAATTGAGAGAGAGAAACTCTGGCCTGGACCAGAGGCCCAAACCAGGTAGAGATTCAGAGGCCCCAGCAGAGAGGCACAGAGGTTAACTAAACAAGGCTTCTAGCCACAAGGCCTCCTCCAAGAAGAGACGCCTCCCTGAGGCTGGAGCCTCCAGAAACACCAGGGGAAGAGAAAGAGAGTCGGCCTAACTTAGCCATGTGACAGTTCAAAGGGAAGCAGTCTGACATCTCACTTGAGCTCCTCCAACGCCAAGTTCAATGGGGCAAAAGCCCCCCCACAGGAAGTTACCATCATATTTAAAAGATAGCAGTTTTCATCACTTCCTGCATCCACCTCCAGTTTCACATGGACAAATGGCAGCCTCAACACTGTTTTGGGCTGCCCAGAGGGCAGTCCCTTGTTTTTGATTTGCCACTTACTATGTCCTGTGGGTCACAGACCTCCCCCTCCCCTCTTAATTCTAAGTTGGGTGGGGTGACATTATTCCTGGTGGCTAAAGACTAAAGAATGAATGAGGGTGAGCTAATTCCATGTACACAATCCCCCCTGATGATCCTCAGGTGCCTTGTCAGCCCAAGTGATCACTTTACATAATCATCTTGTACCCACAAGGGTCTCTAACTACAATAGTTAGACTATTCTACCAAGTAATAGGAATCCAGAGAAATAAAGGATTATCAATCAGTCTCTTGTTGAATTTTTAGAGCTGAAAGAAATCTAGGGAATGAAGTCTAACCTTCTCCTGATACAGATGGAGGAACTGAGGTCCCATAAAAGCCATTAGTTCACAGTGGAGGTTAGACTTGAAATGAGCAAGAAGGATTTTGGAAGGGAAACCAAAGAAGAAAGGATGGGGAATCCCCGGAGGTGAGAACAAGCATTGCCTGTGTCAACAGCAGGGAACAGATTGTCCTGACAAGAGAGGAAGGTCGCTTCCTATCGTGTAGGTATTTGATCTGAGAAAGGATGACAAAAAGTATTTGAGAAATGTCAGATTGCAACAGTGTTGTTGAATGGGTTGGCTAGAGGATACTTAGAGATTGGGAAAACAGTTAGGAAGTCCATTCTTCACTCAGTGGGATGACATGGGGACAGGAGAGAATGAAATGCGTCATGAATTGTAGATATATTTCCAAGAAGTAAGTGATAAGATTTGGTAACAGGTGTGTGTATAAGTGTTGTTAGCACACTTACCTGCTTATATATGTGTGTATGATATTCCATTCCTTAAGTTCTTTTGGTTTCTTTTTGGCTGTCCTTGCTATGTGTGCATTTAATATGAGCAGAAATCCCAAATTGGAATAGACTCTGTTTCAGATTTTAAAAATAATTTCATACTTTATCAGGATTATCACTTAATCATCTGCCCTTTCCTGTCCATTCTCAGTGCTAGGACCTGAAAACTGACCCTTATTATTTAGTGCCTGGACTATTGATCTCCCAACTGTCTTCCCTTGTAGTCTCCCCTACCTTTGTAATCAGGGTAGATCTTCAGTGGGTTGCTGGTTTTTTTTGTTGTTGTTGTTATTTTTTTTAAAGAGATTTTTACCTGACTTAAAGAATTGTCACTTTTATTTTCCTAGGAGGGAGGATTTTTATACAAAGTTAAGGAAAGCCTGTCTACATTCAGAAGTTTGTTGAATTCATACTTTATTTTAACATTCTTGTGTTGGAGGGAAGTAGTAGATATTCCTGTCACTGGATGGGCTAGAGCTAACCTAAGCTGGCAAGTATTAATTTGTCCATTTGCCTTAAGCAAAGCCCTCCCTATCCTAATAGTTAATGATACTGATCATATTATTTTTGTCATGTAATATGGGTTGTGTACTATGGGGAAGTGGATAAATAGAACATTTCAGGATTTTTCTGTAAAATCAATAAACTCTTCCTAGACCGGTTTAAAAAAAACAAACCATATCAGTGGCAGGAATTCTTGGAGTACCCATTGCCGTGTCTGGCAAGATCGTTAAATGACAAGCCTGCCTTTGGGTCCCATCTCAGTCGTTCCTGCTAATAAATAATTAAACCCTTTGCATGTTCTTGCTGTTTTAGTTGGAAAACTTGCAGCTTGCCCCATCCTCCTCACAGCTAATATTTAATGCATATAAAATGTTTTAGAAGAAAGATGCCTAAGTAGTAAGACTATCAAACCCCAGTTACTTGGGAAGCAGCCTTTCTTCCACCCACCAAGAAGATAACTGCACTTGACAATAAAGCTTTAAGCCCCAGGAAGGAACATGGGGAGGGGTGTGTGTGTGTGTGTGTGTGTGTAAAAGAGTTTGTGTGAACAGTTGCTTTTGCAGAGAAAAAATTCTTTTATAAGATTACCATTGTTTAGGGGGGACAATAATTCCCTTTCCTCCATACTATCCCGGGGCGAGAGGGCGGAATGGCTATCTATAGCCATGGAATAAAATAAAGCCTTGCTATTTTGGAGCTAAGTGATTTTTTTTGCCACAAGCCTAGTGGATGGGGAAATGGTGCTGAAGTACACTGTGCTTGGTGCAGTAAGTTGTTAAACTATCCCAACTTATTAGCATCTTCCTTATTGGTTGTTTACTTCTAGTTTCCCCATTCGATTGCGAGCTTTTTGCTTTTCTCTGTAGCTCCGGGATTTGGCATGCAGCAGGTGCTTAATACATGCATGCAGACTTGACTGAATTCACGACCGTTTCTTTTCCGAAAAACTCTAGGTGTGTGTTGGCGCGCGCGCCCGTGTGAGTGATCCCTATAGGAGAGCCTGAGTGTTAGTGTGTGTATGTGTGGGTGTGTGATCGTTTCGCCACCTGGGGGCTACCAGCTTTTCTCCCCGAGGCCCCCCAAAGTTCCTCGCTGGCAGGGAGGAGCGAGCCCCGGCGCCCCGGCCGCTCGGAACCTTCGAGCCTTTGGAGGCTGCCCGCCCGTGGCCCCGGCGGTCGCGCTCCCTCGCAGCCGGCGGCCGGGAAGCTCGGGGGTCGCCGGGGCTGGAGAAGCCGCCGAGATGGCAGGGGGCCCCCGAGC